>NC_029790.2:99135210-99188863 GCF_000816755.2 Arachis ipaensis | reverse complement strand
CCAGCTACTGGTTCTATCCGGGACAGGTGATCAGCTACCTGGTTCTCTGTCCCTTTTCTGTCTCTTATTTCTATATCAAACTCTTGCAGAAGCAACACCCATCTTATGAGCCTGGGTTTTGAATCTTGCTTTGTGAGTAAATATTTAAGAGCTGCATGGTCAGTGTACACAATCACTTTTGATCCTTATAAATAGGATCTAAACTAGTCAATGGCATAAACCACTGCTAGCAGCTCTTTTTCTGTGGTTGTGTAATTCTTCTGTGCGTTATTTAGAACACGACTGGCATAGTAAATGACGTGCAGAAGCTTGTTATGCCTTTGTCCCAATACTGCACCAATGGCATGGTCACTGGCATCACACATTAATTCGAATGGTAATGTCCAGTCAGGTGTAGAGATGACTGGTGCTGTGACCAGCTTGGCTTTCAGGGTTTCAAACGCCTGCAGACACTCTGTGTCAAACACAAATGGCGTGTCAGCAGCTAGCAGGTTGCTTAGAGGTTTTTCAATTTTTGAAAAATTCTTTATGAACCTCCTATAGAATCCTGCATGCCCCAGAAAGCTTCTGATTACCTTAACATTAGCAGGTGGTGGTAATTTTTCAATCACCTCTACCTTAGCTTGATCCACCTCTATTCCCTTGCTTGAAATTTTGTGCCCAAGGACAATTCCTTTAGTCACCATAAAGTGACATTTTTCCCAGTTTAAGACCAGGTTAGTCTCTTGGCACCTTTTCAGGACAAGTGCTAGATGATCAAGACAGGAGCTGAATAATAAATTGTTTATCCTGTTCTGCTTGGCGGAGTTTCTGAGGATAAGGCATTTTGGCTTTATATTCTTCAACCTTAGTTGTTGCAGGTTTATTCACTACAGAACTGGTTGGAGAAGCCTTCTTAGAGGGGTTACTATCAGCATTTGCAGGTGTCTGATCCCTCACTGGCGTTTGAACGCCAGGATTGGTTGCAGGATGGGCATTTAACGCCAACTTCCCACCCTTTTCTGGCGTTTGAACGCCAGAACTGGGCAAGGAATGGGCGTTTAACGCCAACTTTGCTCCCTTTTCTGGCGTTTGAATGCCAGAATTATTCCTCTCTGGGCTCTTGCTGTCCTCAGAGAGATTTTGGGCAGTGGTTTGATCATCCTCTGTCATTTGTTCCTTTCTTGACTTTTTGTTACTTTGAACTGAATTATTCAATGTCTTCCCGCTCCTTAGTTGAATAGCTTGGCATTCTTCTGTTATCTGTTTAGATAGCTGCTGTCTTGTCTGATTTAATTGTGCTTCTATATTCTTGTTAGCATTTTTAGTGTCTTGGAGCATCTCCTTGAATTCTGCTAATTGTTTTGTCATTAGAAGTAATTGCTGATTTAGTTCAACAATCTGTTCTTGAGGATTATGATCAGTAGTTGCTACCATAGCTTCTTTTTCTTTGGAGGGCTCATTGCTTGAGTATAGATGTTGATTTCTAGTAACTGTATCTATGAGTTCTTGAGCCTCTTCAATTATCTTTCTCATGTGTATAGATCCACCAGCTGAGTAGTCTAGAGACATTTGAGCTCTTTCTGTAAGTCCATAGTAGAAGATGTCTAACTGTACCCACTCTGAAAATATTTCAGAGGGGCATTTCCTTAGCATCCCTCTATACCTCTCCCAGGCATTATAAAGGGATTCATGATCCTCTTGTTTAAAGCCTTGGATGTCCAACCTTAGCTGTGTCATCCTTTTTGGAGGGTAAAATTGATTTAGGAATTTGTCTGATAACTGTCTCCATGTTTTTATGCTTGCTGTGGGTTGGTTATTTAACCACCTCTTAGCTTGATCTTTTATAGCAAATGAAAATAGTAATAATCTGTAGACATCCTGATCCACTTCTTTATCACATACTGTGTCAGCAATTTGTAAGAACTGTGCCAGAAACTCAATAGGTTCTTCCTGTGGAAGACCGGAATACTGGCAATTTTGCTGCACCATGATAATGAGCTGAGGATTTAGCTCAAAACTGCTTGCGTTGATGGGAGGTATACAGATGCTACTCCCATATGCAGCTGTAATGGGGTTGGCATATGACCCCAGAGTCCTTCTGGACTGTTCACTTCCACTTATGTCCATGACGGAGAAAAGGGAATTGATATGAATTGCAAATAAAATATATTTTTGTTTTTATTTTATTTTAATTAAAATTAACCGAATAAAATAAAACAAAATAAATGAAAAATAAAATAGAACTTTCGAAAATTAGAAGAAAATGAAATAAAAGCAAATTGAAAACTAAATTAATTAATTGATTAAAAAAGATTTTGGAAATTAGCAATCAAAAAGATATGATTGAAAATTATTTTAAAAAAAGATATGATTGAGAAAATATGATTGAAATTTATAAAAAAAATATGATTAAAAAGATATGATTGAAGAAATTAAAAAGATTTGATTTTTGAAAGAAATTTGAAAAGATCAATTTTTGAAATTAGAATTTTGACTTGACTAAAAAAAAGATATGATTTTGAAAATCTTTGACTAATTTAATGCAAAATTTCAAAATTTATGAGTAAAATAAGGAAAAGATAATTTTTTGACTTTTGAATTTTAATGAGGAAAGAGAAAAACAACAAAATGATACTAAACTTAGAAATTTTAGATCAAAACAAAGAGAACAAACAAGAAAACTTTGAATATCAAGATGAACATCAAGAAGATTTTGAAGATCAAGATGAACACCAAGAACAAATTTTTGAAAAATTTTAAGTAAATAAAAGCACAAGGGACACCAAACTTAGAATTTTTTAAAGATC
Organism: Arachis ipaensis; assembly: GCF_000816755.2. Taxonomy (NCBI): domain Eukaryota; kingdom Viridiplantae; phylum Streptophyta; class Magnoliopsida; order Fabales; family Fabaceae; genus Arachis; species Arachis ipaensis. The sequence continues at coordinate 99,186,074 of NC_029790.2, read as the reverse complement.
AAGAAGAACTAGGAACATGCAAATTCGAAAAATCAAAAGAAAATAAAAGCATGCAATTGAATCCAAACTTAAAACATAAAATTAAACTCAAATAAAAGACTCAAATTTAGTGACTCTAAACCAACAAAGATAAATTATTCCTAATCTAAGCAACAAGATAAACCGTCAGTTGTCCAAACTCGAACAATCCCCGGCAATGGCACCAAAAACTTGGTGCAAAAAATTACAATCACATTTTTGCAACTCTGCACAACTAACCAGCAAGTGCACTGGGTCATCTAAGTAATACCTTACGTGAGTAAGGGTCAATCCCACGGAGATTGTCGGCTTGAAGCAAGCTATGATTATCTTATAACTCTTAGTCAGGATATTAATAGTTCTCAGATTTGATTGTAAAAAGTAAAAGAAAATGAATAAATACTTGTTATGCAGTAATGAAGAACAGGTTGAGGTTTTGGAGATGCTTTGTCTTCTGAATCTCTGCTTTCCTACTGTCTTCTTCTTCATGCACGCAAGGATCCTTCCATGGCAAGCTTTATGTTGGGCATCACCGTTGTCAATGGCTACTTCCCGTCCTCTCAGTGAAAATGTTCCAAATGCGCTGTCACCACATGGCTAATCATCTGTCGGTTCTCGATCATGTTGGAATAGGATCCATTGATCCTTTTGCGTCTGTCACACGCCCAACAATCGTGAGTTTGAAGCTCGTCACAGTCATCCCTTCCCAGATCCTACTCGGAATACCACAGACAAGGTTTAGACTTTCTGGATCTCAAGAATGACCGCCAATAATTCTAGCCTATACCACGAAGGTTTCAATCTTAGATTAGAAACCCAAGAGATAAACATTCAAGCTTGATTGCATGTAGAACAGAAGTGGTTGTCAGGCACGCGTTCATAGGTGAGAATGATGATGAGTGTCACGGATCATCACATTCATCAGGTTGAAGTGCGAATGAATATCTTAGAATAGAAGCAAGCATGATAGAATGGAAAACAGTAGTAATTGCATTAATTCATCGAAAAACAGCAGAGCTCCTCACCCCCAACAATGGGGTTCAGAGACTCATGCCGTAGAAGATACAATATGAAACATGTAAAGTGTCATGAGGTACAAGATGAATTACTAAAAGTAGTTTTTATAGTAAACTAGTGACCTAGGGTTACAGAAAATGAGTAAGCTAGGGTGTTTAGTGTAAAAAATCCACTTCCGAGGCCCACTTGGTGTGTGTTTGGGCTGAGCATTGAAGCTTTCATGTGTAGAGACTCTTCTTGGAGTTTAACGCCAACTTTTGTGCCAGTTTGGACATTTAGCTCCAGCTTTTATGCCAGTTCTGGCATTAAACGCCAGAATTCTTAAGCTGACTTGGAACGCCGGTTTGGGCCATCAAATCTTGGGCAAAGTATAGACTATCATATATTGCTGGAAATCCCAGGATGTCTACTTTCCAACGCAATTGAGAGCGTGCTAATTCGGCTTCTGTAGCTCCAGGAAATCCACTTCGAGTGCAGGAAGGTCAGAATCCAACAGTATCTGCAGTCCTTTTTCAGCCTCTGAATCAGATTTTTGCTCAGGTCCCTCAATTTCAGCCAGAAACCACCTGAAATCACAGAAAAAACACAAACTCATAGTAAAGTCCAGAAAAGTGAATTTTAAATAAAAACTAATAAAAATATAATAAAAACTAACTAAAATATACTAAAAACATACTAAAAACAGTGCCAAAAAGCGTATAAATTATCCGCTCATCACTTTCCATGAGCAACATAAACACTTTCTCTGAGCTCTTAAAGAGAGCACTTAACATAACCGAGGCAATGAAGCATAATGGGAGGAGATCTAAAGTAGTTTCCCTTCTAGAGGTGTGTGCTGCTGATGGCAGGGGCAAATGGCGTTCCTATTCTAGGGGTTTTAACAGAAACAGCCCTCCACCCCACTACCCATCTCCAGAGCTCAGGCCATAGTTGTCATAAATGGGTGGTTTGAGGATGGAACATTAAACCCCAGAATAGATAGAGAGTCACCAACACCTGAAGACTTGAGAGACCCAAAATATTGCATGGTGCACTAAAATAAGAGCCATGGATTGACTAATTATTATGTGGTGAGGACGATGTTCTATAGACAAGTGAAAGAAGGGAAGATACTCCTAAATGGAGAACAAAACCAAGAAGGTGTGAAGAGCACTCATTTTCCTCAACATCATGTTGGAATGATAAGTGTTGAAGGAGAGGTAATGCTGACAGAGATCATAGATGAAGCAGAAGAGATGGTCACCATGGAGGAGTCCTTGGATGAAGACACATTGACAAAGGGTCTTTTGAAATCTCAAGGGTGTAGAATCATGTTTATCTAACTTGGCTTAGAACCCACATTCAGAAAGAGGCGACTAGAGCTCTAATAGGAGTCATTCAAAAGCATGAAAAAAGTTTTGGGGGCATCAACGCTCCACTCACAAGATTAGTTATGGCCCATGCAAATGCCCTGGTGTTTTGGGACCCCGACTCATTCAATGGGGAGTTCTACCATAATAAACCAGTGTACGTGAAAGTAGCGGTGAAAGGCATGAAGGTCAGAAGGGCCTTGGTAGATGCTAGATCGGGGGTAAATATCATACCCACTCATATATTTCTATAAATGGGAGGTTCTGCTGATTAGATAAGGCCTACTCAAGTTGGGCTCAATGCTTTTAATGGAGTCGGTGTGAAATCTAGATAGTGTGTTAATGCTGTCTTAGAAGTTGGCCCCATAAAGACCAACAACAAGTTTCATGTGGTGGATGAAAACTCTAACTACCACATCCTACTAGGATGTCCATGGATTCATTTACATCGGTGCGTTCTTTCGACTTGGCATCAATGCATAAAGTCTAGCTAGAAAGGGAAGGATATTAGCATCTCAGCCACTGTAACACCCTTTGATGCAGGAGAAGCACATTTAGTGGATGCGAGTTTTTTTGAAGAGCTTGTGCTACTAGGGGTTAACAAAATAAAGCCTGTGCGAGAATGCCCCATCGGAACACCCAGAAAAAAAGGAGCACAAAAGAATACCATGATGGAGGAAAACACCAAAAAGAAAACACCAAAAAGCAAGCAACAACAATCAAAGACCTAGGGCTTCGTTAGGAAATTCTCCTAAGTGGATGGTATAGGTGGTGTATCCTATAGGAACTCGGGGGTCCACGGAAAAAAATTACCAAAACTCCCCTGGCCCTGACATCCTAAGTGTACAAGAGAAAGAACATCTTCAAAGCAACATAGAAAATGCCCCTCTTCAACTCTAAGATGAAGCAAAGCAGAAAGAGGAAGAATTGGAAGAGATTAATTTAGGGATTGAAGAACACCCGATACCTTTGTTCATGTGCAAAGCTCTAGGGGAGATGGAGAAAAAGGATTTGATAGCACTATTAATAGAGTTCAGAGATGCGTTCGCTTGGAACTATGATGAAATGCCAGTGTTGGACCCAAACTTGGTAACCCACAATCTAGCTGTGAGGAAAGGAGCAACCCCTATCAAGCAAGCTCCTAGAAAATTCTCCAATAAAATAGAGGCCCAAGTAAAGAAAGAAATTGAAAAGTTACTCGTAGCTGAATTTATCAAACCAATACAACAGCCCTCTTGGTTAGCCAACATAGTACTAGTGAAAAAGAAAAATGGACAGATCCAATGTTGCGTGAATTTTAGGGATCTAAACAAAGCTTGCCCTAAGGATGATTTTTCTCTGCCAGATGTTGATAGAATGGTAGATGCTACAGCCGAATTTGAAAGGTTCTCCTTCATGGATGAATTTAGTGGGTACAACCAAATTAGAATGGCTCTGGGAGATGAAGAAAAGACAGCCTTTCGAATGCCCATAGGCAACTTTTACTATACTGTTATGCCTTTTGGCCTAAAGAATGCTGGATCAACCTACCAAAGAGCCATGACTGCTATATTCCACGACATAATACATGACTTTGTGGAAGACTATGTAGACGATTTGGTTGTTAAGTCAACATTTGAGAAGCAACACACAGAACACCTCAGAGTTGTGTTCACTAGATGCAGAAAGTATAGACTCAAGATGAACCCCATGAAATGTGCCATCGGGGTGTCATCTTAAAGTTCTTGGGATTCAGAGTCAACTAATAAACCCCAATTTTGTGGTTTATCTTGTGCTTAATTTGGGGGATTTTATCAACTTTTCTCACATTTATTCAATGAAATAGCATGGTTTTGTAATTCTCCCTAAATTTGTGCTTCTTTTTAGGCCTTAAAATAGCTAAATTTAATTCACTTTAATTTCAGTCGATGCATTGATATGTTTATTAAGTGATTTCAGGTTTAGAGGGCAAAGATTAGATTGAAGGAATGAAGAAAAAACATGTAAAAATGGAGAACTCATGAAGAAATGAAGGAATTGCAAAGTTGTCAATCCTGACCTCCTCACACTCAATTGATCATAACTTGAGCTTCAGAAGTTCAAATGAGGCAGTTCTAGTTACGTTGGAAAGCTAACATCTGGGGCTTCAAAATGATATAAAATTTGCCAGAGTTGTCTGGCGTCTAGGGACCCGTACGCGTGCATCACGTGCACTCATCGCAGGATCAGTGTGGGTCCATTTTAGCAACTCGTGGCCAGCGATTTCTGAAGCATTTTAGGCCCAATCCAACTCATTTCTGACGCTATTGAACCCAAGGATTGAAGAAAAATGAACCAAGTAGTCATAGTTAGAGTTTTCATCATGTTTTAGGTTAGAATTCTAGAGAGAGAAGCTCTCCCTTCTCTCTAGAATTTAGGGTAGTTTAGGTTTAATTTTCTTAAATCTAATTTTCAATTCTTGTTTTGATTTAGTCTTCCTTTTTAATTTCTTGTTATTACATCTTTGTTCTTCTAGTTTTACTTGTCATTTCTTATTTTTCTCTCTTATGTTGATGAACAATTGTTGGATCTTGATTTCTTTTAATGCAATTTTATGTTTCCATGTCTCTTTATGTTAATCTTGATTGTTATTATTGATTTCTTGCTTATGTTAGTTATAGGTTTCATTAATTCTAGCATTTTGTGATGTTTACTTTTATTGCACTCTAGGTGTTTGATAAAATGTTTACACTAGTTTTTGAGTAGTTTTCTTTACTCTTGGCCTAGGCTAAGGGAATTGAGTGACCTTGAGTCATTGGGTCTCATTGAATTGGTGATTTGAGAACCCTTAGTGGTCAATTTGATAGCCATTGATACTAGCCTACTACTAAGTCAATTAGTAGCTAGGTTAGAACCTATGGATTGATGTTGATTAAGCCATTTGATATACTTCAAGCATAGAAGTAGACTTAATGAGCTTAGTTCCTCATGATTGTCAATATATGATTTGTTGATAAGGATGGTGATCTCAATTCCCATGTCTAGCCAATAGTTCTTTTTCTTCTTTTTATTAGTTCTTGTCATTTAATTTCTTGTCGATTACCAAATCCAACCCCCCTTGCATCTTCATAGCCAATAATTGAGTACTTCATTGCAATTCCTTGTGAGATGACCCGAGGTTTAAATACTTCGGTTAATTCTTATTGGGGTTTGTACTTGTGACAACCAAATTTTTGATGTGAGAATTGTTTGTTGGTTTGGAGCTATGCTTACAACGAAGTTCTTATTTCTATAAGAAAAATTCTAGACCGACACAATAAATTCTTCAACATCAAAATGGCGTCGTTGCCGGGGAATTGCAATGGTGTTATGTTATTGGCTATTGTTAATATGTGAATATGTTTGTCTTTTACTTGTTTGTTGGTTTTTTTTAGGATTAGGACTTTGTTTCTCATTTTTGTTAGTTTTTGTTTTTATTTGCTATCATGAATTCTCACCCCTTTGGCTATGAATTTGGCTCAAATTATGTTGTAGGAAATAGGAATTACAATGGTAACATGCATCAAGGATGGAACAATCAAAGATGGAAGGAGCCTCAAGGGATTGATGAACCTTTTTGGCAACAACAACCTCCGGTTTCTTATGGGTATAATTCTAATCTTAATGCATATCAATCTAATGGATGTGGTGACCCTTATTGTGATTGTCAACAACCACCACCATATGCCTATGAATCATCTCCTCAACATAATTTTGAACCACCTTACTCACAAGCCCCTTTTTACTAAACACCTCCATATGACCTTAATCCTTACCCACCATACCAACCACCTTATGAGCCATATGAACCATATGTAGAACCACCCCAATTTCACCCCCAATACCCTCAAGAACCACCACCTCACTATCCTTACCAAGATGAATCACCTCCCATGTATGATAACTTTCAACCACAAAATGAATTTCCCTTTCTACCACAACCCTCTATGGAAGAATACCCATATCCATCAATCCAAGAGCAATATGACCCTACTTATACTAGCCAAGTGGAACAAGAGGCAATAGATCATCTCAAGGAAGTAATGGATCGGCTTCAAGCAATAATCCATCAAAAGGAGCAAGAAGAAGCCCAAAGGATGAATAAAGCTATCGAGGCTAACCTTGCCAAAATTAAAGCCGCCTTGGACTCATGGGACTCATGCAACAAGCAAAGTACCTCCACGGATGAATGTGAGAAATCAACCGAAGAGAGGAGTATGAAGGAGATTTTGGAATTCCAACATGAGGACAAAGAGAGAAGGTATGTCTTGCAACAAGTGGAGGAGGAAGAGATTGTTAAAGAAGAAGAAGTGGTTAAAGAGCTAGGCAAAATTGAACAAGAGGTGGATTTCAAGCTTGAAGACACTTCCACACCAGGTGATGTTGTTGATGATCTTGCGGAAGTTGTTGAACCTTCTTCCAGTGAGCTTGAATTTGGTGTTGAGGAGGATAATGCGCAACCTCCAAGGCATAGTATGAATGATGAAAGATTGGAAGAGGTTGAGCAAGAAGCAAGCTCCATCATTGAAGATGATTTCACACCAACCAATGTGTCTTTTGAAATTGATGAACCTACCTCATTGTGTTATGAAATTGATGACAAGGAGGACCGTGCACAACCTCCGACATATGATTTGAGCAATGAGGGGTATATAGAAGAAGTTGGTGAGCAAGGAATTGAACTTAAAGAAGCTTGCAAAGAGGTGGAAGTTGCAAAGGAAGAGCACAAGGGAATGGATCTCGCATTGGCTAAGTGTGGGGAGGTCCCCCTTCCTAAGTCACCATCATCCAACACAACATTCAAGTGGGTAAAATTCCTATCCCTAAGCTTTACTTTCTCACTTGAATATGGTTTGGTTGAAAATGATGGTCAACTTAGAGCTCTTTGTGGAGTAAAGAGTAGGAGGGAGTTGTGTAGTGGTTGAAAACATCATTCTAGGTTCATTATGGTTGCATGTTCAAAGTTTGATTGCAAGGTTTGGTGTGGAGCTAAACTGTATGGGTCTAGGAAGTTGTTTGGAGGCTTCTTTGAGAATTCCAAGGCTAAACCACCCAATTGGAGCTATGATGATCAACTTGAAGATGGGTGTGAAAACAAGGTTTGGGATCCTGGATCACAACATGAAGACCAATTTTGGGAGCTCATATCTTGGGAATAACTTCACCCAAGCTTGGTGAAGACGGTTGGAAATTTTGACAACCGTTTGAGGAGCAAACATCCTTGGAGGTTCAAGGATGAATACAAGCATAAGCCACCATGACAAGGAGCTTTCCAAATGTCCAACTTAAGGACTTAAACTAAAAGTGCTAGGTGGGAGACACCCACCATAGTAAACTCTTTCCATTCTCTTGTATATATAATTAATGAATGCATTGAGTTGCCATTGTTAGGTAGTATTCTTCTTTGCATATTTTTGTTTATTTGGTGTTTTAGTTGTTAGCTTGTTTGATTAGATTTGTGCCTTGAGTTGTAGGTTAGTTGTTGTTAGATTGTATTTTACTTGAAGTGTAAGTTTTGTGTGTCTTGTATTTGAAAATTTTTCAAAAACCAAAAAGATTTGTTGTTAAATTTTAATTTTGATTGTTTTAGAATTCTTGTAGATTAGGAGAGTGCCCTGTTTCTGTTTTCATATGTCAAAAAAAAAAAGTGGCGAGCCACACGTGCGGGTGACCGATGCGTACGCGTGCCCGACACGTACGCGTCGGTGTGTCGACATGGCTCCATACATGGAATCCGAGAGTTGCGCAAACACCACGCGTACACTGTGCGAAACGCACAGCTGCACCCACGCGTACGCGTACATCACGCGTATGCGTCGATTTACACTCTCACCATTGGTGCACGAAATTGTGATCATCAACAATGGCGCCAAAGGACTTGGAGCTCTTAAACGTGAATCACACTTTGTCACAATTCCACACAACTAACCAGCAAGTGCACTGGGTTGTCCAAGTAATAAACTTTACGTGAGTAAGGGTCGATCCCACAGAGACTGTCGGCTTGAAGCAAGCTATGGTCACCTTGTAAATCTTAGTCAGGCGAATACAGATGGTGATGGATAATTGATAATTAAAAGATAAATAAAACATAAAATAAAGATAGAGATACTTATGTAATTCTTTGGTTGGAATTTCAGATAAGCGTATCAAGATGCTTTGTTCCCCCTGAACCTCTGCTTTTCTATTGCCTTCTTCCAATCATTCATACTCCTTTCCATGGCAAGCTTTATGTTGGGCATCACCGTTGTCAATGGTTACTTCCCGTCCTTTCAGTGAAAACGTTCCAAATGCGCTGTCACCGCACGACTAATCATCTGTCGGTTCTCGATCATGTCGGAATAGGATCCATTGATCCTTTTGCGTCTGTCACACGCCCCACAATCGCGAGTTTGAAGCTCGTCACAGCCATGCCTTCCCAGATCCTACTCAGAATACCACAGACAAGGTTTAGATGTTCCGGATCTCAGGAATGGCCGCCAATAATTCTAGCCTATACCACGAAGGTTCCAATCTTAGATTAGAAGCCTAAGAGATATGCATTCAAGCCATTGCTAGTAGAACAGAGGTGTTTGTTAGGCACATGTTCATAGGTGAGAATGATGATGAGTGTCACGGATCATCACATTCATCAAGTTGAAGAACGAATGAATATCTTAGAGAAGAAATAGACTTGAGTTGAATAGAAAAATAATAGTACTTTGTATTAATTCATGAAGAACAGCAGAGCTCCACACCTTAATCTATGGTGTGTAGAAACTCCACCGTTGAAAATACATAAGAACAAGGTCTAGGCATGGCCGAATGGCCAGCCTTCAAATGTGTCTAAGATAGCATAAGACTTATCAAAGATGAAAATACAATAGTATAAGGTCCTATTTATAGAGAACTAGTAGCCTAGGGTTTACAGAAATCAGTAATTAATGCAGAAATCTTCTTCCGGGCCCACTTGGTGTGTGCTTGGGCTGAGCATTGAAGCTTCCATGTGTAGAGACTTTTCTTGGAGTTAAACGCTAGCTTTTGTGCCAGTTTTGGAGTTAAACGCCAAAATTCTTGAGCTGACTTGGAACGCCTGTTTGGGCCATCAAATCTTGGGCAAAGTATGGAATATTATATATTGCTGGAAAGTCCAGGATGTCTACTTTCCAATGCAATTGAGAGCACACCAATTGGGCTTCTGTAGCTCCAAAAATCCACTTTGAATGTAGGGAGGTCAGAATCCAACAGCATCTGCAGTCCTTTTTCAGCCTCTGAATCAGATTTTTACTCAGGTCCCTCAATTTCAGCCAGAAAATACCTGAAATCACTGAAAAACACACAAACTCATAGTAAAGTCCAGAAGAGTGATTTTTATTTAAAAACTAATAAAAATATAATAAAAACTAATTAAAATATACTAAAAACATACTAAAAACAATGCCAAAAAGCGTATAAATTATCCGCTCATCAACCATCCACGCGCACGCGTGATTGATGCTTCCGCGTCGCATCCGCTCCCTGTTTCCCCTGTTTCTGCTCTGTTCTCTTTTCTTCTTTTCTTCTTTCTTTCTTCTTTCTTCTTTCTCCTTTCTTCTTTCCTTTTCTTTTCTTCTCTCTTCTTCCTTTCTTACTTTCTTCTTTCCCCTCTCTTAAAAAAAAAATCACTTTTTATTTTTCTCATCTTTTATTTTCTTTTGTTTATTGCATTTTCATACGTTTATTCATTGCATGTTAATTTTGTTTTTATAGCTTATTCTTATTTTATTTTCTAAGTTTCTTATTTTAATAATGGTGTTGAATTCTCCTACTCAAGTGTTGAGAATCTCTTGGTTAGTGTTGGTGCTTCTTGACTTGTTTGGTATTTGTTCATACCCTGGGTCGAGCTTTCCGACCCGGGTTGATTGACGACAAGTCGACCGACCTCTTCAGGTCAAGACTGTCTGACCTCTTCTCAAAGAGCTCGGCCAAATCACCAGGAAAGCCCAAAAAGGGCCCAAACAGAGGAACACGACCCAAATCCAAAGGCAGCCCAAGCCTATAGAGATAAGGACGGTTTCCTTAAAGATAAAGATGACTCCACTCAAAGATAAGATAAGATAGCTATCTTATCCCCAGAAAAGATCACTCTACAACATTATAAATACGCTAGATCACCCAGGTATAACTCATACTCTGATTCTACAAAAAACCTGCTTAATACCCTTGCTAACTTAAGCATCGGAGTCCCTTGCAGGTACTACCACCCTCCGGTGACAAAGGATCAGCATCTTCATCAAGTCCAACAAGTCAGACACGGCGGCTCCAGCCACCACCCATAAGTCAGACACATCAGCACCGACCACCACAGCAGATCTCATCCGAGATCGATTTTCAGTTTCAGGTAACCCTCAGAACATTGGCGCCGTTTCCGGGGACCTGGAAGTCATCCCATCATCATGGCGGACAACCTTGACAACGACCACAATTCTGATTTGGAGAACAAAACACCACACAAGAACGTAGAGGTCATAATAGACGATACTTCTCAACCTAATAAAGACAAAAATTCACCAAACACGGGAGCCATGAAGGCACTTCAGGATCGCTTAAAACAACTCGAAAAAGAGATCGAGTATCAACGGGAAGCCGAGAGAGACCTACGAAGGGAAGCTAGACGACGCCGCGAGTTAGAGGACAAGCTCCTAAAGCTCGAAGCCGATTTCAAGGCCAAAACCACTCAATGCAGCCACAAAGATAGCTCCCGTAAGGATCATGACCCATTCACCAAAGAGATTATGAAGACCAAAAATCCCAAAGGACTTCAAACCTTCCGACATGACTCTATACGATGGCACAGCAGATCTCATCCATCATCTCAGTAATTTTAGAAGTAGAATATACCTCACTAACGCCTCAGATGCAGTCCGCTGCAAAGCCTTCCCAACTACCTTGACAAAGACAGCAATTAAATGGTTCGACAATCTGCCCCCTAGGTCCATCTCAAGCTTTGACGACTTAGTCAAACAGTTTTTAGCCAGATTCTCCATCCAAAAAGACAAAACTAAGCACGCCCCAAGTCTATTAGGGATCAAACAAGGAGATCGGGAAAGTCTCTGTAGCTACATGGAAAGATTCAACAAAGCATGTCTGGACATACAAAATCTGCCAATAGAAGCAGCCATTATGGGTCTCATCAATGGCTTACGAGAGGGACCTTTTATTCACTCAATATAAAAAAACATCCCAAATCCCTGAATGAAGTGCAAGAACGAGCAGAGAAATATATCAACATGGAGGAAAACTCTCGACTAGGAGAGACCTCAAAGTCTGGATTCTCCTACTCCTCCCGAGATAAGGACAACGATTCCAAGAGAAAAGAAGATCAACATGGAGAAAAGATAAAAAAATATCACAATTATACCCCTCTTCGAGTGTCTCTTGTAGATGTCTATCGAGAAGTATGCCATGTTGAAAAGATACCCCCACCTCGCCCACTCAAAAGCAAGAAAGGAGGAGGAAATCGGACTGAATACTGTAAATACCATCGAATATATGGACATTCTACCAACGAATGTTTTGACTTGAAGAATGTCATAGAAAAATTGGTGAGAGAGGGAAAACTAGATCGGTACTTAGCCAGCAGAGCAGATGAACCAAGAAAAAGAAGAAGGGACGAAGATGTCGGACCAACTGAACGACCACCTCGTACCCTGGAGAGACATGTCCACATGATACACAGAGGATTTGCAGGAGGAGGAGTCTCTAAATCATCTCGCAAAAGACATCTTAAAGAAGTATATCATGTTGAGGGAGGAGAAGAAGCACCCGACATCCCCACTATCACTTTTACTAAAGAGGACGCAGCTGGCATTATTTTGGTACATGATGATCCCATGGTCACCACTATCATATTGGCCAATGCTAATCTTCACCACACACTGGTAGACCAGGGGAGATCGGCTGATACCTTGTTCAAAACCGCCTTCGACAAACTCGGTTTAGAGGAAAAAGAACTCAGAGCATATCCGAACAGCCTATTCGGGCTGAGAGACACTCCAATCCAACCACTTGGATACATCTCACTGCACACAACCTTTGGAAAAGGAAACCGGTTGATGCCAAGGCATCATAGGCTAGTTTCACTAGCATTTTTCTGTTAGTTTTAGTTGTTTTATGCATTTTCTTGAGCTTAAAGTAACCAAAAATGGTTAAATGAAGAACAAAGCAATGAACCATCCAAACAACATGATTTTGATGCATATTCCATGAGTTTTAGTTATAATTCTTAAAAGAATGTAAGGCCATAACCCTCAGAAGTGGAAAGAATCTAAAGGAGATCTCAAGGGAAACCACAGAGGATGAAGCAAAGGAAAATGTGAAAGACAAAGAACAAGGACAATCTTTTACACCGTCTGCAACAAAAGAAAAAGAAAAAGAGGTCCTGAAGCCTTACACACTTAAAGCACCTTATCCTCAACGTTTGATGAAAAGTGAAAAGGATGGCCAATTCTCCAGGTTCTTGGAGATTTTCAAGAAGCTTCAAATCAACATCCCGTTTGCTGAGGCAATAGAGCAAATGCCACTCTATGCAAAATTCTTAAAGGAATTAATGACCAAAAAGAGAAGCTGGAGAAATGAGGAAACTGTGTTGTTGACTGAAGAATGCAGTGCCATCATTCAGACCTCACTCTATTGTGAGTTTTTACTTGACGATAACCGGTGCACTTGCTGGAAGGAATTTTGCCGATCGTGCAATTTCCTAAATCGTAGCATAACTAGTTTATGTGCATCACCGGTCAAGGACAATCAACATAGACTACATCGTGGTCAATGTGAGTTCAGCCTACAATGCCCTAATAGGTCGGACAACGTTAAATCAGCTCGGCACAGTAGTCTCGACTCCACATCTGTGCATGAAGTTCCCAACCACAGAAGGGATAGCTATGATAAAAGCAGACCAGAAGACGGTTCCCCGCTGTTACAACGAAAGTCTAAACCTTAGAGGCAGAGGAGAAGAATTCCACACCATCGAACTCGGGGGAGTTCGAGGGCGGGAAGAACTTCATCCACAACCTGAAGGGGAGACAGAAAAAGTCCAAATTGGAGATACTTCAGAAAAAACAACTAATATTGGCATAATCCTAAAAGGAGATGTAAATGAGTCCCTCATATAGTTCTTAAGAGACAATGTCGACCTCTTTGCATGGAAGGCCGCAGACATGCCGGGCATAGACCCTAAGTTAATGTGCCACAAGTTGGCAGTTTACCCAGGATCTCGGCCAGTACAGTAGAGAAGTAGAAAACTCAGACCAGAATGATCCCAAGCTGTGGAAGAGCAGGTACAAGCTCTACTAGAGGCAGGATTCATAAGAGAAGTCAAGTATCCACTATGGCTTGCTAACGTCGTCCTGGTGAAAGAATCAAATGGGAAGTGGCGGATGTGCACCGACTACACTGATCTCAACAAAGCCTGCCCAAAAGATCCTTATCCACTCCCAAGTATCGACGCTCTAGTGGATGCCTCCTCCGGATACAAATACCTCTCGTTTATGGACGCCTATTCGAGATACAATCAAATCCCGATGTACCCACTTGATCAAGAAAAAACCTCATTCTTAACCCCGAAAGTAAACTACTGCTACATCGTCATGCCGTTCGGACTAAAAAATACAGGAGCCACTTATCAAATATTAATGAATAAGGTCTTCGCAGACCACATCAGGAAAGTCATGGAAGTCTACATGGACGACATGTTAATAAAGACACAAAGTGAAGAGTTGTTACTGTCCGACCTTACCCAAGTATTCGACACTATAAGAAAGCATGGCATGCGACTTAACCCTACAAAATGCACCTTCGCAGTAGAAGCTGGCAAATTCTTGGGTTTTATGCTCACACAAAGAGGAATCGAGGCAAATCTGGATAAATGCCGGGCTATACTCGACATGAGGAGTCCGACCTGTGTCAAAGAGGTACAACAACTCAATGGAAGATTGGCAGCCTTGTCCAGATTTCTAGCTGGATCAGCAATAAGATCTCTCCTCTTCTATGCCACTCTAAGGAAGGGAAATAGGTTTGAATGGACAACGGAGTGCGAGCAAGCTTTCTAGGATTTCAAAAGGTTCATGGGACAACCACCTATTCTAACTCGGCCACGGGAAGGAGAACCGCTTTTATTGTACCTTGCAGTAGGAAATCGGGCAGCAGCCTCAGCACTGGTCCGAGAAGACGACAGTGGACAACAACCTATATACTTTATCAGCAAAGCACTACAAGGGTCCGAACTAAACTACCAAAAATAGAAAAATTCGCCTATGCTCTCATACTAAAATCTCGATGACTTCGCCCATATTTCCAAGCCCACGTCATCAGGGTTCGGACCAACCAGCCCATAAAAGGCATTCTGCAGAAAACAGACCTAGCAGGAAGAATCTTACAATGGGTAGTCGAGTTGTCCGAATTCGACCTCCAATATGAAGCTCGGACAGCCATCAAATCATAGTATCTGGCCGACTTCATTGCAGAGTTTACGGACACCCTGGAAATCCCTACAGAATGCAATCTCTACGTAGACGGTTCCTCAAACAAAACCGGAAGTGGCACAGGCGTGATAATAGAAAGCGATCAGGGAATCCAAATCGAACTTTTCCTCAAATTCGGGTTCCTTGCTTCAAATAACCAGGCAGAATACGAGGCACTACTAGCTGGTTTGAAGCTGGCTAAGGAGGTTGGGGCTCAAAAGCTTATCATCTTCAGCGAATCACAAGTAGTCACCTCACAAATAGCAGGGAGCTACCAAGCCAAGGATCCCACCATGAAAAAGTACTTGGACAAAACCAAGGAACAGCTCGAACAACTCAGGGAATATGAGGTCTGCCACATACCTCGGGAACAGAATGCTCGAGTTGATGCATTCTCAAAACTAGCTAGCACCAAACCAGGGGGCAACAATAGAAGCCTCATCCAAGAGATGCTGTAGAACCTGTCAATCTCAGAAGAAGAAAAGGTCCTAGCCATAACAGGTCTGGATCAAGGATGGATGAATCCTATAATTAATTACCTCAAAATAGAAACACTCCCTACAGATAAGAAGGAGGCAAAGAGGTTAAAACGGGAGGCACAATACTACACCATCATAAATAACACTCTATACAAGAGAGGGATTTCAACATCACTGTTAAAATGTGGGCCGACTTCCAACACAAAGGAAGTTTTAGAGGAAGTACACAGTGGCATCTGTGGCAACCATCTCGGAGCACACCCTCTCACCAAAAAAGTACTCCGGGCCGGATTCTATTGGCCAACTTTACAAAAAGAAGCAATGGAATTCGTAAAGAAATGTCCACCATGTCAGAAGCATGCTAATTTTCACATCGCCGCACCAGAAGAGCTCATCAGCGTAACCTCACCCTGGCCATTTGCAAAATGGGGACTCGACCTCCTTGGGCCCTTCCCCCAAGGATTAGGACAGGTCAAGTTCCTCATCGTTGGGGTAGATTATTTCACAAAGTAGATTGAGGCAAAACCCCTAGCCAATGCCACTGCTCAAAGAAGTCGAAAATTCTTATATAGAAACATTATCACAAGGTTTGGGGTCCCATACTCCATCACCACAGATAATGGCACTCAATTCACAGATGCAGACTTCAGAAAATTGGTGGCCGACTTGAAAATAAAGCACTAATTCACATCCGTAGAACATCCCAGGCCAATGGATAGGCAGAAGCCGCCAATAAAGTTATTTTAGCTGGGCTAAAACGGAGATTACAGGATGCAAAGGGAGCCTGGGCTGAAGAGCTCCCACAAGTCCTATGGGCATATCGGACAACTCCACACTCCACCACAAAGGAATCATCTTTCCGATTAGCTTACGGAATGGAGACAATAATTCTAGTGGAGATCGAAGAAGGATCACCCAGAGTAATCCACTACAATGAAGAGGCCAATTCCCTACTTCAAAAGGAGGAACTCGACCTACTTCCAGAAATTCGAGAAAGAGCTCGGATCAAGGAAGAGGTGTTAAAACGTTAAATGGCCTCAAGATACAACCAAAAAGTAGTACAGCGAGGTTTTGCTGAGAATGATTGATGAGCGGATAATTTATACGCTTTTTGGCATTGTTTTTAGTATATTTTTAGCATGTTTTAGTTAGTTTTTATTATATTTTTATTAGTTTTTATTTAAAATTCACTTTTCTGGACTTTACTATGAGTTTGTGTATTTTTCTGTAATTTCAGGTATTTTCTGGCTGAAATTGAGGGACCTGAGCAAAAATCTGATTCAGAGGCTAAAAAGGACTGCAGATGCTGTTGGATTCTGACCTCCCTGCACTCGAAGTGGATTTTCTGGAGCTACAGAAGCCCAATTGGCACGCTCTCAATTGCGTTGGAAAGTAGACATTCTGGGCTTTCCAGAAATATATAATAGTCTATACTTTACCCGAGATTTGATGGCCCAAACCGGCGTTCAAAGTCAGCTCAAGAATTCCCAGCGTTAAACGCCGGAACTGGCACCAAAGTGGGAGTTAAACGCCCAAACTGGCACAAAAGCTGGCGTTTAACTCCAGAAAATGTCTCTACACGAAAATGCTTCAATGCTTAGCCTAAGCACACACCAAGTGGGCCCGGAAGTGGATATTTACGTCATTTACTCATTTTTGTAAACCCTAAGCTACTAGTTCTCTATAAATAGGACCTTTTGCTATTGTATTTGAGAGAGGAGGAATCTTTGAGTAGTTCTATGCTACCTTAGATCACGTTTTGGGGCTGGCCTCATGGCCATGCCTAGACCATGTTCTTATGTATTTTCAACGGTGGAGTTTCTATACACCATAGATTAAGGTGTGGAGCTCTGTTGTACCTCGAGTATCAATGCAATTACTATTGTTCTTCTATTCAATTCAGCTTGTTCTTGTTCTAAGATATCACTTGTTCTTCAACTTGATGAATGTGATGATCCATGACACTCATCATCATTCTCACCTATGAACGTGTGCCTGACAACCACCTCCGTTCTACCTTCGATTGAGTGTTTATCTCTTGGATTCCTTAATCAGAATCTTCGTGGTATAAGCTAGAATTGATGGCGGCATTCTTGAGAATCCAGAAGGTCTAAACCTTGTCTGTGGTATGCTGAGTAGGATTCAAGGATTGAATGACTGTGACGAGCTTCAAACTCGTGATTGTGGGGTGTTAGTGACAGACGCAAAAGAATCACTGGATTCTATTCCGACATGATCGAGAACCGACAGATGAATAGCCGTACTGTGACAGAGTGCGTTGAACATTTTCACTAAGAGGACGGGATTGTAGCCACTGATTGCCGGGAATTGTTTGAGTTTGGACAACTGACGGTTCATCTTGTTGCTTAGATTAGGTACTTTTCCTTTTTATTTTTCGAAAAAAAATTTTCAAAAAATACAAAAAGATTTTCTATTTTGTTCTTCAGAGTTTTTAAGAATGAATTCTAGAGTTTCATGATGATCTATTGAAGTCTGGCTGGCTGCGAAGCCATGTCTAATCTTTTGGACCGAGGTTTCAACTTATCATCACAAGAGCTTGTTGATTTCTATCAATTTTGCTGTTGGGAGCAATGATCTGCTAAAGCTTGGCTGGCCATTGGCCATGCCTGGTGTTTTGGACCAAAGCTTTCTTTGAAAGCTTGGCTACCTAGTAAGCCATGTCTAATTCCTGGACCGGAGTTTTAGACTAGCATTGCAATGATTCCTGGAATTCTCATTAAGAATTTTGAACCCTTATTTTTTCTTTTCCACTCAATTTTCAAAAAAAAAAAAACCACAAAAAAATTTATAAAATCATAAAATCAAAAATAATTTTATGTTTCTTGTTTGAGTCTAGTGTCTAATTTTAAGTTTGGTGTCAACTGCATTCATCTAATTTTCGAAAAGTTCATGCATTATGTTCTTCATTGATCTTCAAGTTGTTCTTGATGATTTCCTTGCTCTGATCTTTAAATTCTCTTGTTTTGTGTATTTTGTTATTTTTCATATGCATTCTCAATTTGTTAGTGTCAATAGTATACAAACTTCTAAGTTTGGTATCTTGCATGCATTGTTTGTTTGATTTTAGTTTTCCATGTTTAGTTGCATTTCGATTAAAAATCCAAAAAAAAAAAGAAATTTTTTTTTAAAAATGTGTCTTTTCAAGTCAATAATACAGAGAATTGAAGATTCAGAACATGCTGCAGAGGAATTACACAGAAAAAGCTGGGCGTTCAAAACGCCCAGTGAAGAAGGAAAACTGGCGTTTAAACGCCAGCCAGGGTACCTGGCTGGGCGTTTAACGCCCAAAAGGGTAGCATTTTGGGCGTTAAACTCCAGAATGGATACCATTCTGGGCGTTTAACGCCAGGATGACACAAGAGGGAAGATTTTGTTTTTAATGCACATTTTTTTTAAGTTTTCAAAATTTTTCAAAATCAAATCTTTTTCAAATCATATCTTTTCAATCATATATTTTCAAAATCAATTTCTTTCCATTTTCAAAAATACTTGCTAACAATTAATGATTTGATTCAAGAATTTCAAGTATGTTGCCTTTTCTGTTAAGAAAGGTTTAATGTTTGAATAATATCTTTTCTTGTTAGCCAAGTCATTAATTTTAAAAATCAAATCTTTTTAAAATTGTTTTTCAATCATATCTTTTTAAAACCATAACTTTTCAATCATATCTTCTTAATCACATCTTTTTCAAAATTAAATTTTCAATCATATCTTTTTGATTTCTAATTTCAAAATTTTTTTCAAAAATCACTTTATTTCTTTTCCAACTCTAATTTTTGAAAATCATTCTTCAATTTTTCAAAATTATTTCAAAATCTTTTACTTTAATTTCGAAAATTCTTCTCCTCTTCTCACATCCTTCTATTTAAGGACTAACACTTCTCCATTATCAATAATTCGAATTTTATCTCTCTTGATAAGTTCGAATTCTTCTACCTCCTCCTTCTATTCTTCTTTTCCTCTGACACCTCAAGGAATCTCTATACTGTGACATAGAGGATTCCATACTTTCTTGTTCTCTTCTCTTTCATATGAGCAGGAGCAAAGACAAAAGCATTCTTGTTGAGGCTGACCCGGAACCTGAAAGGACCTTGAAGCGAAAGCTAAGAGAAGCTAAAGCACAACTCTCTGGAGAGGACCTAACAGAAATCTTCAAACTAGAAGAAGATATGGCAGCCGAAAACAACAACAATGCCAGCAATGCAAGGAAGGTGCTGGATGACTTTACTGCACCTACTCCCGACTTCTATGGGAGAAGCATCTCTATCCTTGCCATTGGAGCAAACAACTTTGAGCTTAAGCCTCAATTAGTTTCTCTGATGCAACAGAATTGCAAGTTTCATGGACTTCCATTAGAAGATCTTCATAAGTTTTTAGCTGAATTCTTGCAAATCTGTGACACTGTCAAGACCAATGGGGTTGACCCTGAGGTCTATAGACTTATGCTATTCCCTTTTGCTGTAAGAGACAGAGCTAGGATATGGTTGGATTCACAACCTAAGGAAAGCCTGAACTCTTGGGAAAAGCTAGTCTATGCCTTCTTGGCAAAGTTTTTTCTACCTCAAAAATTGAGTAAGCTTAGAGTGGAAGTCCAAACCTTCAGACAGAAGGAAGGTGAATCCCTCTATGAAGCTTGGGAAAGATACAAACAATTGATCAGAAGGTGCCCTTCTGACATGCTTTCAGAATGGAGCATCATAGGTATCTTCTATGATGGTCTGTCTGAACTGTCCAAGATGTCATTGGACAGCTCTGCTGGAGGATCTATTCATCTGAAGAAGACGCCTGCAGAAGCTCAGGAACTCATTGAAATGGTTGCAAATAACCAATTCATATACACTTCTGAGAGGAATCCTGTGAATAATGGGACAAGCCAGAAGAAAGGAGTTCTTGAGATTGATACTCTGAATGCCATATTGGCTCAGAACAAAATATTGACTCAGCAAGTCAATATAATTTCTCAAAGTCTGTCTGGAATGCAAGCTGCACCAGGCAGTACTAAGGACGCTTCATCTGAAAAAGAAGTCTATGATCCTGAGAACCTATCAATGGAAGAGGTGAATTACATGGGTGAACCCTATGGAAACAACTACAATCCTTCATGGAGAAACCATCCAAAGCTCTCATGGAAGGACCAACAGAGGCCTCAACAAGGCTTCAATAACAACAATGGTGGAAGAAACAGGTTTAGCAATGGCAAGCCTTTTCCATCATCTTCTCAGCAGCAGACAGAGAACTCTAAGTAGAACCACTCTGACTTAGCAACCATGGTCTCTGATCTAATTAAAACCACTCAGAGTTTCATGACTGAAACAAGGTCCTCCATTAGAAATTTGGAGGCATAAGTGGGTCAGCTGAGCAAGAAAGTTACTGAACTCCCTCCTAGTACTCTTCCAAGCAATACAGAAAAGAACCCAAAAGGAGAGTGCAAGGCCATAAACATAATCAACATGGCCGAATTTGGAGAGGAGGAAGAGGCAGTGATCGCCACTGAGGAAGACCTCAATGGACGTCCACTGGCCTCCAATGAGTTCCCTAATGAGGAACCATGGGAATCTGAGGCTCATAATGAGATCATAGAGATTCCATTGGATTTACTTCTGCCATTCATGAGCTCTGAAGAGTATTCTTCCTCTGAAGAGGATGAAGATGTTACTGAAGAGCAAGTTGCTAAGTACCTTGGAGCAATCATGAAGCTAAATGACAAGTTATTTGGTAATGAGACTTGGGAGGATGAACCCCCTTTGCTCACCAAAGAACTGGATGACTTGACTAGGCAGAGATTACCTCAAAAGAGACAGGATCCGGGGAAGTTCTCAATACCTTGTACCATAGACACCATGAACTTTGAGAAGGCTCTGTGTGACCTAGGGTCAAGTGTAAACCTCATGCCTCTTTCTGTAATGGAGAAGCTAGGGATCCTTGAGGTACAAGCTGCAAGAATCTCACTAGAGATGGCAGACAATTCAAGAAAACAAGCTTATGGACTTGTAGAGGATGTCTTGGTAAAGGTTGGAGACCACTACATCCCTGCTGATTTCATAGTCCTAGAGACTGGGAAGTGCATGGATGAATCTATCATCCTTGGCAGACCCTTCCTAGCCACAACAAAAGCTGTGATTGATGTTGACAGAGGAGAATTGATCATTCAAGTGAATGAAGAATCCCTTGTGTTTAAGGCTCAAGGATATCCCTCTGTAACCATGGAGAGGAAGCATGGAGAGCTTCTCTCAAAACAGAGTCAAACAGAGCCCCCACAGTCAAACTCTAAATTTGGTGTTGGGAGGCCACAACAAACTCTAAGTTTGGTGTTGAACCCCCACATTCAAACTCTAAATTTGGTGTTGGGAGGTTCCAACATTGCTCTGAACATCTGTGAGGCTCCATGAGAGCCCACTGTCAAGCTACTGACATTAAAGAGGCGCTTGTTGAGAGGCAACCCAATGTTATATCTATCTATTTTCCATTGTTATTTTATGTTTTCTGTAGGTTGATGATCATGTGAAGTCACAAAAACAATTGAAAAAGCAAAAACAGAATGAAAAATAGAGAAAAAAATAGCACACCCTGGAGGAAAAGCTTGCTGGCGTTTAAACGCCAGTAAGGCCAGCAAATGGGCGTTTAACGCCCAGTCTGGCACCATTCTGGGCATTTAACGCCAGAAAGGGGCACCAGACTGGTGTTTAACGCCAGGAATGGGCAAGGAGTTGGCGTTAAACGCCAGAAAAGGGCAGAAGCCCGGCGTTTAACGCCAGAATTGGCAGAAAGGGCTTTTTGCACGCCACTCGGTGCAGGGATGAGCTATCCTTGACACCTCAGGATCTGTGGACCCGACAGGATCCCCACCTACCCCACCACTCTCTCTTCTTCACCCATTCACCAATCACCTCGATACCTCTTTCCCAAAAACCCCTCACCTATTAAATCCAACCATTTTCTTCACCACTCACATCCATCCTTCATAAAACCCTACCTACCTCACCATTCAAATTCAAATCACTTTCCCTTCCAAACCCACCCTCTATGGCCGAACCATACACACCCATCTCACCCCTATATAAACCCATCTTCACTCCTTCATTTTCACACAACCTAAACACCACTTCTCCCCCTTGGCTGAAACATAAAGCCCACTCCATCTTCTCTATTTCTTCTTCTTCTACTCTCTTCTTTCTTCTTTTGCTCGAGGACGAGCAACCTTCTAAGTTTAGTGTGGTAAAAGCTAAAGCTTTTTATTTTTCCATAACCATTTATGGCACCTAAGGCCGGAGAAACCTCTAGAAAGAGGAAAGGGAAGGCAAAAGCTTCCACCTCCGAGTCATGGGAGATTGAGAGATTCATCTCAAGGGTGCATCAAGACCACTTCTATGAAGTTGTGTCCATGAAGAAGGTGATCCCCGAGGTCCCTTTCAAACTCAAAAAGAGTGAATATCCGAAAATCCGACATGAGATCCGAAGAAGAGATTGGGAAGTTCTTACCAACCCCATTCAACAAGTCAGGATCTTAATGGTTCAAGAGTTCTATGCCAATGCATGGATCACCTAGAACCATGATCAAAGTGTGAACCCGAACCCAAAGAATTGGCTTACAATGGTTCGGGGGAAACACTTAGACTTTAGTCCGGAAAATATAAGGTTGGCATTCAACTTGCCCATGATGCAAGGAGATGAATACCCCTACACTAGAAGGGTCAACTTTGATCAAAGGTTGGACCAAGTCCTCATAGACATTTGTGAAGAGGGCGCTCAATGGAAGAGAGATTCAAGAGGAAAGCTGGTTCATTTAAGAAGGCATGACCTCAAGCCCGTGGCTAGGGGATGGTTGGAGTTTATCCAACGTTCAATTATTCCCACTAGCAACCGGTCCGAAGCTACTATAGACCGGGCCATCATGATTCATAGCATCATGATTGGAGAGGAAGTAGAAGTTCATGAGGTTATATCCCAAGAACTCTATAAGGTGGCGGACAAGTTCTCTACCTCGGCAAGGTTAGCCTTCCCTCATCTCATTTGTCACCTCTGTAATTCAGTTGGAATTAACATAGAGGGAGACATCCTCATTGATGAGGACAAGCCCATCACTAAGAAAAGGATGGAGCAAACAAGAGATCCCACTCATGGATATGAGCATGAGGAAATTCCTCATCACGAAATCCCTGAGATGCCTCAAGGGATGCACTTTCCCCCACAAAACTATTGGGAGCAAATCAACACCTCCCTAGGGGAATTGAGTTCCAACATGGGACAACTAAGGGTGGAGCACCAAGAACATTCCATCCTCCTCCATGAAATTAGAGAAGATCAAAGAATCATGAGAGAGGAGCAACAAAGGCAAGGAAGAGACATTGAGGAGCTCAAGAACTCCATAAGATCTTCAAGAGGAAGAACAAGCCACCATCACTAAGGTGGACCCGTTCTTTAATCTCCTTGTTCTTTACTTTCCTATTTTTCGAATTTTTATGCTTATGTTTATCTATGTTTGTGTCTTATGATCATTAGTGTCTTAGTGTTTATGCCTTAAAGCTATGAGTGTCCTATGAATCCATCACCTTTCTTAAATGAAAAATGTTTTTAATTGAAAAAGAAAAAGAAGTGCATGAATTTCAAATTTTAAAACAGTTTAATTATCTTGATGTGGTGGCAATGCTATTGTTTTTCTGAATGAATGCTTGAACAGTGCATATTTTTGAATTTGATTGTTTATGAATGTTAAAATTGTTGGCTCTTGAAAGAATGAAAGGAAAAGGAGAAATGTTATCTGATGATCTGAAAAATCATAAAATTGATTCTTGAAGTAAGAAAAAGCAGTGAAAAGCTTGCAGAAAAAAAGATATATGCAAAAAAAAAAAAGCAAGCAGAAAAAGCCAATACCTCTTTAAACCAAAAGGCAAGGGTGATAAAAAGGATCCAAGACTTTGAGCATCAGTGGATAGGAGGGCCCACAGGAATAAAATCCTGGCCTAAGCGGCTAAAACAAGCTGTCCCTAACCATGTGCTTGTGGCGTGAAGGTGTCAAGTAAAAACTTGAGACTGAGCGGTTAAAGTCGAGGTCCAATTGGCATTGTTTTTAGTATGTTTTTAGCATGTTTTAGTTAGTTTTTATTATATTTTTATTAGTTTTTATTTAAAATTCACTTTTCTGGACTTTAATATGAGTTTGTGTGTTTTTTTGTGATTTCAGGTATTTTCTGGCTGAAATTGAGGGACCTGAGCAAAAATCTGATTCAGAGGCTAAAAAGGACTGTAGATGCTGTTGGATTCTGACCTCCCTGTACTCGAAGTGGATTTTCTGGGACTACAAAGGCCCAATTGGCGCACTCTCAATTGCATTGGAAAGTAGACATCTTGAGCTTTCCAGAAATATATAATAGTCCATACTTTGTCCGAGATTTGATGGCCCAAACCGGCGTTCAAAGTCAGCTCAAGAATTCCAGCGTTAAACGCCGGAACTGGCACCAAAGTGGGAGTTAAACGCCCAAACTGGCACAAAAGCTGGCGTTTAACTCCAGAAAATGTCTCGACACAAAAATGCTTCAATGCTCAGTCCAAGCACACACCAAGTGGGCCCGGAAGTGGATATTTACGTCATTTACTCATTTTTGTAAACCTTAAGCTACTAGTTCTCTATAAATAGGACCTTTTGCTATTGTATTTGAGAGAGGAGGAATCTTTAAGTAGTTCTATGCTACCTTAGATCACGTTTTGGGGCTGGCCTCATGGCCATGCCTAGACCATGTTCTTATGTATTTTCAACGGTGGAGTTTCTACACACCATAGTGCGTTGAACATTTTCACTGAGAGGACGGGATTGTAGCCACTGACAATGGTGATGCCCAACATACAGCTTGCCATGGAAAGGAGTAAGAAGGATTGAATGAAGACAGTAGGAAAGCAGAGAGACGGAAGGGACAAAGCATCTTCATACGCTTATCTGAAATTCTCACCAATGAATTACATAAGTATCTCTATCTTTATTTTATGTTTTATTTATCTTTTAACCATTCATCATCCATAACCATTTGAATCTGCCTGACTGAGATTTACAAGATGACCATAGCTTGCTTCATACCAACAATCTCCGTGGGATCGACCCTTACTCACGTAAGGTTTATTACTTGGACAACCCAGTGCACTTGCTGTTTAGTTATGTGAAATTGTGATAAAGAGTTGAGATTACAATTGTGCGTACCATGTTGATGGCACCATTGATGATCACAATTTCGTGCACCAACGATCTCGTCTTAATCCGAAATGATATTGGAACAAGTCGACCTAGAGAAGAAAAGCTGGCAGCAAACTGGAAAGGACCCTACCGAGTCGTAGAAGTGCTCGGAAAGGGATACTATAGGCTGACCAAACTCGAAGGGCGAGAGCTTCCAAGGTCATGGCACACCTGCAACTTAAGAAGGTATTACAGTTAGGAGGTAATAAAAGATCTTAGGATGAGGTGCACTCCTTTTCCTGAAAAAGATTTTTTAACGAGGCACTAAGCCAAGATCCATGAACTGCCTGACTTAGATGGATAAAATGCCCACATGTATATATTTGCATTTTCTTTATAAAGTTTTTAGATTTTTTACAAATCCTATTATCAAGACGCATTAATCTGAAACACAAAAAATTCATCGCCCGATTATAAAGCTACAGATTGGCAGAAAGTGAAAATCAAATTCACTGCTCGATCACGATAAAGACCAACAAAGATGAAAACCAAATTCATCAAAAGGTCGACCAAATGGGGATCAAACCCAATTTCTACAAAATCGGCAAAGATGAAAAGGCAACAAAAACAAAATAATGCAAGAAGTTATCGAAAGTGATCCATAGAAAGGACCTGACGAGGTCTTAATAAAAATGGGTTGCTAAAAATAACTTAAAGACAGGCCGACGTAAAGAAGTCAGACCAGTCGACCACAATAACCAAAGTTATAAAAAGTAAATCCCTGGAAAGAGGCCTGACCCGCCCTAAAAAAGAGGATTACTAGAAATAACTTAGAAGGGATTGACATGATGAAGTCGGCCCAAACCAAAAGTTATGAAAAAGTAATCCATAAAAGAGACCTGACAAAGGTCCAAGAAAAATGGATTACTAGAAATAACTTAGAAGGGACCGACATGATGAAGTCGGCCCAAACCAAAAGTTATGAAAAAGTAATCCATAAAAGAGACCTGGCCAAGGTCCAAGAAAAATGGATTACTAGAAATAACTTAGAAGGGACCGACATGATGAAGTCGGCCCAAACCAAAAGTTATAAAAAGTAATCTATAAAAGAGACCTGACCAAGGTCCAAGAAAAAATGGATTACTAGAAATAACTTAGAAGGGACAGACATGATGAAGTCGGCCCAAACCAAAAGTAATCCATAAAAGAGACCTGACCAAGGTCCAAAAAAAATGGATTACTAGAAATAACTCAGAAGAGACCGACACAACAAAGTCGACTCGGCAAGGCTACCAAAAGTTATAATCCATAGGAAGAGACCTGCCAAGGTCTAAGCAGAAGGGATTACTAGAAATAGCTTCAAAACATGACCAAGTTTAAGAAGTCGAACAATAGAAGGCAGGTGCTATAAGGGACCCAAGTCGGACCCAAAAAGCCATGACCTCAAGAAAATCAAATTACAGGCACCATACCAGAGAATGCAAAGAAGACTAGTTGCATGAAGCTAGCCTCAACTAAAATAGAAAATAAAACACAAAAGGCAATCAAAAGAGATTGGACAACAAGGCTCCAACACTCCCAAGATTCCAGAAGGTGTCAGAAAGGTGCAGAAAAGCATATCACAAAAGAAACAAGGTTGTTATAATAACAAAATTCAAGAGGCCACCTGAAGTCGACCCCAAGAGCCTGAGAAACTACTTTTGTTTTTTCCAAAAAGTAAAGTTACTAACAGAAAAGCAACCAAAGTATCCAGAAGTCAAGACTACAAATTACAAAAAAGAGTTCAAAGCCCACAGGTCAGGCTATACACAAATGCATCAGAAATAATTAGAGAGAATCCAAAGACTTCCCAGTAGCAGCATCCCGAGGTGAAGGAGGACGAGTCTGAAGAGGTACCGCATCTACCGTCCCATCATCCTGGTTCAGGATCTGGACATCGGGATCAGACTCAAGATGACCGACCTCAGCTGCCAGAGTTGAAGAAGGTGGGGCAATGGAGACTTTCGTGGAAGGTACGAGAGGAGGGTCGACATCATCATTATCAGGGTCATCAGGGAAAATCTTACCCTCTTTTACAACGTTATCCAAGCTAAAAAGAGTAAGGTCAAGCTCGGGCGCAAGAACTCGAACTTGATCCTTCAAATTCTCATAAGCAGCATTTACACTGCCTACAAGATGGCCCTAAAGCTCGGCGTAGTCAGCTCGGGCAGACTCCAAATCCTCCCTAAGACCCATCATCTCCCTATAAGTCGTGACATAGCTCTCCTTATGCTTCAACGCCATATCTTCAGACAACTTGGCAGAAGCCGCCAAGGCAATAGCCCAAGTCTTCTCACCCTCCAATTCTTTCTCCAATTTGGCCACTTTCACCTCGAGATCTTTCTTCAAATCCTTCATTCGGTCGAATTCCAACTTGGCCTCCTCCATAAAGGCCTTTGTTGCATGAATAGGAAGATCCTGGACAGTCTGATATAAAGCTGCTCCCATATGTGCCATCTTGATACTGCTCCGAGTAATAAAATCCAAATGACGAAGAAGAGAAACATCGTCAGTAGGAATGGCACCATAGGGACCAATTTGCTGATCAACAAACTCGACAGCATCGAAATCAGGGGCATCCAAGTTGAAGGGCTCAGCTGTCCTCTGTCTTTTTGGAGGAGGAGCGCCACTGGGAGAAGAGGTAGCAGTAGAAGTCTGGGGGAGATCAACTAAATGGACCTGAGGCGTAAGAATCATCTTCCTCGGCCCAACAGTATTCAAAACAGGCTTCTTGGGAGGAACCTGGGAAGATCCTTCCCCAGCAACTTTACCCGAGATGTGCTGCGTTGCTGTAGCCTTTCTCGCCTTCTTAAAGGCCTTCATAGATTCGTTGTTTTTAACCATATCTGAAAATACACAAGAAACCAAGTTATAAACTGGAAGAAAAAATGAGCTCGAAAACAAATACGACAAATATCAAGGAAGTCGACCCCTACCCAGTTCAGTTCGGAGAAGTAAAAGGTTTCCTAAAAATTTCTTAGTATCAAGATGGGGAGGCTACCCCCAGTTCTCTTCCAACATAGTTACAAAAGCTCGCTCAACTTCGTCCAACATTTCCCAGGTGTACCTAGACACCACTACATTCCTTTGCCATTCTAAAGGAAAGCTGGGCTCGCCATTCTCATCCAAAAAGAAAGGTCGAGCTCCTTCAACAGCTCGGAACTTAAAAAAGTAATTCTTAAAATCCCTAAAAGACTCATCATACATGGAAAAAACTTTGTGTCCTTGGGCAGACCTGAAAGAAATCCAAATCTTTCTTTTTGGTAGTCCCAGGCTTGGTCAACACAAAGAGGTACAGAAAGAGGGTTTGAGAAGGCTTAACATCAAACTCTTGACAAAGCAACTGAAAAATTTTCATAAATCCCCATGAGTTCGGGTGAAGCTGAGATGGAGCTAGGTTACACGACCACAACAGGTCAGTCTCAAAAGGAGTGAAAGGAAGGGTGATGTTCATTTGGCTAAAAAAGAAGTCGTACACATAAAATAAGGGGCGCTCCCCCTGGGTCAGAACAGGGAAGCAAACCCTTTCATCAGAATCAGGTGCAACCAATTCATAGTTGTTCTCTTGATCTCTACTACTACAGATTCGATGATGTTTTCTAAGTTCCGCACAGAATTCAGAGTTAACTACAGAAACACACATCAGGATGAGGGAGTCCAGCCAGTCAGACATACCCTCAGGAGCCTTGGAAGACATCTCGACAATATTTTTGTGAGAACACATGGTCAACTAGTCCTACAGCCAGAAAAAAAATGGATTACTAACTAAAACAACTTGGACAAAAGGAAATCAGCTCGGACAAACATGACTAAGACCAACACAAACAGTAAAAAGAAAACCCCAAGACGCACACCAAGGTCCGGGGGCATCCTTTGGAGGCAGGGACAGAGTAAGGACTCATAAAAAAGTCTATAAGGCTACATCCCAACAAAACTCTCAGCGAAGAAAAATAATCCCCTTCCAAATAAGCAACAACACGAGAAGAAAATCAAAGCAAGCCATCAGAAAAATGTTATCTTCTACAAGTCTATCAGTAAAGAAAACTATCAACATGGCGAAATCATCAAAGGCGCAATCCTTTTCAAAGAATCAAACATTTTATCATCCGAAAACTTCAAATGTGATGACACAAACGGAAGTAGTAACAACATTTTAAAACCCTAAATATGTCAACTACCAAGAAAAAATGAAGAGACCTACAAATTAAAGAAGCCCTAAAACAGCGTACATAGCAGAAATGATCAGACACAGCAAGCAAAGGAAGATTCCGACTTTCCAACTTTTCCCAAGAAAAGATTCAGACTTTCACAAAAGCCAAATGAAACTATAAAAAGAAATGGCGTAAAGGAAGATAGGAAACCAACCTGTAGCAAAAGAAGGAATGGTGAAGCAATCAAGAGTCTGAAACAACAAACGAAGCCACGCTAACGATCGCCTTCTCGAAGAAGAGGAAAGCACGAAAGAACAGCAACAGAGGGAGTAAGGAGAAAAGAGAAGTTGCAGTAAGCAAGGAGAAAGGAAATAGAAGCGAAAGGCTTTGTGAAAAATTCAAAATGAGAAAAGGAAACGGCGAAGGGGGGAGTTAATGAGTTTTTTAAACCCTCACACGTTCCCAAGAAAGTGCAAAATGCGCGCTATAAAGAGAGAAACGTTTCGCATTTAAAGCCACCAATGGAAAATTCTACCCAGCAAAAAACCAACCGAAGGTGCTCGAGCTTGGCTTCTACGAAAAGGATCAAAGTCTAAGAGACTCGACCTAAAAAAGACCAAGCTCAAGTAGGGGCACTGTTCATACCCTGGATCGAGCTTTCCGACCCGGGTTGATTGACGACAAGTCGACCGACCTCTTCAGCTCAAGACTGTCCGACCTCTTCTCAAAGAGCTCGGCCAAATCACCAGGAAAGCCCAAAAAGGGCCCAAACAGAGAAACACGACCCAAATCCAAAGGCAGCCCAAGCCTATAGAGATAAGGGCAGTTCCCTTAAAGATAAAGATGACTCCACTCAAAGATAAGATAAGATAACTATCTTATCCCCAGAAAAGATCACTCTACAACATTATAAATACACTGGAGCACCCAGATATAACTCATACTCTGATTCTACAAAAAACCTGCTTAATACCCTTGCTAACTTAAGCATCGGAGTCCCTTGCAGGTACCACCACCCTCCGGTGATAAAGGATCAGCATCTTCATCAAGTCCAATAAGTCGGACACGACAGCTCCGGCCACCACCCACAAGTCGGCCACATTAGCGCCGACCACCACAGCAGATCTCATCCGAGATCGACCTTCAGTTTCAGGTAACCCTCGGAACAGTAGTGTTGGGTGATGAAAATTTTAAATCAATGCTTAATCTTTGATGACTCTTGCATCCTTTGTGCATTGACATGAACTTCTAATGTCTTTCATGACCCACTATTTCCTATTTAAACTTGATGTTCAATATGCTCTTCATGCTTTGACTTTACTCTTGCATCAAGTATTAGTTAATATGCCTTAGCTTATATTGTTTCCTCACTTACATGCGTAGCTAACATGTAGTGAGAACCTTCCTCTTATTTGGCATTAGCCCTCGCCTATGTTCTACTTGCTTTACTATCTTTGTTGTAGGCTTAATTCTCTTTCTTTTTCTTTCCTTTTAGGTTGGCCACTAAGAGGAAAAGGATAAGCTTCAAATGGGGAAACAAACAAGTTCATCCGCACAACCTTTTGAAGGAGCTCATCAATTGTAGCAACCCATCCACATTGCTCTTCTTTGCATGCACCGAGGACGGTGTAATCTTCAAGTGTGGGGAGTTGTCCGACCGATCTCCATGGGTAACAACTTCCTTTCTCAACACCAATTTTTTTTTAAAAATTCCTTTAG
Source organism: Arachis ipaensis (assembly GCF_000816755.2). NCBI lineage: Eukaryota > Viridiplantae > Streptophyta > Magnoliopsida > Fabales > Fabaceae > Arachis > Arachis ipaensis. Next base: position 99,154,646 of record NC_029790.2, on the reverse strand, counting down.
TTATAATTTGTATATATTCTATCGTTTCTTTTTATGTTAGGACCACTTGGTTTGGGTGATGATTTCTTTTCTAAGAAACTGTTTTTAGGGCACCCTACCAATTTGAAAAATTTTTTATGCTGAACTTGCTTGAAGAATATATTTTGGAACATGGTTTTTGAGCTAAGAACACAAGCATGTGAGTTTTGAGCCCAAATGTGTGGTTACATCATATAACCACTTATTTTTCATTCTTGTGTGCATTGTTCTCTTTTTATGATTGTAATCCTTACTTTGTTTGATTCTATATGTCCATTATTCCATGTATACATGCATTTATATGATTGAGTCCATCATTTCATATAGCTCACTTACCCAAATGGCCTACCTTTCATCAACCATTGTTAGCCGAATTTGAGCCTATTTAATCCCTTTTGTTCTTAATTATATAACATCACTACCCTTAAGTGAAAAACAATAAATATCCTCAATTTGGATCTTTGATTAGCTTAGGCTAGTGAGAGTGTTTATTATTTGGGTATGGGAAACTTGGGACATTGGTTGAGGTAAAAGTGTAATTTTTATTTTTATTGAAAATTTTGGGAATTAGGTACATACTCATGTATTAATTATGTAAAACCATATGCATTGATACGTTTGTATATACTTTGTTGTGAAAAAAATGTGAAAAAAATATATAGAAAAAGAAATAGAAAAATAAAAAAAACAAAAATATATAGAAAAAAATGCAATAAAAAGGGGACAAAAATGCCCCAAAGTAAAGTAGCAATACCAATACATATGGAATGTGAATTAAAGAGAATTCATGAGTATGTGAAAAAAAGTGGGAATCATGGGTAGCTAGGTATTGTATTAGAATTATATAGGTTGTTATATGTGTTTGGTGAGATCTTAGGTTAATCAAAGATTCAAATTTCAAGCTCACTTGACCATATACATTCCTACCTTTACCCTAGCCCCATTACAACCTATGAATAAGTCCTCATGATGAATGTATGCATGCATTGAATAGTTGTTGATTGTTAGATAAAAGACAAATATTGGAAAGCATGAGTAGAAGAGAATTAAGTGATCAACCCTATACACTTGAGTGAATAGAGCGGATACATGTCTGGTGAGGGTTCAATGCTCAATTCCTCGTTCCCGGCTTTTATGAGCTTTTCTTCTTGCAAGTCTAATTGTACTTTATTTTGATATTCAAATTGATGGGATTCATGAATCATCATACTACTTAGCCCTACATGTGCATATGTGTTCTTGGGGATTGATTTACTTTTAATCAAGTAGGTTGAATCATTTTGCATTTAGTTGCATTCATATAAATAGGTGCATATAGTTTATTTGCATTGAATAAATCTTCATACCCCTTTTCTTGTCCTTCTTTATTCTTAGTATGAGGATATGCTTGGTTTAAGTGTGGGGAGGTTTGATAAACCCCAATTTTGTGGTTTATCTTGTGCTTAATTTGGGGGATTTTATCAACTTTTCTCATATTTATTCAATGAAATAGCATGGTTTTGTAATTCTCCCTAAATTTGTGCTTAAGTGTAAAAACATGCTTTTTAGGCCTTAAAATAGCTAAATTTAATTCACTTTAATTCCAGTCGATACCTTGATATGTTTGTTAAGTGATTTCAGGTTTAGAAGGCAAAGATTGGATTGAAGGAATGAAGAAAAAGCATGTAAAAATGGAGAACTCATGAAGAAATGAAGGAATCGCAAAGTTGTCAATCCTGACCTCCTCGCACTCAATCGATCATTACTTGAGCTACAGAAGTTCAAATGAGGCGGTTTTAGTTGCGTTGGAAAGCTAACATCCGAGGCTTCAAAATGATATAAAATGTACCATAGTTGTCTGGTGTCTAGGGATGCGTACGCGTGCATCACGTGCACGCATTGCAGGATCAGCGTGGGTCCATTTTAGCAACTCGTGACCAGCGATTTCTAAAGCATTTTAGGCCCAATCTAACTCATTTCTGATGCTATTGAACCCAAAGATTGAAGGGGGATGAACCAAGTAGTCATAGTTAGAGTTTTCATCATGTTTTAGGTTAGAATTCTAGAGAGAGAAGCTCTCCCTTCTCTCTAGAATTTAGGGTAGTTTAGGTTTAATTTTCTTAAATCCAATTTTCAATTCTTGTTTTGATTTAGTATTTCCTTTTAATTTCTTGTTATTACATCTTTGTTCTTCTAGTTTTACATGTCATTTCTTATTTTTCTCTCTTTTGTTGATGAACAATTGTTGGATCTTGATTTCTTTTAATGCAATTTTATGTTTCCATGTCTCTTTTATGTTAATCTTGATTGTTATTATTGATTTCTTGCTTATGTTAGTTATGGGTTTCATTAATTCTAGCATTTTGTGATGTTTACTTTTATTGCACTCTAGGTGTTTGATAAAATGTTTACACTAGTTTTTGAGTAGTTTTCTTTACTCGTGGCCTAGGCTAAGGGAATTGAGTGACCTTGAGTCATTGGGTCTCATTTAATTGGTGATTTGAGAACCCTTAGTGGTCAATTTGATAGCCATTGATACTAGCCTACTACTAAGTCAATTAGTAGCTAGGTTAGAACCTATGGATTGATGTTGATCAAGCCATTTGATATACTTCAAGCATAGAAGTAGACTTAATGAGCTTGGTTCCTCATGATTGTCAATATATGGTTTGTAGACAAGGATGGTGATCTCAATTCCCATGTCTAGCCAAGAGTTCTTTTCCTTCTTTTTATTAGTTCTTGTCATTTATATTTTCTTATCAGTTACCAAATCAAACCCCCTTGCATCTTCATAGCCAATAATTGAGCACTTCATTGCAATTCCTTGTGAGACGACCCGAGGTTTAAATACTTCGGTTAATTCTTATTGGGGTTTGTACTTGTGACAACCAAATTTTTTATATGAGAATTGTTTGTTGGTTTGGAGCTATGCTTACAACGAAGTTTTTATTTCTATAAGAGAAATTCTAGACCGACACAATAAATTCTTCAACATCATCCACAACGGAGGCATTTCGGCTGACGAGGATAAGATTAAAGTCGTCCAAGATATAAAACCCCCTAAAGACATCAAGGGACTCCAGAAGTTTATAGGCAAGCTAGGATACATTTGAAGGTTCATACCAGCATTAAGGGAGCTCTTAGGACCCTAAGACCTTTGTTGAAAGAGAAGAACACCTTTAAATGGGAACAACACCACCAAGCTGTAATGGACAAGATCAAGGACGTTCTCACATTTACTCACACCATGTCTTCCCCTCAACCTGGTGCACCATTGAAAGTATACTTAGCGGTAGGAGAAGAAGCAGTTAGTGGGTTAATTGCACAAGAAGGCGAAGGCAAAGAGAAACCCATTTCCTATGTTAGTAGAACCATGAAAGGGACAGAACAAAGATACTCCTCACCAGAGAAATATTACCTCGCTCTGGTGTACATCTCACAAAGATACTGACACTATTTTCAAGCACACCAAGTAGAAGTTGTATCAAAAAATAAAGGCCTCAGATTTTTAATCGAAAAGCCAATGTTGACCGGGAGATTGAGTCGTTGGACACTCCTATTATGCGAATATGATGTGAAATTGGTGACATCCACCACCATTAAGAGCCAAGCTTTGCCTGACCTCTTGTCAATTTGTCCTAAAAAAGTAATGATCGAAAAGTTATTGGATCAAATTCCAGGAACAATAGAGATTGTTCATGCTTGCAATGAAGAGGAAACATGGACCTTCATGTTTAATGGAACACCTTCGAATCCTCAAGGAGGGGCAGGAGTCGTCTTTATAGACTCCCATAGAAGAAATTTGTCTTTCATATTTCGATTGAGTTTCTCTTGCACCAACAATGAGGCAAAGTATGAAGCGCTAATGCTCGGTATAAAGATGGCTCAAGAAATTGGTATAAAGAAACTTCATGTCAAAGGAGACTCCAACCTAATAATACAACAGATCCAAGGAGGGTATGGCACGAAGGAAAGAAGTCTAGCCTTATGTAGAGAACAAGTTTAGTGCATGATGAATGATGCACGAAATTACAATCACACTTTTGCAATTCTGCACAACTAACCAGCAAGTGCACTGGGTCGTCCAAGTAATACCTTACGTGAGTAAGGGTCGATCCCACGAAGATTGTCGGCTTGAAGCAAGCTATGGTTATCTTGTAACTCTTAGTCAGGATATCAATAATTCTCAGATTTGATTGTAAAAAGTAAAAGAACATGAATAAATACTTGTTATGCAGTAATGAAGAACAAGTTGAGGTTTTGGAGATACTTTGTCTTCTGAATCTCTGCTTTCCTACTATCTTCTTCTTCATGAACGCAAGGCTCCTTCCATGGCAAGCTTTATGTTGGGCATCACCATTGTCAATGGCTACTTCCCGTCCTCTCAGTGAAAATGTTCCAAATGCACTGTCACCGCACGGCTAATCATCTGTCGGTTCTCGATCATGTTGGAATAGGATCCATTGATCCTTTTGCGTCTGTCACAACCCCAACAATCGCGAGTTTGAAGCTCGTCACAGTCATCCCTTTTCAGATCCTATTCGAAATACCACAGACAAGGTTTAGACTTTTCGGATCTCAAGAATGACTGCCAATAATTCTAGCCTATACCACGAAGGTTTCAATCTTAGATTAGAAACCCAAGAGATAAACATTCAAGCTTGATTGCATGTAGAGCGGAAGTGGTTGTCAGGCACGCGTTCATAGGTGAGAATGATCATGAGTGTCACGGATCATCACATTCATTAGGTTGAAGTGCGAATGAATATCTTAGAATAGAAGCAAGCATGATAGAATGAAAAACAGTAGTAATTGCATTAATTCATCGAAACACAACAGAGCTTCTCACCCCCAACAATGGGGTTCGGAGACTCATGCCGTAGAAGATACAATATGAAACGTGTAAAGTGTCATGAGATACAAGATGAATTACTAAAAATAGTTTTTATAGTAAACTAGTGACCTAGGGTTACAGAAAATGAGTAAGCTAGGGTGTTTAGTGTAAAAAAATCCACTTCCGGGGCCCACTTGGTGTGTGCTTGGGCTGAGCATTGAAGCTTTCATGTGTAGAGACTTTTCTTGGAGTTAAACGCCAGCTTTTGTGCCAGTTTGGGCGTTTAACTCCAGCTTTTATGCCAGTTCTGGCGTTAAATGCCAGAATTCTTAAGCTGACTTGGAACGCCAGTTTGGGCCATCAAATCTTGGGCAAAGTATAGACTATCATATATTGCTGGAAAGCCCAAGATGTCTACTTTCCAACGCAATTGAGAGAGCGCCAATTGGGTATCTGTAGCTCCAAGAAATCCACTTCGAGTGCAGGGAGGTCAGAATCCAACAGCATCTGCAGTCCTTTTTCAGCCTCTGAATAAGATTTTTGCTCAGGTCCCTCAATTTCAGCCAGAAAATACCTGAAATCACAGAAAAATATACAAACTCATAGTAAAGTCCAGAAAAGTGAATTTTAAATAAAAACTAATAAAAATATAATAAAAACTAACTAAAATATACTAAAAACATACTAAAAATAGTGCCAAAAAGCGTATAAATTATCCGCTCATCACAACACCAAACTTAAATTGTTGCTTGTCCCCATGCAACTGAAAATCAAATAGGATAAAAATAAGAGAATATACAATGAATTCCACAAACATCTATGAAGATCAGTATTAATTAGATGAGCGGGACTTTTAGCTTTTTGCCTCTAAACAGTTTTGGCATCTCACTTTATCCTTTGAAGTTCAGACTGATTGGCTTCTATAGGAACTCAGAATCCTAATAGTGTTATTGATTCTCCTAGTTAAGTATGCTGATTCTTGAACACAGCTACTTTATGAGTCTTGGCCGTGACCCTAAGCATTTTGTTTTCCAGTGTTACCACCGGATACATAAATGCCACATACACATAACTGGGTTAACCTTTTCAGATTGTGACTCAACTTTGCTAGAGTCCCCAATTAGAGGTGTCCAGAGCTCTTAAGCACACTCTTTTTTTGCTTTGGACCACGACTTTAACCGCTCAGTCTCAAGTTTTCACTTGACACCTTCACGCCACAAGCACATGGTTAGGGACAACTTGGTTTAGTCGCTTAGGCCAGGATTTTATTCCTGAGGGCCCTCCTATCCACTGATGCTCAAAGCCTTGGATCCTTTTTATTACCCTTGCCTTTTGGTTTAAAGGGCTATTGGCTTCCTCTGCTTGCTTTTTCTTTCTTTTTTTTATTCATTGCTTTTTCTTGCTTCAAGAATCAATTTTTTTTATTTTTCAGATTATCAATAACACTTCTCCTTTCCATCATTCTTTCAAGAGCCAACAATTTTAACATTCATAAACAACAAATTCAAACATATGCACTGTTCAAGCATTCATTCAGAAAGCAAGAGTATTGCCACCACATCAAAATAATTAAACTGTTTTAAAATTTGAAATTCATGTACTTCTTTTTCTTTTTCAATTAAAAACACTTTTTATTTAAGAAAGGTGATGGATTCATAGGACATTCATAGATTTAAGACATAAACTTTAAATTTTATTAATCATGGAATGACAATAAGACTCAAAAATAAATATAAGAGCAAACTAATAATAATAGAAGACAGAAAAGTAAAAAAAAAGAAAAATAAATGACTCTTAAAATAGACTCTTAATAATAAAGGTTATCACAGAGTTAGGACTCAACAACCTTGATCTTGAGAAGTGGATGCTCCCTCAATCTGTGGGGTACTTGGTCCTTCAAGGGAGAGCTTCTGGCGCTTCAGCTCCTGTAGCTCACGCCCCTGCTTCTCCTGTTCCTTCAGCAGTTTGCAGAGCATGCAGTTTTGATTCTGGTGTTCTTCCTTAAGTTATTCCATAGCTTCTTACAGCTTGGTAACAGATGCTTCTAGGCGGGTCCAGTAGTCAATTTCAAGAATTTCTGGGAGGAACTCCTGCGCCCTCCTTTTTATGGAGTTGTCTTGCACTTGTCCTTCCATTGACTTCTTGGTGATTGGGTGTTTGATTGGAATGAATTCATCTACTCCCATCCTCACCCCAGCATCTTTACATGGCAGAGAAATTAAGCTTGGGTAGGCCAGTTTGACTTCAGTGGAGTCCTTGTTTGCAATTGTGTAAATCTCACAAGAAATCAGATGATGAATCTCCACTTCTTTTCCAAGCATAATACAATGAATCATCACTGCTCTTTTGACAGTGACCTCAGAGCGCTTGCTAGTGGGCAATATAGAACGCCCAATGAAGTCCAACCAGCCTCTTGCAACTGGTTTGAGATCTCCCCTCTTGAGTTGGTTTGGGACACCTTTTGAATTGGTTATCCGCTTAGTTCCAGGGAGGCATATGTCCTCTAGAACTTGATCCAACCCCTTATCTACTCTCACCATTCTCCTATTAAAGAATTCTAGATCATCTTGTAGTTGAGGCAGTTTGAAGACCTCTCTTATTTTGTCCAGATGGAAGTAAATAAGCCTCCCTCTGACCATGGTTCGGTAGGTATGAAAGGCAGTTCCAGTTATTCTCTGCTTATCTGTTAGCCACAGATTTGAGTAGAATTCCTGAACCATGTTTCTTCCAACCTTTGTTTCAGGATTAGCTAGAATTTCTCATCCTCTGTTTTGAATTTGCTCTTGGATCTCCGGATATTCATCTTCTTTCAGATTGAATTTAACTTCCGGGATCACTGACCTCGACCCATTATTTTGTGGTAACGGTCTGCATGTTCTTTGGTTAGGAACCTCTCTTGATTCCAAAGACTCTTTGGAGTATTCTCTTTCTTGCCTCTTGATTTGGTTTGCTTTTCCTTAGGTGCCATGATCTTGATGAGTCTTAGCTCAGTGATCACGGAAAAACACACCAAACTTAGAGGTTTGCTTGCCCTCAAGCAAAAGAAAGGAAAGGGGAGAGAGAGGAGAAGAGGCAAATTCGAATGGTGGAGAGGAGGGGATAGCCCAATGTGTATTTATAAGAGGAGGGGGGATTTTGAAAATTTTGAAAGAGATATGCCATAGAGATATGATTGGTGGAAGAAAATAAAATCATGATATGAAAAAGATAAGATTTTCAATTGAAAAAGATATAAGGAGGTTAAATCTGATAATTTGGTTATGCATCTAAGAAATAAGAGATGATATGATGGGTTTGAAAAGATTTGAAAAGAAATTGAAAAGATACTTGAGTTTTTGAAGAAGATTTGGGAAGGATTTGAAAGAAAATTGAAAAAGAGATTTAGAGAATTGTTGAATTTTTGAAAATTGAGGGTGAATAATGAAAGTTTGAAACATGTTTATGCAGAAAATTATGAGTTAAAACATGAAAATTTGAAAAAAAATTTGAATTTGGAAACAAAATCTCCTCCCCCTGCCTTTCTGGCGTTAAACGCCCAGAATGGTATCCATTCTGGCGTTTAATGCCCAATTGTTGGCCATTATGGGCGTTTAACGCCCAGCCAGGGTACCTGGCTGGCGTTAAACGCCAGAAACCCCTTTATCACTGGGCGTTTTGCTGAACGCCCAGGATGCTGCAATTCTGGCGTTAAACCCCCAGAATGGTGCCAATTCTGGCGTTTAACGCCCAAAATGCCCTTTACTGGCGTTTTCTTGTCAGCAAGCTCCTTTTCTCTACTTTTTGCACTGAATCCTTCTGTAATGCTGTGAATTCCTTCAATTTTGATGATTAACCTTTGAAGAAAGTGTATATCAAATTTCTACAAGTATTATTTAAAACAAATAACTTGCTAATGGCTGGGTTGCCTCCCAGCAAGCGCTTCTTTATTGTCTTTAGCTGGACCTTTACTGAGCTTCATTCAAGCCTCAGTTTTGAGCATTCTTGCTCAAAATTGCTTTCAAGATAATGTTTGATTCTTTGTCCATTAACAATGAACTTTTTGTCAGAATCAATATCTTGAAGCTCAACATATCCATATGGTGACACTCCTGTAATCACATATGGTCCCCTCCACCGGAATTTTAATTTCCCGGGGAATAATCTGAGCCTAGAGTTGAACAGCAGAACTTTTTGTCCTGGCTCAAAGACTCTGGATGACAATTTCTTGTCATGCCACTTTTTTGCTTTTTCCTTATAAATTTTTGCATTTTTAAAAGCATTGAGTCTGAACTCCTCTAGCTCATTTAGCTGGAGCAATCTTTTCTCACCAGCAAAGTTAGCATCCAGGTTTAGGAATCTGGTTGTCCAGTAGGCTTTATGTTCCAGTTCCACGGGCAAATGACAGGCCTTGCCATACACAAGCTGGTATGGAGAGGTTCCTATAGAAGTCTTGAATGTTGTTTTGTATGCCCATAGAGCATCATCCAAGCTCTTTGCCCAATCCTTTCTACGGGCAATTACAGTCCGTTCCAGGATTCTTTTTAGCTCTCTATTAGAGACTTCAACCTGCCCATTTGTCTGTGGATGATATGGAGTTGCTACTTTGTGGCTAATTCCATATCGGACCATGGCAGAGTAAAGCTGTTTATTGCAGAAATGGGTGCCTCCATCACTGATTAGTACTCTGGGAACACCAAATCTGCTGAAAATATGTTTCTGGAGGAACTTCAGCACAGTCTTGGTATCATTAGTGGGTGTGGCAATTGCCTCTACCCATTTAGATACGTAGTCTACTGCCACCAGAATGTAAGTGTTTGAGTATGATGGTGGGAAAGGACCCATGAAGTCAATACCCCATACATCAAACAACTCAATCTCTAAGATCCCTTGTTGAGGCATGGCGTAACCATGAGGTAAGTTGCCAGCTCTTTGGTAACTATCACAGTTACGCACAAACTCTCGGGCATCTCTATAGAGAGTAGGCCAGTAGAAACCACATTGGAGGACTTTAGTGGCTGTGCACTCACTTCCGAAATGTCCTCTATACTGTGATCCATGGCAATGCCACATGATCTTCTGTGCCTCCTCTCTAGGGACGCATCTGCGGATCATTCCGTCTTCACATCTCTTAAAGAGATATGGTTCATCCCACAAGTAGTACTTTACATCAGAAATTAGTTTTTTCTTTTGCACCCTGCTGTACTCCTGGGGTATGAACCTCACAGCTTTATAATTTGCAATGTCTGCAAACCATGGTGCTTCCTGAATGGCAAAGAATTGCTCATCTGGAAAGGTCTCAGAGATTTCAGTAGAAGGGAGGGACGCCCCAGCTACTGGTTCTATTCGGGACAGGTGATCAGCTACCTAGTTCTCTGTCCCTTTTCTGTCTCTTATTTCTATATCAAACTCTTGCAGAAGCAACACCCATCTTATGAGCCTGGGTTTTGAATCCTTCTTTGTGAGTAAATATTTAAGAGCAGCATGGTGAGTGTACACAATCACTTTTGATCCTACTAAATAGGATCTAAACTTGTTAATGGCATAAACCACTGCTAGTAGCTCTTTTTCTGTGGTTGTATAATTCTTCTGTGTGTCATTTAGAACACGACTGGCATAGTAAATGACGTGCAGAAGCTTGTTATACCTTTGTCCCAACACTGCACCAATGGCATGGTCACTGGCATCACACATTAATTCGAATGGTAATGTCTAGTCAGGTGCAGAGATGACTGGTGCTGTGACCAGCTTGGCTTTCAGGGTTTCAAACACCTGCAGACACTTTATGTCAAACACAAATGGCGTGTCAGTAGCTAGCAGGTTGCTTAGAGGTTTTGTAATTTTTGAAAAATCCTTTATGAACCTCTTATAGAATCCTGCATGCCCCAGAAAGCTTCTGATTGCCTTAACATTGGCAGGTGGTGGTAATTTTTTAATCACCTCTACCTTGGCTTGATCCACCTCTATTCCCTTGCTTGAAATTTTGTGCCCAAGGACAATTCCTTTAGTCACCATAAAGTGACATTTTTCCCAGTTTAAGACCAGGTTAGTCTCTTGACACCTTTTCAGGACAAGTGCTAGATGATCAAGACAGGAGCCGAATGAGTCTCCAAATACTGAAAAGTCATCCATGAAGACATCCAGGAACTTCTCTACCATATCAAAGAAGATAGAGAGCATGCACCTCTAAAAGGTTGCAGGTGCATCGCACAGACCAAAAGGCATTCTTCTGTAAGCAAATACTCTAGATGGACATGTGAATGCTGTTTTCTCTTGGTCTTGAGGATCCACTGCAATTCGGTTGTAGCCTGAATAGCCATCCAAAAAGCAGTAGTATTCATGGCCTGCTAGTCTCTCTAGTATCTGGTCTATGAATGGTAAAGGAAAATGATCCTTTCTGGTGGCTGTATTGAGCCTTCTATAGTCAATACACATACGCCACCCTGTAACTGTTCTTGTGGGAACCAGTTCTTTCTTTTCATTATGAACTACTGTCATGCCTCCCTTCTTGGGGACAACTTGGACAGGGCTAACCCAGGGGCTATCAGAAATAGGATAAATAATTTCAGCCTCTAGTAACTTAGTGACCTCTTTCTGCACCACCTCCTTCATGGCTGGATTTAGCCGCCTCTGTGGTTGAACCACTGGCTTAGCATCATCCTCCAATAGGATCTTGTGCATGCATCTTGCTGGGCTAATGCCCTTAAGATCACTTATGGACCACCCAAGAGCTGTCTTGTGTGTCCTTAGCACTTGAATTAGTGCTTTCTCTTCTTGTGGATTTAAAGCAGAGCTTATGATCACTGGAAAAGTGTCACCCTCTCCTAGAAATGCATATTTTAGGAATGGTGGTAGTGGTTTGAGCTCGGGTTTAGGAGGTTTCTCCTCTTCCTGAGGGATTTTTAGAGGTTTTTATTTCCTCTGGTTCCTCCAGATCAGGCTGAACATCTTTAAAGATGTCCTCTAGTTCTGATTCAAGACTCTCAGTAATATTGATCTCTTCCACCAAGGAGTCAATAATATCAGTGTTCATGCAGTCATTTGATGTGTCTGGATGCTGCATAGCTTTGACAACATTTAACTTGAACTCATCCTCATTGACTCTCAGGGTCACTTCCCCTTTTTGTACATCAATAAGAGTTCGTCCAGTTGCTAGGAAAGGTCTTCCTAGAATGAGAGTTGCACTCTTGTGCTCCTCCATTTTCAGCACTACAAAATCAGTGGGAAAGGCAAATAGCCCAACCTTGACAATCATGTCCTCAATTATGCCTGATGGATATTTAATGGAGCCATCAGCAAGTTGAAGACATATCCAGGTTAGTTTGACTTCTTCAGTCAACCCAAGCTTTCTGAAAGTAGATGCCGATATTAGGTTGATACTTGCTCCAAGGTCACATAGAGCTGTCTTAGTACAAGCACCCTCTAATGTGCATGGTATCATAAAGCTTCCTGGATCTTGAAGCTTTTCTGGTAAGCTTTTCAGAATGACTGCACTGCATTCTTCAGTGAGAAACCCTTTTTCAGTTTCTCTCCAATCCTTCTTATGACTTAAGATCTCTTTCATGAACTTAGCATAAGAGGGTATTTGCTCAAGTGCCTCTACAAACGGGATCTTTATCTCAAGAGTCCTGAGATAATCTGCAAAGCAGGCAAATTGTTTATCCTGTTCTGCTTGGTGAAGTTTCTGAGGATAAGGCATCTTGGCTTTATATTCTTCAACCTTAGTTGCTGCAGGTTTATTCCCTACAGAAGTGGTTGGAGAAGTCTTCTTAGAGGGGTTACTATCAGCACTTGCAGGTGTCTGATCCCTCACTGGCGTTTGAACGCCAGGATTGGGTGCAGGATGGGCGTTTAACGCCAACTTCCTACCTTTTTCTGGCGTTTGAACGCCAGAACTGGGCAAGGAATGGGCGTTTAACGCCAAATTTTCTCCCTTTTCTTGCGTTTGAACGCTAGAATTATTCCTTTATGGGCTCTTGTTGTCCTCAGAGGGATTTTGGGCAGTGGTTTGATCATCCTCTGTCATTTGTTCCTTTCTTGACTTTTTGCTACTTTGAACTGAATTATTCAATGTCTTCCCGCTCCTTAGTTGAACAACTTGGCATTCTTCTGTTATCTGTTTAGATAGCTGCTGTCTTTTCTGATTTAATTGTGCTTCTATATTCTTGTTAGCATTTTTAGTGTCTTGGAGCATTGACATTGGGATTTTTGCCAGTAAAGAATTTTATAAAAACAGTCGTGTTGTAGATATAGTCTCTAAACAGACAGAAATCCCTTCGTACAAATGTTTTGATTGTCACAAGTAACAAACCCCTTTTTAAAATTGATAACCGAGTATTTAAACCTCGGGTCATCTTCTCAAGGAATTGCAGGGAGGTATGTTCTTATTATTGGTTATGAGTCTTGTAAATTGGGGGGTTTTGGATCAAGGTAAAAAGTAAGAATAGCAATGGCAGAGGAAATAAAATAATGACAACAAAAATAAACTCTTGGCAAGGTATTAGAACTGGAAGTCCTATCCTGGTTATCCTTATCAATTGTAATGAGAATTGGATTTTTCTCCCACTTTGTTAACCTCTAACTATGAAGGTAAGTTAAGTGGATGATGTTCTGGGCTGAAAACTGGGTCAAAAGCAGCCCAGAAATCGCTCCCTATGATTTCTGTTACGTTCAGGTCGCGGGCAAGTGACGCGGAGGCGTCGTCCACGCGTCCACGCAGATTGAAGTTCGCAGATGCGACACGGGCACATCATTCACGCATTCGCGTTGCCTAACTTTGGGGCAGCTATAGCAAATAATATATTAAATCAAAGCCCCGGACGTTAGCTTTCTAACGCAACTGGAACCGCGTCGTTTGGACCTCTGTAGCTAAAGTGATAGCCGTTTGAGTGCGAAGAGGTCAGGCCGGACAGCTTAGCAGTTTCTCCAACTTCTTGTATTCCTTCCACTTTTGCATGCTTCCTTTCTATTCTCTGAGCCATTCCTGCCCTGTAATCTCTGAAATCACTTAACACACATATCAAGGCATCTAATGGTGATAAGAGAGAATTAATATTAGCAATATAAAGGCCAAAGAAGCATGTTTTCAATCATAGCACAAAATCAGGAGGGAAGACATAAAGCATGCGATTAGTATGAATAAATGGGTAAAGAGTTGATAAAAACCACTCAATTGAGCACAAGATAAATCATGAAATAGTGGTTTATCAAGCATCTCCTAGAATTCTGCTAATTGTTTTGTCATTAGAAGTAATTGCTGATTTAGTTCAACAATCTGTTCTTAAGGATTATGATCAGTAGTTGCTACCATAGCTTCTTTTTCTTTGGAGGGCTCATTGCTTGAGTATAGATGTTGATTTCTAGCAACTGTATCTATGAGTTCTTGAGCCTCTTCAATTGTCTTTCTCATGTGTATAGATCCACCAGCTGAGTGGTCTAGAGACATTTGAGCTCTTTCTGTAAGCCCATAGTAGAAGATGTCTAACTGTACCCACTCTGAAAATATTTCAGAGGGGCATTTCCTTAGCATCCCTCTATACCTCTCCCAGGCATTATAAAGGGATTCATGATCCTCTTGTTTAAAGCCTTGTATGTCCAGCCTTAGCTGTGTCATCCTTTTTGGAGGGTAAAATTGATTCAGGAATTTGTCTGATAACTGTCTCCAGGTTTTTATGCTTGCTGTGGGTTGGTTATTTAACCACCTCTTAGCTTGATCTTTTACAGCAAATGGAAATAGTAATAATCTGTAGACATCCTGATCCACTTCTTTATCACGTACTGTGTCAGCAATTTGTAAGAACTGTGCCAGAAACTCGGTAGGTTCTTCCTGTGGAAGACCGAAATACTGGCAATTTTGCTGCACCATGATAATGAGCTGAGGATTTAGCTCAAAACTGCTTGCTTTGATGGGAGGTATACAGATGCTACTCCCATATGCAGCTGTAATGGGGTTGGCATATGACCCCAGAGTCCTTCTGGACTGTTCACTTCCACTTATGTCCATGATGGAGAAAAGGGAATTGATATGAATTGCAAATAAAATATATTTTTGTTTTTATTTTATTTTAATTAAAATTAACCGAATAAAATAAAACGAAATAAATGAAAAATAAAATAGAACTTTCGAAAATTAGAAGAAAATGAAATAAAAGCAAATTCAAAACTAAATTAATTAATTGATTAAAAAGATATTGGAAATTAGCAATAAAAAAGATATGATTGAAAATTATTTTAAAAAAAGATATGATTGAAAATTATTTTAAAAAAAGATATGATTGAGAAGATATGATTAAAATTTATAAAAAAAAGATATGATTGAAAAGATATGATTGAAGAAATTAAAAAGATTTGATTTTTGAAAGAGATTTGAAAAGATCAATTTTTGAAATTAGAATTTTGACTTGACTCGCGAGTTTGAAACTTGTCATAGTCATCCCTTCCCAGATCCTACTCGGAATACCACAGACAAGGTTTAGACTTTCCGGATCTCAAGAATGACCGCCAATAATTCTAGCCTATACTACGAAGGTTTCAATCTTAGATTAGAAACCCAAGAGATAAACATTCAAGCTTGATTGCATGTAGAATGGAAGTGGTTGTCAGGCACGCGTTCATAGGTGAGAATGATGATGAGTGTCACGGATCATCACATTCATCAGGTTGAAGTGCGAATGAATATCTTAGAATAGAAGCAAGCATGATAGAATAGAAAACAGTAGTAATTGCATTAATTCATCGAAACACAGCAGAGCTCCTCACCTCCAACAATGGGGTTTAGAGACTCATGCCGTAGAAGATACAATATGAAACGTGTAAAGTGTCATGAGGTACAAGATGAATTACTAAAAGTAGTTTTTATAGTAAACTAGTGACCTAGGGTTACAGAAAATGAGTAAGCTAGGGTGTTTAGTGTAAAAAAATCCACTTCCGGGGCCCACTTGGTGTGTGCTTGGGCTGAGCATTGAAGCTTTCATGTGTAGAGACTTTTCTTGGAGTTAAACGCCAGCTTTTGTGCCAGTTTGGGCGTTTAACTCCAGCTTTTATGCCAGTTCTGGCGTTAAACATCAGAATTCTTAAGCTGACTTGGAACGCCAGTTTGGGCCATCAAATCTTGAGCAAAGTATGGACTATCATATATTGCTGAAAAGCCCAGGATATCTACTTTCCAACGCAATTGAGAGCATGCCAATTGGGCTTCTGTAGATCCAGAAAATCTACTTCGAGTGCAGGGAGGTCAGAATCCAACAGCATCTGTAGTCCTTTTTCAGCCTCTGAATCAGATTTTTGCTCAGGTCCCTCAATTTCAGCCAGAAAATACCTAAAATCACAGAAAAATACACAAACTCATAGTAATGTCCAGAAAAGTGAATTTTAAATAAAAACTAATAAAAATATAATAAAAACTAACTAAAATATACT
This sequence comes from Arachis ipaensis, assembly GCF_000816755.2. Classification (NCBI taxonomy): domain Eukaryota; kingdom Viridiplantae; phylum Streptophyta; class Magnoliopsida; order Fabales; family Fabaceae; genus Arachis; species Arachis ipaensis. The sequence goes on along the minus strand of NC_029790.2, from coordinate 99,138,421 downwards.
AAAAACATACTAAAAATAGTGCCAAAAAGCGTATAAATTATCCGCTCATCAATGAAGGTATTTGATAAAATTTTATTTGAGCATGTACCCCGAACAGAAAACAAGCATGTGGATTCTCTAGCATCATTAGGAGTAGGGTCACTATTCAAAATGGACAACATGCTTTAGAACACCAGATAGCTAAAAGTTCTGCCAGAGAAGAAATGATGTCAATGGAAGGAAAAACTAATAATTGGCAAACGCCTCTCCATGAACAGCTCAGAACACTCAACATCATCAAAGAGACAAGACGATTTTGCCTCTTCAATGGGAAAATGTTCAAATAAAGCAATGATGGACTCCTCATGAAATGTGTAGGAGAAGAGGAAGGAAAAGAAAAAGCAAAATAACTACATGGAGCCACTTGCGGAGAAGAGAGCCCTGGGTTGTACCGAAGACTCCAGAGGTGGGGTATTTTTTGGCCAAAAATGAAGTCTCATTGTGATGAATTACAAGCCTCTTGCAAGGCTTGTCAAGAAGCAAAAGAAAGTACATAGATATGTAATGTTCACAATTGGTAACAACCTATCATAGAGTGCCTCGATGATTGCCTTCAGAAAAAATAGAAGTTGAAAGATTGAAGAAGAAATCAGAATGCTACTTTTTGCAAAAAGAAGAGTTGTTCAAGAAGATTTTTATTGGAGAGGTGCTAAAATGTATTTGAGATGAAGAAAAAGACAAAATCTTAGAAGAAGTCCATCAAGGGGTATGTGGAAGAAACCAAGGAGGAAGGTCCTTGTGGTATGAACTAATTAGAATTGGCTATTACTGGCCAAAAATGAAAGAAGATACAATCAACTGGGCCAGGAGGTGTCCGCAATGTCAAAAGCATGCAAACTTGATACATGCGCCAAGCGTGCAGAAGAACGGCCTCAAAACATCATACCCATTCCATACATGGGCTATAGATTTCGTGGGACCGATCAACCCCCAATCAATGGGAAAGAAATGGATTCTAGTTGCAATAGAAAGCTTCACCAAGTGGGTAAAGGCTGTGGTTATCGGGGAAGCAAATGCTGAAGCAGTAGTGAGATTTATCAAAGAAAACATAATATGCAGGTTTGGGCTGCCAAGTGTTCTAGTGAGCGATAATGGAACCCACTTTGTTAACCAAAGAGTGTGGGGTATTCTTAAATAGTACTGAATCAAACATCACAAGTCTTCTCCTACTACCCACAAGGCAATGGCCAGGAAGAGGCTATTAACAAGAGCCTTTTGAAAATACTCACAAAGGTGGTGACCGATGCCCCATAAAAATTGGAGTGAATACTTACCACTTGCTCTTTGGGCTTACAAAATAACCAGACATGGAACAACCGGAGTAACACCCTTCTCGTTAGTTTACGGGGTTGAAGTTGTACTGCCAGCAGAGATTGAAGTCCACTACCAGAATGTTGTTAGACAAAGCAAGGGATCCTGAAGTTGAGTTGCAAGAATTGGAAGAAAAAAGAGAAGTTATGGGAAGCAAGATCGAGGAATACCACCGAAGACTAGCATTAGCTTATGACAAGCATATTCGGCCCAGGATGTTCCTAGAGGGAGATCTAGTACTAAAATCAGTAGACGCAGTAATGAAAAAGATGTCTGTGCTAAAATGGGCTCCCAAATGGGAGGGTCCGTACATTTTTTCTGAAGTACACCCCAACAAACACTACATCCTGCTAGACCCAGACCATGGAACAACCATTGGCCCCATCAATTTCAAGTATGTTAAGAAGTACTATACATAATTTTAGTTTTAGGTGTTAGATTTCAATTCCAAAATGCTTCCTTATTAGGAGTCAATGTCTATGTTATATTATTCTGCAAGCATCCTGCAATGCATGGAAGACTTTTATTAACAATTATATACTCAAAAATTGTAAATAATGCATCTTACGAAATTTGCAGTATAAAACATTTCTAAAAAGTGAAGTGTCCCGCCCTCCAAGCTCCTTAAAAAAAAAGGAGAGAGCATAAATAGGACAAGAAAGTTCTAGGTACCTTCATTTTTTAGCCTAAAAAAAAGAGGCAGAAGAAAAAAAAAATAGCAGTAGATAATCCTGCTCTTCTTAGAATCATACTCTTCCCCTACAAAAAAAAAGTGTGTATCCAAAATAAAATGATCACACAAGTAGGTACAGAAAAATAAAACCCCTGGAGGAGTATGCATAGTATTAAAAAAAAGGGAAAAAGCCTAACACCCAAAAAGAGGTATACAATGAAAGTCATAGAGGCAGCAAAGCAAAAATATACTTTGTCAAAGCCTTACATATTTTACAAAATAAAGTGCTGAAAAACATCACAGTCATAAAATATCACTATAAGAAATCAGAGAAGAAGCAGCCTCCTTATGCTTGGCCAATTGCTCTCGCTCTAGGATGACGCTAGCTAACCTAGCCTTCATGGTGTTCAGTTCAGATGTAAACTTGTTAACCTTTTCTTGAAGAGAAGAAACATCAGATGAGAGAACATTATACTCTTTAGACAATAATTATTCTCTAGCAAGATCGGGTACCCTAGGTGGAGGCTCCAATTTAGTAGAAAGATTCTGATGCATGAGCATTTTTTCTATATTTTTCTAGTGAATTTGTATATGAATTTGTAAGTTTAATCAAGATTTAAGTACCTTTGAGCCACTATGAATGCTACTTTGAGTTGTGTACAATTTGGTTTATTTCAGCTAGCATTCGGATGGATTTGACAGACTTCGTGTAGAAAAAATGGAAGAAAGTGGATGATGCTGTCAACCCTAACCTCTCTGCACTCCAATGAACATAACTTGAGCTACGAGGTCCAATTGATACGGTTCTAACGACATTGGAAAGCTAACTTTCAAAGCTTTTCAACAATATATAATAGTCTATACTTTTCTCCAGGAATTACTACCTTGGTGCCGCCAAAGTTGGGATTTTCCAAGTTTGGTGCCATGAATGTCAAAACTCCAATTTCATGCTATCTTGGTGGCGCCAAACTTAGGGAATCCCAAGTTTGGCGCCAAGATGAAGAAAAAGTGAGTATTGCATGTGGTTGAAGTGGCGCCAAACTTGGCCTAGCCCAAGTTTGGCGCCAACCTTAGTGAACTTGGTGGTCCCCACATCCTTCAGGAGCCAGCTCGAAGATCTTTTATATTTTGATTAAACTTTATCTTATTTACAAATAGGAAAAGATATTATTTAGTTTTAGAAAATAT
>NC_029790.2:99128501-99135195 GCF_000816755.2 Arachis ipaensis | reverse complement strand
AATTTTGATATATTTTATTTATAAATAGAAAAAGATATTATTTAGTTTTAGAAAATATATTTTAAATTAATTAGGATTAGATATAAAAGGGAAAAGATTCAGCCCTTCGGGCTCTTCTCTTTTACGCACCTCGTTCTACAGTTTACAATTTTTTGGAATCCTAGTTTTCTCTCTAAGCCATGAGCAACTAAATCTCCACTGTTAAGGTTAGGAGATCTGTTTATTGTACGAAATGATACTATTACTCTTCTATTTTAATTAATATTTTGATTTAAATTTCAAGAATTTGTTTTCGTTCTTCATCTTAAGGATTTGGGTAAATTGGAAGAATAACCCTTTATTCTATTTGAGTTCTTGTGAACCTTGGAAAAGTAATTTACTTGAACAATAGCTTGAAAATAATTTCAACTAAATCACTAATTATCTGGACTTAACGGGATACGTGACATATAATCCTCTTATATTTGGGTAATTAGGGTTTTTGTGCCATATAAACTAGAATTGGATTTAAACCTCTAATTGAAATTAAATGACCAAGGAATTAGCAGTTAACTAGGTTAGGGGAGACTAAATTACTAAGGAATTAGGGTTTAGTCACATATAGTTTGCCATGAATTGAATCTTGCTTGATTAAAATAATTGGTAAGAAAAGTTAATCCGGAAGATAAACATCTCTGAAACCTTAACTGTTTTCTCCCATATTCTTGACATCAATTTATTGTTTTCCTTAAATTCTCTGAATTTACTGTTTAATGCTATTGAACTTTCAACATCATTTTCTACTTGTCTGTCTAAGTAAATCACTTAATCATTATTGCTTGATCCATCAATCCTCGTGGGATCGACCGTCACTCACTTGAGGTATTACTTGGTACGATCCGGTGCAGGAAGATCCAAATCAATTCATCTCTAATTTCCTACAGATCTGTGACACTGTGAAGTCAAATGGAATGAATCCTGAGATTTACAACCTCATGCTCTTTCCATTTGCTGTGAGAGAGAGAGCAAAGCAGTGGCTTGATTCTCAACCTAAGGAGAGCCTGGACACTTGGGACAAGGTGGTCAATGAATTTCTGTCCAAATTCTTCCCACCACAGAAGCTGACTAAGATAAGGGTGGATGTTCAGACCTTCAGGCAGAGAGATGGTGAGTCCCTCTATGAAGCTTGGGAAAGGTACAAGCTGATGATTAGGAGATGCCGCTCCTGACATGTTTTCTGAATGGACCAAGATGGAGATCTTTTATGATGGCCTCTTTGAAATGGCCAAAATGTGTTTGGACAACTCTGCAGGTGGTTCATTGCACATGAAGAAGATGTCTGAATAGGTTGCTGAGATTATTGAGATGGTTGCTAACAACCAATATCTTTACTCTTCTGAGAGAAATCCTGTGAACTCTGAGGCTCCTCAGAAGAAAGGAGTCTTGGAAATGGATACCTTGGATGCTATTCTTGCTCAGAACAAAGTCATGTCTCAACAGATCAGTATGCTTACTCAACACTTGAGTGGAATGCAGGTTTCAGCAGTCAGTACTCAGAATGCCCCTCAAGAGGCTCCATATGACATGAATGGTGGCTTCATTCAAGGTGAGAATTATGAATATGCTCAATTTTCTCCTGAACAGGTCAACTTTATCGGGAATGCTCCTAGAAACCCCAACAATGATCCATATGCCAAGAACTTTAATCAGGGGTGGAGGAATCACTCAAACCTTAGATGGAGAGATCAACCTCAGAGACAGTAGAATTTCAATAATTCTCTGGGTGGTTTTAATAAGAACAACTTCAATAACTGTCAGTTCCAACCCTCTCAACCTCAACAAGCAACTTCTCAGCCTCAGAAGACCCCTGACTTTGAATCGCTAGCTGCAAGTTTTGTACAGGAAACCAGAGCATCACTCAAGAACTTAGAGGTTCAGATGGGTCAAATAGCCACAAAAGTAGCTGAAACTGATCAGAGGACCACTAATAGCCTTCCTGATAATACAATTCCAAATCCAAGAGAGGAGCGCAAGGCTATCACCTTGATAAGTGGATAAGTGGCAAGTATGGAAGCTGGTGCACGGAATTGAACTCCGCACAACTGAACCGGCAAGTGCACCGGGTCGTCCAAGTAATACCTCAGGTGAGTGAGGGTCGAATCCCACGGAAATTGTCAGATTGAGCAAGCAATGACTATGTTGTAAATTTTAGTCAGGCGATTAGAAAAGATGGTTGTTTGTTTGAAAACATAAGTGAAATAGTAAAGAATGAAATACCGGATTGATGTGAAAATAGTGATAAAGATTCAGTTAAGGCTTCAGAGATGCTATTTCTTTCCGGATTAACTTTTCTTACTCTCTATTTCAATAACGAATGATTCATTCAATGGCAGCCGTAAGTGACTAACTCATGTCCTCTCATCAAGTTAATCTCTTTTAAACCACAACAGTCTACCATGTCTGAGTAACTCACGTCCTCTCATCAAGTTGGCTCATGGCTTCTCACTATAGCCGAAGATGAAGCTCTAAGCAATCCACTCCCCTTCGCGATCCTACTCAAAACACTACAGACAAGGTCGGATCTTTTGGATCAGAGAGTGTTATTTTTTTTACTCTAGCCTTAGCGCCATAGAGACCTCAGTAACCCACGATCAACGGAATTTCATGTCGCGTATCCAAAGTTGCCCAAGTACTCTCTTGGAATCCGCAATGCATTCTCTAGCTTTAGTTCAATGCTATCCAAGTCAAGACTCGCACGGAACCCATGTAGAACAAGGATGAATGTCATGGTTCACCCCCAATTCATTGAGATTGAAGAACGAGAACGCATAAGAGAATAGAATCAGACATATTGAAATAGAAACAGTAATATTATTAATCCATGAGAATCAGCAGAGCTCCTAACCCAAACTTAGGAGGTTTAGTTGCTCCTAGCTTACAGAAAATAGTAATGTAATTCGAAAATAGTGTGGAAGAAGATCCTAAACATGGGTGATCTTCTCCTTTAAATACTAATCTAATAACTAGAGATTACAGAAAGAAGATAAACTAGACTCTTAGTTCGAAAATCCACTTCTTGGGCCCATTTGGTGAGTGTTTGACCTGAGCTTGGGGTGACTTCACCTGCTAAGACACCTCTCTGGGCATTGGATGCCAGACTTGCTCCCTTTTGGGCGTCCAAACGCCAGCTTGGTCCTTCTAGGGCGTCCAAACACCAGGCAGGGGTTCAGATGGGCGTTCAATGCCCATTTTGAGCCATCACTTCCAAAGATAAGTATGGACTATTATACATTGATGGAAAGCCTTGGACATTATCTTTCCAATGAAGTTAAGATCACATTATTTGGACCTTTGTAGCTCTAAAAATGCTCATTTGAATGCACAAAGGTCAGAATCTGACAGCATCTGCAGCCCTTTCTCTGTCTCTGAATCAGACTTTTCCAAAACATGCAAGAATCACCCAAAAATCACATAAAATCATAGAAAAACCACAAAACTCAAAGTAGTATCCAAATAGTGATTTTTAAACTAAAATCTACTGAAACTCAATAAAACTTAACAAAACATAACCAAAACACTAAGAAAACAGTAGTAAAATGTGTATAAAATATCCGCTCATCAGAAGCACAAGTTACTGAAGAGCCAGTTGAAAAAGAAGTTCCAGAGGAGAAAAAGGAGGAGGTTGAACATGCCTCACCTAGGTGTATAGACAATCCTTTTCCAGTCACTATTGACACACATCCGACATTACCTAAAGCTCTTGAATACAAGCCTAAGATGCCATATCCTCAGAGACTTCAAAAGGAGGCCAAGGACAAGCAATTTTTCAAGGTTCTTGGAAGTTTTCAGAAAGTTACAAATTAATATTCATTTTACTGAGGTTTTGGAGCAAATGCCTCTCTATGTCAAGTTCATGAAGGAGTTGTTGTCAAAGAAGAAGCCTTTAAAGGGAGATGAGACAGTGGTCTTGACCAAGGAATGTAGTGCCATAATTTAGAATAACTTGCCAAGGAAGATGCCAGATCCAGAGAGCTTTCAAATTTTATGTACCATTGGAAGCACTACCTTTGAGAAAGCCCTATGTGATCTGGGTGTAAACATAAATATAATGCCCTTGTCTATGACGAAGAAGCTACAAATTAAAAAGGAACAACCAACAAGGATAGCATTACAAATGGCAAATAAATCTTTGAAGCATGCACATGGAATAGTGAAGAACATCTTGGTCAAGGTGGGTAAGTTCTTCCTCCCAGCAGATTTTGTGATTCTTGACATGAGGGAGGATGAAAATGCCTCTATGATCCTAGGAAGACCATTCCTAACTGTTGGGAGAGCTCTGATTGATGTGGAAGAAGGTGAATTAGCACTTAGAGTGCATAATGAACAACTGGTCTTTCCTGTCTTTAAAAATATGCATTCATCAGGTGAAGAAGAGAGGTGCATGCAGACTGAGCTTATTGATCCAAACCTTCAAAAACCCTTGGATGATACACAACAGGATTTGTAGCTCAAACCTCCTTTGGTGACAATCAACAAAATTCCTCCTGACATCAAACCTAAGTTTGGTGTTGAGAATGCATCATCCACCAAGGAGGAGGTTTCCAAGAAGAAAGTACCCAGAGGATGGAGAAACAAAAATATCCCCACTGAAGGTTTCTCCCCAGGAATGAAGGTGGTGTTGACTAGTAATCCAGTGTTAACTTATACAGTAAATAGAATCCTCTCTCTTGAGCATATTGAGCTATTTCATGGGGACATAGGGAGAAGATTCACAGTGAGAGGGGAGGAGTTAAAGCACTATGATCAACCTCTACCTTAGCAACAATCAACTGCAAGTTAGTGACGTTAAAGAAGCGCTTGTTGGGAGGCAACCCAACCGTTGGTAACCTTTTATTCTATCCTTAATTTCATTTTGTTTTCATTCTATTTATTTTAATTGAATAAGCTCTTGCCTCACTTAATTGCTTTCTTTAGCTAATCGTGATTATTCATAATTCCATCACCATTGTTTTTCTTTGTTGCTTGAGGATAAGCAACCACTTTAAGTTTGGTGTTGGAGGCTATGCTTTACATAGCCTAAAAGATGATGAAGAGGGAGATGGCCACCAGGATAACTGAGGTGATTGAGTTCCTTTCTTTCTACTTCCCCTTCCGTTCTTATTTTGTTATATTCCTATTTTTTGTTACTTTAATTGCCTACATGATCTTTAGTATTTTTAGTTCATAGGTTTTAGTTTTTAAATTGAAAAGATGTCTCATGTATTGCTCACTGAGCTTGAATCTAAAAAGAAAAAGAAAAGAAGTTATGTATTGCATGAGAAATTGAGTCTATGTTTAAAAGTAGTCTTATTTACTTAAATGTGGTGGTGTTATCTGTGATTTTGAATGCATGATATGAACAGTACATATTTGAATTTGAATCAAAGGATGTTGATGCATGAAGAACAAGAATTTAGAGAACTATTATGAATTCTATGAATTAAACAAAAGCTTAATCCTTGAAATAAAAGCAAAGTCCAATGTTCTGAGCATCAATGACTAGGAAGGTCAAATATGATTAAAATCTCAAAGAGTTGTTTTTCTAGCCATATGCTTGTTGTGTGAATGTGTCAAGTAACTCTTGAGACAGAGCACTAAGAGTCGAGGCCAACTGCAAATACAGAGTATGCCAAAGGCTTTGAGCACTACTATTTAGGAGTAATTGAAAGAAAAATTGGAACTCAAAGAGAATTCCCCAATTAAGTGCTTGTGGTGTTTTTGTGTCAAATAAAGCATGAGACAAAACATTTAAAGTCACGGCCAGGCTAAAAGTACAAAGCACCAAAGGAAAAGAATAAAAGAAAGTTCGCTATGTTCAAGGATTAATCCGAAGTAAAAAGGCCAAAGAATTCATAATACTATCTGGATTCTAATTCCGAATGATAGTGACATCCCTCAAATTCAAAAGAGAGTGAGATGCTAAAACTATTGATGAGCGAATAATTTATACGCTTTTTGGCATTGTTTTTAGTATGTTTTTAGTATATTTTAATTAGTTTTTATTATATTTTTATTAGTTTTTAAATAAAAATCACTCTTCTGGACTTTACTATGAGTTTGTGTATTTTTCTGTGATTTCAGATATTTTCTGGCTGAAATTGAGGGACCTGAGCAAAAATCTGATTCAGAGGCTGAAAAAGGACTGCAGATGCTGTTGGATTCTAACCTCTCTGCATTCGAAGTGAATTTTCTGGAGCTACAGAAGCCCAATTGGCGCACTCTCAATTGCGTTGGAAAGTAGACATCCTGGACTTTCCAAAAATATATAATAGTCCATATTTTGTCTAAGATTTGATGGCCCAAACAGGCGTTCTAAGTCAGCTCAAGAATTCTGGCGTTTAACTCCAAAACTGGCACAAAAGCTGGAGTTAAACGCCCAAACTGGCACAAAAGCTGGCGTTTAACTCCAAGAAAAGTCTCTACACATGGAAGCTTCAATGCTCAGCCCAAGCACACACCAAGTGGGCCCGGAAGAAGATTTCTGCATTAATTACTGATTTCTGTAAATCCTAGGCTACTAGTTCTCTATAAATAGGACCTTATACTATTGTATTTTCATCTTTGATAAGTCTTATGCTATCTTAGACACGTTTGAAGGCTGGCCATTCGGCCATGCCTAGACCTTGTTCTTATGTATTTTCAACGGTGGAGTTTTTACACACCATAGATTAAGGTG
>NC_029790.2:99117292-99128476 GCF_000816755.2 Arachis ipaensis | reverse complement strand
TTCTCTATACGTAAGTTCGGTAACGATCATCTTGTTTCCACAAACAGTCCGTGTACAAGTATCCACTCTTACTACTACTCACAGTGCCTAGTAGTGTAAGTAGTTCAACTTCTTGCTTACTTATAGAAAGGCTTCTAATCTAAGATTGGAACCTTCGTGGTATAGGCTAGAATTATTGGCGGCCATTCCTGAGATCCGGAACGTCTAAACCTTGTCTGTGGTATTCTGAGTTGGATCTGAGAAGGGATGGCTGTGACGAGCTTCAAACTCGTGATTGTGGGGCGTGTGACAGACGCAAAAAGATCAATGGATCCTATTCCGACATGATCGAGAACCGACAGATGATTAGTCGTGCGGTGACAGCGCATTTGGAACGTTTTCACTGAGAGGACGGGAAGTAGCCATTGACAACGGTGATGCCCAACATAAAGCTTGCCATAGAAAGGAGTATGAATGATTGGAAGAAGGCAATAAGAAAGCAGAGGTTCAGGGGGAACAAAGCATCTTCATACGCTTATCTGAAATTCCAACCAAAGAATTACATAATTATCTCTATCTTTATTTTATGTTTTATTTATCTTTTAATTATCAATTCTCCATCACCATCTGTATTCGCCTGACTGAGATTTACAAGGTGACCATAGCTTGCTTCAAGCCGACAGTCTCCGTGGGATCGACCCTTACTCACGTAAGGTTTATTACTTGGACGACCCAGTGCACTTGCTGGTTAGTTGTGCGGAATTGTGACAAAGTGTGATTCACGTTTAAGAGCTCCAAGTCCTTTGGCGCCATTGTTGATGATCACAATTTCGTGCACCAACTATTTAGAGTTTTAGTGTTATAAACCCCAGTTTGAGACAAACAGGAGCTTAATTGAGCACTCACCTCTTGTTCATACCCTGGGTCGAACTATCCGATCCGGGATGTTTAGCGACAAAGAGACCGACCTCTTCAGGTCAGACTATCCAACCTCTTCTCAAAGAGCTCGGCCAAATTGCTAGGAAAGCCCAATAAAGGGCCCGAATAGAGGAACACGACCCAAATCCAAAGGCAGACTAAGCCTATAGAGATAAGGGCGGTTCCCTTGAAGATAAGATGACCTCACTCAAAGATAAGATAACTAACTTATCTTATCTAAGAAGGTCACTCCACACCATTATAAATACACTGGAGCACTGATAAACTACTATTTTATGGTTTATCTTCTGCTCAATTGAGTGGACTTTATCAACTCTTTACCCACTTATTCATACTATTTGCATGAGTTTACATTCTCCTTCCTGATTTTGTGCTATGATTGAAAACATGTTTCTTTGATCTTAATTTATCTAATTTTAATCCTCTCTTATTACCATTCGATGCCTTGATATGTGTGTTAAGTGTTTTCAGAGATTACAGGGTAGGAATGGCTTGGAGGATGGAAAGGAAGCATGCAAAAGTGGAAGGAATACAAGAAGTTGAAGGAACTGCAAAGCTATCAGCCTGACCCTCTCGCACTAAAACGACCATAACTTGAGCTACAGAGGTCCAAATGATACGGTTCCAGTTGCGTCGCAGTGACAAAAATCAGCATGGCAGATTTCTTCTCCAGCGATTTCTGGACTGTTTTCGACCCAGTTTTCGGCCCAGAAAACACAGATTAGAGGCTATAAAGTGGAGGAACCCATTCATTCATAATCATCAGCTCATAATTCACTTTTCATAATTTAGATGTAGTTTTTAGAGAGAGAGGTTCTCTCCTCTCTCTTAGGTTTTAGGATTAGGATTCCTCTTAAAGGAATCAGGATTTCTTATTATTTCAACTTATTATTTCAACTTCTTCTCAGGTTCAATGTTCCTTTAATTTAACTTCTATTCTACTTTTATTTGTTCTAGCTTACTAGTTTATTCTATTTTTCTTGTTGATTCTCTTTTTAGCCAAATTGGCTTATGAACTCTTTATGTTTAGATTGATTTTCTCTTATTAATACAATTGAGGTATTTTAGATTTATGATTCTTATTTAGCTTTTTATATTCTTGGCTTTGATTGATTAACTGGAGGCTCTTGAGTTATCAAACTTATCGTGATTGTTAATTGTTATTTTTGCTAATTGAATTAAATTCTACTAACTCTAGTCTTTCCTTAGGAGTTGGCTAGGACTTGGGGATCTAACTAATTAGTCCACTTGACTTTCCCTTGCTTTCGTAAAGGTTAACTAAGTGGGATTAAACTCAATTCTCATAAGGATAACTAGGACAGGACTTCCGAATTTTCATACCTTGCCAAGAGTTTTATTAGATACTAATTTATTAATTCCTGCAATTTATTTTCCTTGTTCAAACCTTTTAAAACCCAAACACTGTTTTCCATAACTAATAATAAGAACACCTCCCTGAAATTCCTTGAGAAGACGACCCGAGGTTTGAATACTTCGGTTATAAAATTAAAAGGGGTTTGTTACTTGTGACAACCAAAACGTTTGTAAGAAAGGATGATTGCTTGGTTTAGAAACTATACTTGCAACGAGAATTTATTCTAAATTCTAAACCGTCAATCATTCGTTCTTTAAAATGGTGCTGTTGCCGGGGAATTGCAAACGTGTGCCTTATTATTGGTTAATGTAAATATTTTCTTTTGCTTGTTTATTTGTTTTTATTTTTGCTTTTTCGTAAATTAAAAGGTTATTGGTTTTTATTTAGTTATTAAAAATTTTTCAAAAATTTGTTCTTCGTGTTCATCTTGACCTTCAAGTTGTTCTTAGTTGTTTTCTTCATTTTGATCTAAAAATTTTAAGTTTGGTGTCATTTTATTATTTTTCTCTTTCCTCATTAAATTCAAAAATATCTTTTCTCTTTATTTTAATTGGATTTTTGAATTTTCCTTTTAAAAATTCAGATTTTTATTTTAAAACTTTTTTATCTTATCTTATCTTAGTTTTAAATTTCAAAATTCAAATATTTTTCAAAAATCATATCTTTTATCAAAATCTTATCTTATCTTATTTCAAAAATCAAATTTCAAATTTCAATATTTAATTTCCAAAAATTCAAATTTCAAAATTTTAAATTAAAAATTTTAAAATCAAATCTTTTCAAAATCTAAATCTTTTTCAAATCTTTATCTTATATTATTGACTTTTTCAAAATTCAAAATTCAAAATTTTAAAATTCAAATTTCAAATTTCAAAATTTTAAATTTCAAAATTCAAATTTCAAAATTTAAAATTCAAAATTCAAAATTTAATTTTCAAATTCAAAATTTAATTTTCAAATTCAAAATTTAAATTTCAATAACCTTTTAATTTAAAATTGTTTTTATTTTTATTTTTAATTTTTATTTGTTACTATGAACTCTCACCCCTTTGGCTATGAGTCTGGTTACAATTATATTGCAGGAAGAAGAAATTACAATGAGAACAGGCATCAAGGTTGGAACAATCAAAGATGGGAAGAGCCATAAGGATTTGATCAACCCTCTTGGCAACAACCCCCTCCAATGCACTATAACCAACAACCATTCTGTGATGCATACCAAAATGATGACTATGGTGGACCCCCTTGTAGTTACCAACAAGCCCCGCCATATGCTGATGAACCATCTCCTTAACACAACTCTGGACCACCATACTCACAAGCCCCTTACCACCAAACACCACCATATGACCCTAACCTATATCCACCACACCAACCACCATATAAACCACACCCAGAACCACCACCTCAATATTTACCATCTCCATATCCTTATCAAGAAGAACCACCTTCCTGTTATGAACCCTTTCTCCAAAATAATGAACCCTCATATCCACCCCAATCTCCAATGGATGACTTCCTTCGTGGTCTTCTTCAAGGGCAAGTGAAGATGCAAAGGGCCGTACTGGAACTCACTACTGCCTTAACCGAGGTAGTAAATAAATTAGCTTCTCAATATCTGAGCACTCAAAGTATTCCCATGGCTGCATGTGGAGAATCAAAAGAAGAGCATAGCATGAAGGAGACACTAGACACTTCGGTGGACAATGAGGAACATGGCTTTGTATTGGAACAAGTGGAGGAAGCCATAATAGCTGCAGAAGAAGAAATGGTTGAAGACTTGGGAGATGCTGAACCTCCATGGGAAAGTCAAGACATAGAGCCTCCTTCCAAGACGGTTGCATTTGATGTTGAGGAGGGTGTACAACCTCCAAGGCATGTCATGGTTAAGGACTTGAGGTCGATCAAGAGATGGAGATTAAAGAAGAAGAAGCACAACCTCCCATGCCCTTGGAAAGCAGTGAAGAGGAGATTAAATTGGAAGAAAGCTACCAAGAGAAAGAGGTTGATATTGAAGAAGCTTGCAAAGAGGTGGAAGTTGTAGAGAAATAACATAAGGGAGAGGAGCTTGATATCACTTTGCCAAAGCTGCTGGAGACCTCTCCACCTAAGTCACCATCATCCTTCACAACATTCAAGTGGGTAAAATTCATATCTCTTAGCTTTCTCATTCCACTTGAATATGGTCAACTTAGAGCATATTTGTGGCTATAAGAGTAAGAGGGAGATGGTTAGTGGTAAAAATTGTCATGCAAGGTTCAATATGGTTGCATGCTCCAAACTGAAGTATCATGGGTGGAAGAATACTAAATTGTATGGGTCTAGGAAGCTGTTTGGCTGCTTTAGTGAGAATTCAGATTGCTTCCTACCCGGATGGAATCATGATGATCAACAAGAAGACGGGTGCAAAAGCAAGGTCTGGGACCCTAGAATTCAGTCTAGAAATCAACACTCTTGGGGCTTTGTCACTTGCTTTAACCTGCTTGAAGGCTTTCTGCGCCTAGTTTGGGATCCCGAAGGCCATTGGAATTACAAACATTGGTGGGGATTCAAGGATCAGTACAAGCACAAGCCACCATGACAAGGAGCTCACCAAGTGTCCAACTTAAGGACTTTAACTAAAAGTTCTAGGTAGGAGACAACCCACCATGGTATAATCCTTCCTTTTATTCCTAGTTTATTTTATTTTAATTTTATTAGTGTCATTCATAATGTTTGCATTAGCATCTGCACACTGCATTCTGCATTTTGCATTAAAAAAAAAAAAAACGCACGCGACGCGGCAGCGTCGCTGACGCGTCCGCGTCACCAGTGCGTTTTGAAGAAAAAGAAAAGTGAACAGAGAGTCTGATGCACGGAAACTTGTCCTTTAACAAATCTCCCTCGGTAAGTATACCAAATTGTCGTCAAGTAAAAACTCACAATAGAGTGAGGTCGAATCCCACAGGGATTGATTGGTCAAGCAACTTTAATTGGAAGAATGTTCTAGTTGAGCTAAGCAGAAATTGGGTTGAGAATTGCAGGAAATTAAATGGCGGAAAAGTAAATTGCAGAAAATAAATGACGGAAGGTAAATTGCAGAATCTTAAATGGGGAAGGGGAGTTTAGCATGAAAGTAAATAGCAGAAAGTAAAGAGAATGGGTAAGATCAAAAATGGGGAGTTCATTGGGCTTAGGAGATGTTGCATTTTTCGGATCAAGTTCATTTTCATCTCTTCCTCAATCAATGCATTCATTGATCTCCTTGGCAATCTTAAGTGATTGAATTCCAATTCCTTGGTAATTCAATCTCTCAAATCAGATCAATAGCCAATTCCTTGGTCTAATTGCTCATGAGAAGAGATGAAGTGTGGTCACTGATTAAACCACATGTATTTCCAAATCAAAGTATTGAGAGAATTATATGTCACCATATCCGCCCAAACCCCAATTTGGTCCAACATGAGAAAGCAATTCTAGCATGATCTCTTCATTCCTCTTCCAAGGTTCAGAAGAGATCCAAGTATGAATAGATTCTTTCCCAAGATAACTACTCAATTGGATGAAGATTGAAATCTTTCTAGTAAATTCAAGAGAAAAGAGAGAAGAAGGATAATGAAAACTATTATTGATCCATCAAATTACAACAGAGCTCCCTAACCCAATGAAAGGGGTTTAGTTGTTCATAGCTCTGGGAATGAAAAGCATAGATGGAGAGTACATTCTGAGAATTAAACTAAAAGTTGCAGAGAAAGTAAAATACAGAGAGTAATTCTAATAATGCCAAAAAGCTCCCTTCTAGTTCAAAGCTCTCCCTATTTATACTATTCTTCTGATCTTCTAGTTGGCTCTTCAAGTCTTGGATATGGGCCTTTGGATCTTGAGTTGAAGCAGGTAGGAATTCTAGCTTAGGACGTTAGTGGCGTTAACGTTAAGTGAAAGTGTGGGTTCGAGAACGTTAGTGACAATCACCTTTTTCACTAACATTGGAGATGGCTAGCAATACCACGTTAGAAGCCACGTTAACCTAGTTAACGTGAACTCTAACGTGGGAAGTAGGGGCATTTTGGAACGTTAGTGACAAAGGTGAGTGTCACTAACGTTGGCTCATCATCCCTTTTACTCACGTTAGCTTCCACGTTAATGTAGTTAACGTGGGAATTAACGTGGCTCATAGTGGCTCATCCTAACGTTAGTGACAAAGATGAGTGTCACTAACGTTGGCGATTCTTTGCTCCCTCCACGTTAGAGTCCACATTAACTGAGTTAACGTGGCAACTAACGTGGCTCAAAGTGGCTTAGCTCAACGTTAGTGACAAAGGTGAGTGTCACTAACGTTAGTCATTCTTTTGTTTCCCCACATTAGAGTCCACGTTAACTGAGTTAACGTGGCTCTTAACGTGGCCAATATGAGCTTGGTCCAACATTAGTGACAAAGGAGAGTGTCACTAATGTTGGCTTCATTTTCTTCTTCCATGTTAACTACCATGTTAATGTAGTTAACATGGCAATTAACGTGGGCTATGATGGCTTCGAGGACGTTATTGGCGATTACTTTTCTCATTAACGTTGCAAGCTAGCTCCCCTTCCATGTTAGAGGTCACGTTAGTTAGACTAACGTGGCTGCTAACGTGGTTCTTCCTTGCTTCCTTTGTCCTGAAATCAAGCAATAAAGTGCATCAAAGTTCTAGTCCAAGTTATGAGACATGCATCATTCAATTTGTCATTCAATTCATGCATAATTCTCATGAATTCATATAAAAATCACAATGTTAGCTTGAATCAAGATGTAAGTGAACTTCTACCCAAAACTTATTTCCTAAGAAAGTGCATGAAACTACCCTAAAACCATAAAGAAAAGGTCAGTGAAACTGACCAAAATGTCCTGGCATCACAACACCAAACTTAAAGCTTGCTTGTCCCTAAGCAAGCACTGGAACAAGATAATGATGAATGAAATGACAAGATGAATGAATCATTATTGTGGAAGTCATATTCTTGGTTTTATGGGGTTTCATGCATAGCAACTTAGGTTCATTCCTTTACTAGCTTTCAGACCTTTATCATGCCTTGGAATACTCACTTGATTGCACCCATTGAAACTTTTATTTATTGATCCCTTTGTCTTTCCAAGGTTCATTTCTTCCTTAGGCTAAGTGTTCTGTGAGGGGGCGACTCTTTAAGATAAGTTTTCAGCCAACACTCCCAAACCAGTTGGTTCAAGGTGCTAGGTGTTGAAACACCCCTAAGGACTTACTCCCTCAAGTCTCTCTTCCCCACACATGCACACCACAGGCACATGGTTTGTTATTTTCTTCCCTTGAGGTCTTGGTGTCCAGCACCTCTTTGGGTTACTAAATGTTCTGTAGCAAGGTTGCTCTTGATAGTGGATTTTCAGTTGATAATCCCAGGTTAGTTAACCCAAGTTACCAAGTGATGAAGCACTCCTAAGAACTTATTCATCCAAGCAGATCCTTGGTACAAGAGCACCACAGACACATCCCTCAAGATTCAAGCCCTTGGTGCCTAGCCTTATTCTTTATTAACTTTTCTTTCTTTTTCAACTCTTATTGTTCTTTTCCTTTTTCTTATTAGGATCTTATTATTTAGCTAGTTTCATGGGGTGTGTTTCAAGCATATGATTTAGGACAGATAGTTGCCTTCCCACCTTGTTGGTGAACCAACTTAGCTAAGTGATTACTACACCATAAATCTAAGAACTTACTCCACAAATTGAACTCCACTCTGGTCTTTCATAACATCTCTTTTTATTTAGCTTAAAAAAAGACAAGCATACAATAAGCAAGATGGAATTGAAAACAGGCAATTTGACTAGCAATCATAGACCTAAGCGAGGAGAATACTAAAAACAAAATTGAAAATTCTAAACTACCATGGAAGCATGTTCTATTTCATATGTAACGACCCAATTTCCAATATGTCTAGATCATACCGGAAACTGAGCGCTACCAATTTGTCTTCCTAATTATTATCTATTATTTATCATATGAGCCTGATTCGTTGTTAAACGCGTAGTTAATTTGCATGGTGTATATTTTATCTTTTTTGAAAACGTTTGGATTAATAGACAGAATCATTTAAAATCAATTCACAAGTAATAACAGATAAAACAGTTATAAACAACCACACAAAAATACGTCACAAGTAGTTGACAACGTTCGGTGACTCAGCCTTTATTAACATATAGACTGTTAGTTAGAACACCCCTAGATATAGCTAAATAATGTCTATATACATATATATATATATATATACAACATCCCAGGTCCTGACCTGTTCAAGAAGTCCCTAAGCTGGCACCTAGGCTAGCCTATACTCTATACTCACCTAGTCCCTCTAAACTACTAAAGCGAGGGAAAGTACGTTCTAGGTCTTCAAAACTCAAGTCAAGTGGAACGTCATCAAAAGATAGAACATCATCTGCTACTCCTCTACACGATCAGACTTTTCCATAGGACGTGTCTCTGGTACCTCATGAAGTAGCCACGCAATAGGAATCTTGTACACAGGATTTAGGTTAAAGTGCGCATACGAACGGGGTGCAGACGTTGGCTGGTCTCACAGTATATACATATAATCAGAGAACGATATTCACCCTAGACTCATAAGACTGCCTAGAGCGGAATCCCTTTTTGCGTACAATCATCAGCGAACTATGGAAAGGAACTTTTACTTCCATCTGAAGGGGAAATGGAGAGAGAAGGGGTAAGAACTGGGGAGTTCTTAGTAGGGTCGGGGTTATTAGTTACGTTCATTTATTTGGGGTCGATTAGTAGACGAATAAATTAATATAGCGAAGCAGTATACAGAAGATAAAGATAGAAAGAGAAAGTAGAGACAATAGAAAGCAGAACACAAACAAAAGAATACAAGAAAATAAAACACAGAAATAGCATACGAGCAGACAAACATAAAGAAGTAGATCACACACAGAAAGAAATGCAACAGAGAATGATGCGCAGACAAGAATGATGCATGTCTAGCCCTAGCGCAGGCCATGAGCTCATGTGTCGGTTAGCACCTGCATTCCCGACATTTATCCGGTCACGAGTTCACGATTTCCCGGATACGATTTTCCATTCAAATAAATGCGCATATAATTATTAGCAGCTCTATTGAGACAGCCTCTGCTTTCTACTCGCAGGAAATATACTCTTGGGAACGGAAAATTACTCTTGGGTTGCATTAAGCAACAAATATATATATAATATCTCTTGGGTTGCATTAAGCAACATATATATATATATAATATCTCTTGGGTTGCGTTAAGCAACAAATATATATAATATCTCTTGGGTTGCATTAAGCAACATATATATATATATATATATAATATCTCTTAGGTTGCATTAAGCAACATATATATATAATATCTCTTTATTATATTACTCTTCTCTTTATATCTCTTTACTCTGTTCTGGTTTCTCTTTTCTCTGTATCTCTTTACTCTGTTTTAATTACTCTTTTCTCTGCATCTCTTTTCTCTTCTCTGATTACTCTTTTCATCTGTATCTATATTACTCTTTTTCTCTTTATCTCTTTACATTACTCTGGTTACTCTATTTTCTGTGTTTCTCTACTCTGCTCTGATTTCTCTGCTTAACGTATGTATTTAAAGTTTATGTAAATTTTGGTATGAATAGTTCGCCTGTCCCAAGTATAGGTTCATTAAGTCTATACTGAAACAGTTTAACTTTTCATATAATACCTAACCCTAGTCACAACTCAAGGACTAACTATGTTGCCCTAGTTCGTTCACTAATTTCTGTTTGTTTTTCTGTTATTAAAACCTTACAGACTTTTCTTTAGTTTTTATCTTTTCTTCAACTTCTTATCTTTCTTTTATCTTTGCCTCACTAATCTGTTTTTACCACTCCCTAAGTGTTTTATGAAGGTAGTTATGAGATTCTGCGCTTAAAGTTGTCTTTCTAAAGCTTTTACAGAAAACTGCCTTTTCCGCATTATTTTATTATTTTTATTAAAATATTATTTTAATTAAATATTATTATTTAATATTTTATTATTATTTATAATTTTATTATTAAATTTTCGAAAATTAACTTTTCTTTAATCTTTAACCTTTAAAATTCATTTTTTACCACCCGTAACTTTTAATATTTCTACTTTTACCACCCTAACTTCCAGAAATTACCATATAACCCCTTAAACACCAAAAACTTTACTCCCTTGCCCTTTCTAAGATCTAAAAGGTGTTCTTCAATGTTCTTCACCACACTCAAAGTGTTCTTCATGTTCTTCATAAATTATTCAGATTCTTTCTCTGTTTTTACCCGTTTTTCAGTCTTTTCAGCAACCGATTTTTACCATAATTCAAAATAAAATTGCAGCCACTAAAACCCCATCTTTTCTACATGATTTCAACACCAATTGAACCTCAATTTAAGCTTAGGTTTTCGTTTTTCCAGATGCCCAAGAACATGAACTTTAAAGCTTGAATTTCATCAAATTTCATCAAATTTTCACCAAAATTTCAACAAGAATTACTCATACAAACAATCAATTTCAAGCACAGCCAAACCATATCATAATCACACAACTCAAACACAATCAATCAAGATTAAATTCGTCAATCCCTACCTGGTTTTGCTGCTCCTAATTCCGTTAAACTTTCAGGTGGTCCTTAAGCACTTTTTCCTCCTAAATCACATCAAGAACAACTTTAAATCCAAAAACTCTCAACTAACCAAATCTCACTCAGTATGTTAGGAAGAGATATCTCACCTTAGAATTACTGGAAATTCATGTTTCTTGGCCCTCAAGTCAAGTTAAGCATGATTCCTAAGGAAGAACATCAAGAAAACACATGTTTTGCATGGTTTTCCTTGAAAACCGAATTGAAATGGGAGAGAGACAGCCATCTCACCTTATTT
>NC_029790.2:99101002-99117232 GCF_000816755.2 Arachis ipaensis | reverse complement strand
GAACACTCGTAAAAACATCTCTAAAAATTATTTTCTGAGCTACTTGCATAAATGACACTAGTAACATATTTATTATGAGAATAGAACATATATAATGAGGCCTTAGCATTGCTAAATTCATCAGAGAGTGCTGGTGCTAAGCTGCACCAGTAAACCGTAAACTCGGTTAAACCGATTTTCTATTTTTAACAAAAACAGACTAGGTAACCTTATAATATCATTCAAGCATGTTCTTATACTAATATAATGATAATATTATACTATTATCTCTCTCCTCTCATGAATCGAGTCCGGTTCGTCAAACAGAGACTATTTACAAAAATCAGAATCAAAACTGCCAACCGATACGGTTCAAAAACTAGGTTCTTCGCGATTGCATTATCGAGCTTGCCTCAAAGGAGGTTCTAACTTAAGGATGACATAATGATAATGAGGATTGAGATGCTTGATGATATAACAGAGGTGTTCCCTTTACTGATCTTCTGGAGAAATCCGTACTTTCAGAAAAGATCTCATGTACTCGAAAATCAGGGTTGTTACATTCTACCCTCCTAAAAGAAAATTTTGCCCTCAAAATTTCAGTTACCTGAGAATAGATGCGGGTAATCAGCTCTCATCTTATCTTCCAATTCCCAAGTGTGCTCTTCCTCTCCTCTTGGTTCCCATGCTACTTTGGCTAAGTGAACAATTTTTCCTTTTAGCTGCTTATCACTTCTTTCTACGATCTAAACCGGTGATGCTTGATATGTCAAATCATTTCATAACTTTACTGTCTCTGGTTGTAAAACGTGACTCTTGTCGGGAATATATTTCTTAAGTTGCGAGACATGAAAAACATCATGAAGGTTTGATAAATAAGGAGGAAGGGCTATTTGATAAACTACTAGACCGACTCTTTTAAGTATTTGGAAAGGTTCTATGTATCGTGGGTTAAGCTTTTTAGTCTTAAGGGCTCTACCTATTCCAGTAATTGAGGTTACTTCTAGAAAGACACGGTTTCCATCACTAAACTCTAAGGGTCTACGTCTATTATCGACACAGCTCTTTTGATGGCTTTGTGCTGTCTGGATCTTCCGACGAATCTCCTTTATCTTCTCAGTAGTTTCTTACACTAAGTCTGGACCTAAGACACTAGCTTCTCCATCGTCATTCCAACACAATGGTGTCCGACATCTTCTTCCATAGAGAGCTTCATATGGTGCCATCCCGATACTTTATTGGAAACTGTTGTTGTAGACTAATTCGACCAACAGCAAATACTTATCCCAGCTGCTTTGGTTGTCTATCATACATAATCGTAACATGTCTTCTAACATCTGGATTGTCTTCTCTGATTGTCCATCTATCTGAGGATGGTATGCTATACTCGTGTGCAATTCTGTTTCCAACGCTTTCTGAAAAGCTCCCCAAAATCTAGTAGTAAACCTCGAAACTCGATCTGAGACAATTTACGAAGGTATCCCATGTAGTCGTACGATTCCTTGAATATATATTTGTTCCAGCCTTTCTAAAGTATAGTCAACTCGAATCGGAAGGAAGTGAGCTGACTTTGTCAACCTGTCCACAATTACCTAGATGGCATCGTGTCCAGTTGAGGTCCTTGGCAATCCCGTGACAAAATCTATAGAAATCTGCTCCCATTTCCATTGTGGTATTTCTAAGGGTTGCAGGGTTCCTGACAGCTTCTGATGTTCCACCTTCATCTTCTGGTAGGTTAAACATTTTGAGACATAATCAGCTACTTCTTTCTTTAAGCCCGGCCACCAGAACATTTGTTTCAAATCTTGATACATCTTTGTCACTCCAGGATGCATAGAAAATCTACTTTGGTGAGCTTCAGCAAGAATCTTTTGTCGCAATTCTCCAGAGTTAGGCACACAAATTCTTTTCTTGTACCTCCATAGGCCACTACGATCCTATCTCACAGCTTCTTCAACTCTGCAAGCAATGGTGACATCCAGTACAATGCTATGGAAATCGGTCCGGCTCTAGGTACTAAATCAATGCTGAATTCTATCTCTCGCTGAGGAGGAAACTCAGGTATGTCGTCCAAGAAAACATCAGGAAATTCATTCATCATTCAGATTCATTCTAAGCTTAATTCACTATTATTCGAGCTAGCTGCTAATTGAACGTACCCCTCACAATCACTCCCGCCTAAGGTAACTCTTACAGAATTCAGATATAAGGTGTGGGACAGAAATGGTTTAGTACATAGACTATCAGATGGAATAATAGCAGTTCTTTTAAAATAATCAAGGAAAACATGATACTTAGATAACCAATCTAATCCTAAATAACTTCTAAACCACATAGAGGCAAACAGATTAGATCGTGTATAAAAGTCCTGTTCCTAATAGTGAATGGTACTTGCAGGCACACTAAACTGGTCAAAGCATTTTGGGATGCAGGTGTATGGACAATCAAGTAAAAATTCAATTTAAAGAAATATAATCCTAACTCATGAAAAATAGTTAGAGAAATAAAGAATGCGATGCACCCGAATCATACAGTACAATTAGAAATCGATTCTTGACATAACCTGACCTTGAATGAGGGCGTTCGATTGCACAACATCGTCAATAGTGATAGCAAACACTCGTCCTTGTTGCTGGGTTCTAACTGAATTTTGAGTAAATCCCTTCAGACAATCCTTGGCAATATGTCCAAGTTCTCCACAAGCATAGCAGTTAGGTGATCCAAACTGGCAAGACCTGTTACTATGCTCTTTTCCGCATTCCTTACATGCAGGGTTTATGTAAGCCTGATGGGCTCGTTTACCATTGCCTTGCCTTACTTTACCTCCATTCTTACCCGTACGGCGAGCAGTAATGTTACCAACTTGTAGGTTCTTATGCTGTCGTATGCCACGCGCTTTAAAATGCACTCTTCTCCCAGCTGCCTGATGATTGCTAAGACGCCTTGGTGGAAATCCTTGGCGACTCACCTTGGCCACAGTCACTTTCTTAATACATTCTTCCACTAACTTGCTCTTGTTGACTAATTCAGCAAAATTACGTATCTCCAGCGGAACTATTGAACTCATCAGATCATCACGAAGGCCTCCTTCAAGCTTCAAGCACTTCCATTCTTCAAAGTCAGCAGGATTCCCTTGACAGATCTTAGAAAAACGACACAAGTCATCGAAATTACGAGCATACTCATCAACAGTCATATCCCCTTGTTTCAACTGCATAAGCTCCATCTCCTTAGCATCTCGTGCTGCTATCAGAAAATACTTTTTATAAAATTCATCCCTAAAGATATCCTAAGGAATGTCATTTTCATTCTGTTGTAGCAGTCGCTGTATCCCCTGCCACCAGTACTCAGCTTCTCCCTCGAGCATATAAGTAGCAAACTCCACGTGTTGTCCTTCCAGAACATGTTGCACTCTCAGTGATTGTTCAATACCTCGAAACCAGTTATCAGCGTCAGTCGCAACGAGTGTACCCTTGAACTTAGGCGGATTAACCTTCAGAAAGGTCGCAAGGGTCATAGGTCTTTCAGGATGCCCTAAGTTGTTCTCATCATTCCCATTATCTTCTCCGTATTCATTCTCGTTCCCATTTCTCACTCCGAGACGTTCAACAGCCCTAGCCGCTGCTACAGCAGCTTCACGCACTACTTCAGCCACGTTGTTCATGGTAGCCATAAACGTTTCCTGTTCCCTCTCGTAGTTAACATTAGGAATTCCTTCCCGTACGCCTCGTCTCTGTGAACCCATTGTAGTCTTGTTCACACCAAACAATCATTGTTAAGGTGATCAGTCTTAACACTTCAAGTCAAGTGTGAACATTCCCAAAATGAAAAGACAGAGACAATCATGCAACATATATCACTGGGATATCCTATACGCATGAGACACACAACAGAGTATGAAATGAAGCATAGTCAGTCCACTCCCCAGGCTCTATTGGGAACGAACTGCTCTGATACCAAATTGTGACGACCCAATTTTCAATATGTCTAGATCATACCGGAAACTGAGCGCTACCAATTTGTCTTCCTAATTATTATCTATTATTTATCATATGAGCCTGATTCGTTGTTAAACGCATAGTTAATTTGCGTGGTGTATATTTTATTTTATTTTTTGAAAACGTTTGGATTAATAGATAGAATCATTTAAAATCAATTCACAAGTAATAACAGATAAAACAGTTATAAACAACCACACAAAAATACGTCACAAGTAGTTGACAACGTTCGGTGACTCAGCCTTTATTAGCATATAGACTGTTAGTTAGAGCACCCCTAGATATAGCTAAATAATGTCTATATACATATATATACATACAACATCCCAGGTCCTGACCTGTTCAAGAGGTCCCTAAGCTGGCACCTAGGCTAGCCTATACTCTATACTCACCTAGTCCCTCTAAACTACTAAAGCGAGGGAAAGTACGTTCTAGGTTTTCAAAACTCAAGTCAAGTGGAACGTCATCAAAAGATAGAACATCATCTGCTACTCCTCTACACGATCAGACTTTTCCATAGGACGTGTCTCTGGTACCTCATGAAGTAGCCACACAATAGGAATCTTGTACACAGGATTTAGGTTAAAATGCGCATACAAACGGGGTGCAGACGTTAGCTGGTCTCACAGTATATACATATAATCAGAGAATGATATTCACCCTAGACTCAGAAGACTGCCTACAGTGGAATCCCTTTTTGCGTACAATCATCAGCGAACTATGGAAAGGAACTTTTACTTCCATCTGAAGGGGAAAGGGAGAGAGAAGGGGTAAGAACTGGGGAGTTCTTAGTAGGGTCGGGGTTATTAGTTACATTCATTTATTTGGGGTCGATTAGTAGACGAATAACATAATATAGCGAAGCAGTATACAGAAGATAAAGATAGAAAGAGAAAGTAGAGACAACAGAAAGCAGAACACAAACAAAAGAATACAAGAAAATAAAGCATAGAAATAGCATACGAGCAGACAAACATAAAGAAGTAGATCACACACAGAAAGAAATGCAACAGAAAATGATGCGCAGACAAGAATGATGCATGTCTAGCCCTAGCGCAGGCCATGAGCTCATGTGTCGGTTAGCACCTGCATTCCCGACATTTATCCGGTCACGAGTTCACGATTTCCCGGATACGATTTTCCGTTCAAATAAATGCGCATATAATTATTAGCAGCTCTATTGAGACAGCCTCTGCTTTGTACTCGCAGGAAATATACTCTTGGGAATGAAAAATTACTCTTGGGTTGCCTTAGGGCAATAGATAAATAAACAAACATCTCTTGGGTTGCATTAAGCAACAAATATATATATAATATCTCTTGGGTTGCATTAAGCAACATATATATATATATATAATATCTCTTGGGTTGCGTTAAGCAACAAATATATATAATATCTCTTGGGTTGCATTAAGCAACATATATATATATATATAATATCTCTTGGGTTGCATTAAGCAACATATATATATATAATATCTCTTTATTATATTACTCTTCTCTTTATATCTCTTTACTCTGTTCTGGTTTCTCTTTTCTCTGTATCTCTTTACTCTGTTTTAATTACTCTGTTCTCTGCATCTCTTTTCTCTTCTCTGATTACTCTTTTCATCTGTATCTATATTACTCTTTTTCTCTTTATCTCTTTACTTTACTCTGGTTACTCAGTTTTCTGTGTTTCTCTACTCTGCTCTGATTTCTCTGCTTAACGTATGTATTTAAAGTTTATGTAAATTTCGGTATGAATAGTTCGCCTGTCCCAAGTATAGGTTCATTAAGTCTATACTGAAATAGTTTAACTTTTCATATAATACCTAACCCTAGTCGTAACTCAAGGACTAACTATGTTGCCCTAGTTCGTTCACTAATTTCTGTCTGTTTTTCTGTTATTAAAACCTTACAGACTTTTCTTTAGTTTTTATCTTTTCTTTAACTTCTTATCTTTCTTTTATCTTTGCCTCACTAATATGTTCTTACCACTCCCTAAGTGTTTTATGAAGGTAGTTATGAGATTCTGCGCTTAAAGTTGTCTTTCTAAAGCTTTTACAGAAAACTGCCTTTTCCGCATTATTTTATTATTTTTATTTAATATTTTATTATTATTTATTATTTTATTATTAAATTTTTGAAAATTAACTTTACTTTAACCTTTAACCTTTAAAATTCACTTTTTACCACCCGTAACTTTTAATATTTCTACTTTTACCACCCTAACTTCCAGAAATTACCATATAACCCCTTAAACACCAAAAATTTTACTCCCTTGCCCTTTCTAAGATCTAAAAGGTGTTCTTCAATATTCTTCACCACACTCAAAGTGTTCTTCATGTTTTTCATAAATTCTTCAGATTCTTTCTCTGTTTTTACCTGTTTTTCAGTCTTTTCAGCAACCGATTTTTACCATAATTCAAAATAAAATTGCAGCCACTAAAACCCCATCTTTTCTACATGATTTCAACACCAATTGAACCTTAATTTAAGCTTAGGTTTTCGTTTTTCCAGCTGCCCAAGAACATGAACTTTAAAGCTTGAATTTCATCAAATTTCATCAAATTTTCACCAAAATTTCAACAAGAATTACTCATACAAAAAATTAATTTCAAGCACAGCCAAACCATATCATAATCACACAACTCAAACACAATTCATACATGATTTTCCTTATTTAAAACTTGAAAAAGATGGGACAGTGAGGGAACTCCACCACCTTTTAATCATGGGGTTGTCCATGCTCTTCCTCTTGCTTGTCCTCTTTGCGTCCACTTGTGCTTCCTTGTATCCGTGCTGGTCTGGCTCTTTTCCAGTCTTCAAGTGCCTTCCTTACTGATTCATGACTCTTCTCCACCCTTTATCTTTCTTCTCGTGCTAACTCATCCTTCACTTCGTCATATTTTGTGATTCCCGAATGTACTATAGGTAGCTGTCCGACTAAGTATGCGAGCCTGGCTAGCATGTTTACATGATTTCCATTTTCACTCATGTAAACCCCTTCAGAGAATGCCCTGTGCTCGTCAAAGAGTTCTGCTTGTTCTATTTGTTTTCGATGCATCTCATGTATGTGTGCACCTTGATGTGCTTGGATGTTGATTAGCTTCTGGATAGATTCTTGTTGTTCATTTTGCCTTTGTTCTATCCTGTGGAAGGATTCACCCTATTGTTTTCCTTGTTCCAATTGCTGCTCCATCATTTGCTTCTGCCACTCCCCTTGTTGATTCATCCATCTCGAGAGCGATTCCTCTTGACGGCCCATCATCTGTAATTGAAGCTCCTTCTGTGCCTCTTGATTTTCCCAATGTTGCCTAGATAAGCCATCAATGGCTTCTTGTAATTGGTGCATGTTCAAGGTGGCTACGGCTTGCTCCTCTGGGTTTTGCCCTTCTACAGTTTGCTGGGCTACCCTCTTTCTTATCCTTCGTTGAGGTAGGGGAGATGTAACAGCATGCATACGCCGGACAGTAATTGGGATACCAACTTTTATCCAGTCAGGGTTTTCATCTTCGAACACTACCCCGGCCTTGTCACACAGGTGGAAAATGGTGCTGGGATAGCCTAACCTTCCTCCAGAATCACTTTTCTCAGCCATCTTCCTAATGCCTTGGGCTATGAGCTCGTACACTTTGATCTCTCCCCCTTTAAGTATGCATTGTACCATTGTTGCTCTCTTAAAATTCACCTCTGAATTGTTTTCAGCAGAAAGAATGGATCTCCTTACAATTTCGAACCATCCCTTTGCTTCAGGGGTGAGATCACCTCTTTTAATAAATTTGGGTTTTTCATTGGGATCTCTCATCCAGTCTGCCCCTTGTATGCAGATATCTTTCACAATCTGGTCATAATTAGGATTACCATCTATTCGAGATTGATAACTATCTTCCTCAAATGTTATAGTTCGTAGCTTCAGCACTCTCATGATGCTCATGGGACTAAAATCCACCGTCACTCCTCTCACAAAGCTTATATAAGACTCCTCTTTCCTATCATACCTCACCGCATTTGCGTAGAACTCTCTCACGAGCGTTGTATTTATTCTTGCGGTGACCGGATCGGTGAGGAGCTCCCATCTTCTCTTTTCTACCTTCTTTGTGATTTCGGGGCACTCAGTTTTCTTGATTTGAAAGCCTAGCTCATATATGATCTCCTTATCAGCCATCCATCCAAATTGGAGTGCATGATAAAAATTTCTAAACTTCTTTTCATCGAAAGGGCGTTGCTCCATAGGCTCCTTCCCCTTTCTTCTTTTAGAGCTTGATGATGCCATGAGTGACTTTTGGAAAGTGAAGGTGTTGAGGTTAGTGATGAGTGGTGGAATTTGGTTGGGTTTGGATAGGGTGTGGCTTGGAGAGTTGTACTTCGAGAGTGAGAAGTTTGAAGAAGTGGTTGCTGGAATGTGAAGGAATTTGAGTTCCAGAGGTGTGGAGTATAAGGAATGGGAATTGGAATGTAGAAGGGTTATGAACTAAGAACCACTTATATAAAGAAGTGGTGAGTGAATAGAAGGTGTGGATTAATGGGGTGGTTGTGTAATGGACGGATGGGGTTTAGCATGGGATGAGCACAAGGATCATCAACTTTATGATGGTGTTGGTTCAGTTTCCAAGCTTGTTCTTTTTCCAATGTTGCATGGCAACAATTCCCAATGCAATCCCCTTGGAGACACGTGTACAGTCCTCTCCTTTTGTGGTAGCCGAACCCTTCAACTGTCCCATCAATTCTCCTACAAAATAAAAGAAATGTGATTAAAAGAAAACTTGTGGAAAGTGTGATAAACCCATATTTTATGATATATTTTGTGCTTAATTTGAGTGATTTATTCAATCCTTCACCCACTTATTCATATTAATTGCATGGTTTTACTTTCTGTTCATACCCTGGGTCGAGCTGTCCGAACCGGGATGTTCAGTAATAAAGCGACCGACCTCCTTAGGTCAAGCGGACCGACTTCTTTACGAAGAACTCGGCTAAATCGACAGGAAAGCCCAAAAAGGGCCCAATTCAAGGAATACGACCCAAATCCAGAGGTCGTTCAGGCCTACAGAGAAGGGCGGTTCCGTTGAAGATGCGCTGACCTCAACCCAAAAGATAAAGATAAGATAAGATAACTAACTTATCTTATCCAAAGGTCACATCTCACCATTATAAATACACTGGAGCACCCAGGTATAACTCATACTCTGATTCTACATAAAAAACCTGCCTAATACCCGTATTAACTTAAGCATCGGAGTTTCTTGTAGGTACCCCCCACCCTCCGGTGGCCAAGGATCAGCAGTGCAACAAATCCAACAAGTCGGACACAACAGCTCCGGCCGCCACCAGCCAGCCGGACACGTCATCTCCAACCAGTACCAGAGATCTCATCCGAGATTGACCTCCAGTTTCAGGTAACCCTCGGAACATTGGTGCCGTTGCCGGGGAAGCTGAAAATCATCCCAAAACCATGGCGGACGGCCATGACAACGACCACGACTCGGATCTGGAGAACAGAACACCGCACAAGAACGCGGACACTACGCTAAAGGATACCCCGGAATCCAACGGGAACAAAAACTCACCAAATCCAGGAGCCATGGAAGCACTTCAAGATTGCTTAAAGCAACTTGAGAAAGAAACCCAGCAACAACAGGAGATCGGAAAGGATCTACAAAGAGAGGTACGGCGACGTCGAGAACTAGAAGAAAAACTATAGCAATTAGAGGCCGACCACAAATCAAAAGCTCCTCGGACCACTTCTGAGGAAAATTCACACAAAGAACATGATCCATTCACCAGGGAAATCATGAAGACCAAAATCCCAAAAGATTTCAAGCTCCCAGATATGGTTTTGTATGATGGCACTACAGATCCCAACCATCATCTCAATAATTTCAGAAGCATAATGTACCTTACCGATGCCTCAGATGCCGTTCGCTGCAAAGCTTTTCCAACAACTCTCACGAAAACGGCGATCAGATGGTTCGACAACTTACCTCCGAAGTCCATCTCAAACTTTGACGACCTGGCCAAAAAGTTCCTGGCCAGATTCTCCATCCAGAAAGATAAGGCCAAGCACATACTCAGCTTACTAGGGATCAAGCAAGGAGATCGGGAGAGCCTCCGCAACTACATGGAAAGATTCAACAAAACATGCATGGACATACAAAGTTTACCAACAGAGGCCGCCATCATGGGGCTTATCAAGGGCTTACGAGAGGGACCTTTTAGCCAATATATATCAAAAAAGTATCCTACCTCCTTAGACGAAGTCCAGGAGCGAGCAGAAAAATACATCAACATGGAAGAGAACGCTCGGCTGGGAGAAATCTCAAAATCTGGGGCCTCCTACCGAGACAAAGACAAGGACTCCAAAAGGAAAGAAGATCGACAGGGTGAGAAAATCAAAAAATACCACAACTACACTCCTCTCAAAGCATCCCTGGTCGACGTGTACAAAGAAGTCTGCCATACAGAAAAATTCCCCCAGCGCGGC
This sequence comes from Arachis ipaensis, assembly GCF_000816755.2. NCBI lineage: Eukaryota > Viridiplantae > Streptophyta > Magnoliopsida > Fabales > Fabaceae > Arachis > Arachis ipaensis. The sequence goes on along the minus strand of NC_029790.2, from coordinate 99,106,789 downwards.
CACTCAAAGGCAAAATGGGAGGAGGAAACCGGAAGGAATATTGTGAATACCATTGATGACATGTCATCATGTCATGTTTTTCTATGCTTTTTCCTTTGGTTTCAATAGGTTTTATGCACTTTCTTGAGCCATAAGCAAGCCAATTGGGTAGATTTTCATGCTTCCTTTGATTTAATCAACCATGTATGAATTCATGCTATTTCATGAGGTTTCATGCTATAATTGTCACATATTATGAAAGAATGAATATCTCATGATTTTGAGCATAGCTTTGATGTGTTTGGTTGATTAATGATAGGTGAAGAAAGCTTGGAGAAAGGTTGAAGCAAGAAGGAATGGCTAGGAGGAAGAGAGGACGAAAAGTTTGAGCAAAAGTTAGCCTCAAACTTTTGCACAAACTTTTGGGTGAAAAGTTAGCCCCAACGTTAGCCCCTAACTTTTGGGCTAATGTTGGCACATGCAAAACTCTCCCTGGGCACCAAAAGTTTGCGCCAACGTTAGCCCCTAAATTTTGGGCTAACGTTGGCACATGAAAATCACCCCTGGGAGCAAAAAGTTTGCGCCAACGTTAGCCTCTAACTTTTGGGCTAACGTTGGCGCCACACACCACAACAGCTTGAAGGGGTATACTTCCAACAAGAATAACTTGAGCTACAAAGCTCCAAATGAGGTGATTCAAAAAGAAATGGAAAGTAGGAATCAAGAGCTTTCCAAGCATATATGGCACTGCATGGTGGACACTAAAATTAAGGGAGAAACATGCCCCGCAATGTGCATAAACGAACATGGTGGCAACCTGCAGTGAGGCCAACTGACCTCTGCACCTTCAACGGAGTATAACTCGAGCTGTAGAGCTCCAATTGATGTGCTTCCAAGAGCATTGGAACGTAGACATTCAGGGCTTTCCAACAATGTATAATAGTATGGGGTAAACAATACGTTTGAGCCTCCAGAACTGGCGTTTTCGCAAACGTTTGAGGCAAACTTTACCTCAAATGCTGCACACCAAAGCCAGCGACCATGCCATCTTCAAATGATCATAACTTGAGTTGTAGATGTCCAATTGAAGTGATTCCAAGTGGGTTAGAAAGCTGACATTCAGAGCTTTCCAACCATATATGATAGTCTATATTGAGCATAAAATTTGCAACATGACAAGAGGACAAAGTTGGCGCCATAAATGTGCATAAGGGAGGCCAACGTTGGAGCAAAAGTTAGACCCCTAACTTTTGCACCAACGTGGGTATCAGCAAAACATGGGTGCTGATATGAAAAGTTTGGGTAAAAGTTTGCCTCAAACTTTTACTCAAACTTTTGCAAACTCAACCCGGTTCAATTCGGTTCCTCTTCAAACTCAACCAAGGCTTTTATCAACCCAATTCCATCAAGAGCAAGGGCCCAATTGACACCAAAGGCACAAGAGATAGTTAGAATAGAAATTTCATTTTAATTGTAATTTATTTTGAATTTCATTTTCATTTTGTAAAAATGCCTATAAATAGGCATCTATTTCATATTTGTGGGGAGGCTGGCTCCACTAGGGAGCACGAGGATTTGAGAGCTCTCTTTAATTTTCTTTTCTTTGTTTTTGAGTCTTGGGTGGAAAAAAGGCAAGAGGCTTTCTTCAAAAATATGAATGGAGAAGTAGAGAAAATAAGGAGGAGCTTAGAACCACTGAGCAAGAAAAATGAAGGCCAATTGATGGATATGACGGAGAAAGTGGAAGAGCAAGATAAGGAGGCCACTGCATCAAGTGAACTTTCAATGAAGAATGAGGTGGTTGAACCTGAAACTGCACTTGAGATGACAAGAGAACATGAAGACTCACAACTCTCACAAACCTCCCTGGACCAAAATGCCTCAACACTTGAATCCATGATTGAAAGGTATGACGAGGAGATGAAGAAATGTTTGGAAGATAAACAAACCCCTCCCATGATAGAGCTATTAAAACAAATGTTGGGTGTAAAAGAGGAAGTGGAGGAGCAAGAAAGTGAAGAAGTCATTCCAAACTCAAGTGAGGCAGAGAAGTACATAAAGGAGGAGTTCATGGAACCACCAATACAAAAGTCTCTGGATGAATACAAAACTCCAACAATCACACAACCACCAAGACTTGGATTCAAAGAAGTGAAGGCAATTGACAAAAGCACCAAGAAAAGGATTGTGACCAAACTACCAAGGACAACATTCAAGAGGAGGTCAACCACAAGCAATCCAACCCCTGGACCAATAGCAAGCAAGCTCAATCAAGCCATGTACAATAGAAAGCTTGCTGAGAGGAAACCAAGACAGGGGGCAATAGCTGAATCTTCTCCTCCTTTGAAGTCATTTCTCTTAACAAATTGGAAGAAGAGGAAGAAAGTAAAGAATAGGTAGACAGTAGGTATATTTCTTCTCCTTGCTTTGTTAAATTTCAATAAAATGGCATATGATCACATTCTAAGTTTGGTGTTGCCTTGCAACAAATTTTTTTCAATCCCATTTGGATGATTGCATCAATTCTACATGAAGTGTCATGCTAAGATTCTAAGTTTGGTGTGCCACTTAATTTGCTATGCAATGCATCCAGCAACATCACTTGTTTGCATAATCATAATGCCTCTGCAATTTTATTTGTTAAGAAAAGAAAAGAAAAATGAGCTCAATGAAGTCCTCTAATCAAATGCTTGTGGTGCTTATGTATCAAGTGGTAATACTTGAAAACAAAGCACTCCCGTGAGTTTTATTACTTGATGCGACCCGGTGCACTTGCCGGTTAGTTTTGGGTGTTTTGGAGAAATTCGTTTTTCCATCAAAATACTCATCAAGTTTTTGTGGTAAGCTAGTTTTCTAAGCATACTACAATCACAAAAGAAATGTAAATGATTGATGCTTCCATCTAGCTCAATTTATGAAATCTTTCTCTTATATTTCTTCCTGAGACATTGTGATTGTAAGCTTAAGAAGGTGAGCATAATACTTTGCATAAAGAATAAGTGGCACACCAAACTTAGTGTGACACTTTCACTTGGAATCAATGCAAGTATCCAGTAAAGATTTGAAGCAAATTGTGTTGCATAGCAACACCAAAATTAGAATGCAATCCTATGTCAATTTATTTGAACTAAAACTAAACAAAAAAAACTGTTATATGTTAAATACAATCACCAAATGAAGAATCTGTCATGAATAAGGATGTCTTGGTGATGTATGAACAAAAACAGTTAATGAAGAAAAGCATTAAAAACAAGTAAATAAATGAAACAAAGAGAAAACAAAAATTATCCAACTAAGAAGAAAAATAACACTGTAAAAGGCAATATGATTATGCAGACAAGTGATGTTGCTGGATTCATTGCATAAAAAATTAAGTGGCACACCAAACTTAGAATCTTAGCGTGACACTTCATGTAGAATTGATGCAATCATCCAAACGGGATTGAAAACAATTTGTTGCAAGGCAACACCAAACTTAGAATGTGATCATATGCCAATTTATTGAAATTTAAACAAAGCAAGGAGAAGAAATGTACCTACTGTCTACCTGTTCTTTACTTTCTTCCTTTTCTTCCAATTTGTTAAGAGAAATGACTTCAAAGGAGGAGAAGTTTCAGCTACTGTCCCTTGCCTTGGCCTTTCCTCAGTAAGCTTCCTTTTGCAAATGGCTTGATTGATCTTGCTTGCTGGATCAGGGACAGGATTGGTGCTCTTGTTAGTTGCCTTCACTTCTTTGAATCCAAGTCTTGGTTGCTGTGTGATTATTGGAGTTTTGTATTCATCCAGAGCCTTTTGAACTGATGGTTCCATGAACTCCTCCTTCATGTACTTCTCTGGCTCACTTGAGTTTGGAATGACTTCCTCACTTTTTTGCTCCTCCACTTCCTCTTTTACACTCAACATTTATTTTAATAGCTTTTTCATTGAGGAGGTTTGTTGATCTTCCCAACATTTCTTCATCTCCTCTTCATATTTTTCGATCACAGATTCAAGGGAAGTTTGTGAGGGTTGTGAATGTTCATGTTCCTTTATCACCTCAAGAGCAGTTTCAGGTTCCACTACTTTCACCACCTCTTCTTTTTTTGTAATTTCACTTGACATAGGGACCTTGCATTCTTGTTTTTCCATTTTCTCCTTCCTTGCATTCAATAATTGGCCTACCATCACTTCCATGTTTTTGAGGGAGTTTTCTAGTTCTTTATGGTATTTCTCTTCCTCCTCCGCAAATCTTTTAAGCATGGACTCAATCTTTGAGAGGCTTTGGTTCATGGAAGTTTGTGTGGGTGGTGAGTTTTGACAGAGGCTTTCTGTTGAAGCGTGGTCAAGTGATGATATCTTCGGATGAATATCATATGGAGCATTAGAATTCCCTTCCCAGCCACCATTAGAATCATGACTTGCATCATTTTGTGGTGGAGGGAAATATCCCATATGATTTTCTTTCTCATCTTGTGGTTCTGAAGCATAGCTCCATGAATTGGAGTGCCCAGAATTTGAAGTTTCTTGGTGATATTCCCAACCACCATTAGAGATTGGTGATGGTGGGTGATATCCCATAGAATTTGTTTGATCATAAGATGAGTTGAACTCCATTTGAGTTTTGTAAAACACACAACCAAGAAAAATTGAAATTACTCATATCAGAGATGAGAATTTCTTAGTGAGGCAAAAACTCAAACACCTTGGTTTCACTTTGAAATAGAAAACAAAAATAAAGAAAATGCTTGATCTAGACTTCTCACCCACATAATCATTGTTGATCTAAATCAATCCCCGGCAACGGCGCCAAAAACTTGATGAGTATTTTGGTGAAAAATAAATTTCTCCCAAAACACACAAATCTAACCGGCAAGTGCACCGGGTCGCATCAAGTAATAAAACTCACGGGAGTGAGGTCGATCCCACAGGGATTGATGGATCAAGCAACTTTAGTGGGTGATTTAACAAATATGAAAATCATGCCTTATATAGGCTTTACAAAATGAAAATGAAAATGAAAATGAAATTAAAAATAAATTACAATTAAATGAAATTCCTATTTTATCTATCTCTTGTGTCTTTGAGTGATGACAATTGGGCCCTTGCTCTTGATGGAATTGGGTTGATAGAGGCCTTGGTTGATTGCTCTTGGAGTTGGAGAGAGAACCGAATTGAACAGGGTTGGAATCATGAAAGCTTGAGTAAAAGTTGGAGTAAAAGTTAGGGTCTAACTTTTGCTCCAACTTTTCACATCAGCACCCTTCCTTGCTGATACCAACGTTGGGACAAAAGTTATTTGGAAAGCCCTAGATGTCTACTTTCCAATGCCGTTGGGAGCACATCATTTGGAGCTCTACAGCTCGAGTTATACTCTGTCGAAGGTGCAGAGGTCAGTTGGCCTCACTGCAGGTTGCCACCATGTTCGTTTATACACATTGCGGGGCAGTTTTCTCCCTCAATTTTAGTGTCCACCATGCAGTGCCATATATGCTTGGAAAGCTCTTGATTCCTACTTTCCAATGCTTCTTGAATCACCTCATTTGGAGCTCTGTAGCTCAAGTTATTCTTGTCGGAAGTATACCCCTTGTATGCCTTGTGGTGTGTGGCGCCAACGTTAGCCTCCAAGTTAGGGGGCTAACGTTGGCGCAAACGTTGGTCCCTCTCCCTTGTGTTTTCATGTGCCAACGTTAGCCTCCAAGTTAGGGGGCTAACGTTGGCGCAAACGTTGGATGGCCAGGGAGGAATTCATGTGCCAACGTTAGCCTCCAAGTTAGGGGGCTAACGCTGGCGCAAACGTGGGGTGCCCAGGGAGTAATCTTCATGCCTAAC
>NC_029790.2:99096824-99100368 GCF_000816755.2 Arachis ipaensis | reverse complement strand
AAAGTTAGGGGCTAACGTTGGCGCAAACTTTTGGTGCCCAGGGGTGATTTTCATGTGCCAACGTTAGCCCAAAAGTTAGGGGTCTAACGTTGGCGCAAACTTTTGGTGGCCAGGGGGTGTTTTTCTCATGCCAACGTTAGCCACAAAGTTAGGAGCTAACGTTGGCACAAATTTTTGGTGCCCAGGGAGTAACTTTCATGTGCCAACGTTAGGCCAAAAGTTAGGGGCTAACGTTGGGGCTAACTTTTCACCCAAAAGTTTGTGCAAAAGTTTGAGGCTAACTTTTGGTCCAGCTTTTTGCTTCCTGGTTCATTTTCACTTATTCCATTGTCCTCTCTTTACTCCTAGCCATTCTTTCTTGCTTCAACCTTTCTCCAAGCTTTCTTCACCTATCATTAATCAACCAAACACATAAAAGCTATGCTCAAAATCATGAGATATTCATTCTTTCATAATATGTGACAATTATAGCATAAAACCTCATGAAATAGCATGAATTCATACATGGTTGATTAAATCAAAGGAAGCATGAAAATCTACCCAATTGGCCTGCTTATGGCTCAAGAAAGTGCATAATTCAATTGAAAACAAAAGAAAAAGGCTAGTGAAACTAGGCTAAGATGACTTGTCATCACAACACCAAACTTAAACCTTGCTTGTCCCCAAGCAAGAAAAGAATCATGCAATAAAGATTGACAATCCAAGGCAAGAAGAATAGCAACTCAATGTTCATGGTAAGCTAGTTTTCTAAGCATACTACAATCACAAAAGAAATGTAAATGATTGATGCTTCCATCTAGCTCAATTTATGAAATCAAAAACTTGATGAGTTATTTTGTTGGAGAAACGAATCTCTCCCAAAACAACACAAATCTAACCGGCAAGTGTACCGGGTCGTATCAAGTAATAAAAACTCACGGGAGTGAGGTCGATCCCACAGGGATTGAAGGATTGAGCAATTTTAGTTTAGTGGTTGATTTAGTCAAGCGAATCAAGATTTGGTTGGGTGATTTGTGATTTGCAGAATTTAAGTTGCATGAAATTAAAGAGAGCAGGAAATTAAATTGCTGAATCTTAAAGAACAAGAAATTAAATGGCAGAAACTTAGAGTGCAAGAAATGTAAACTGCGGAATCTTAAAGTGCAAGAAATGTAAATGGCTCGAAATGTAAAGGGGATTGGGAGTTGAGATTAGGGTAGTTGTTTTGAGGTTTTCTGCATGTGTTTTGGTTAGTCTGCTGCTAGTTGTAGTTTTGGTTGTTTCTTGGGTTGTTTTGGTTTGAGTTCCTCTGCCATGGGTGTTGGTTTTGGTTGTGAGTGTCTCCCCATCTGAGGTTGGGGTGATTTTTCCATGAGGGGTTGTAGGTATCACCATAGAATTCATTTGGGCTTGAATGCATGTACTGGACTTGTTCCTGCTGTTGCTCCTCTTGGATTTCTTCATTTTGCCCCCATGTGGCTGATGGTTGGCTGGTGTTAACTGCTGCAACTTGGAGGCCATCAATCCTCTTGGTCATTTGCTCAAATTGTTGTTGAATTTGCTGCTGCATTAATTTGTTTTGAGCCAGGATTGAATCCATTCCTTCTAGTTCCATTACTCCTCTCCTTTGTGATGGTTGGCGGCCTCTTTGATGAGCAAAGAAATATTGATTGTTGGCCACCATATCAATGAGTTCTTGAGCCTCCTCTGCAGTTTTCATGAGTTGCAAAGAACCTCCAGCTGAATGATCCAACGCTTCCTGGGAATTCAGTGTTAAGCCTTCATAGAAGTTCTGCAGCTTCTCCCACTCATTAAACATGGCAGGGGGACATTTCCTGATTAGAGCCTTGTACCTCTCCCATGTCTCATAGATGGGTTCAGCCTCCATTTGTGTAAATGTTTGTACCTCAGCCTTCAACCTTATAATCCTCTGAGGTGGGTAAAACTTGGCAAGAAACTTGGTTACCAAATCATCCCAGTTGTTGATGCTGTCCCTTGGAAAAGATTCCAACCATTGAGTGGCCTTGTCCCTGAGAGAAAATGGGAATAGCATCAGTTTGTAACTGTCAGGAGGCACTCCATTAGGCTTGACAGTGTTGCATATCCTCAAGAAAGTGGACAAATGTTGGTGCGGGTCTTCAAGTGGTCCTCCACCAAAAGAGCAATTGTTCTGAACCAAAGTGATGAGTTGTGGCTTGAGTTCAAAATTATTTGCATTGACATTTGGAGCTAAGATGCTGCTCCCCCAATGTCTAGGATTTGCAAAGGTATAGGAAGCCAAAACTCTCCTCTGGGGTGGGTTGTCATTGTGGTTGTCTGCTCCACCTGGTGGATTGGTTGAATGTTCCTCCATCTCTTGGAATTCTTCGTCTGATTCCTCTTCTCCAACAATGTTTTTTCCTCTTTCAGCTCTTCTTAACCTCCTGAGAGTTCTTTCGTCTTGTTCATGAAAATTGGGTGTGGTTCTTCTTGTACCTGACATACAAGCAGAGCATGAGAAATACACAAAACCAGTGACACCTCAATCTACTGCTAGATTGAAGTGTTAGTTAGTTTAAGCAAAAAATCAAACAGTTAGCGGGTTAATCAAAATTAAAGAAAAATAAAGAAAAAGTGCTTGATCTAGATCACCACCTCACTTAATCATTGTCAATCTAATCAATCCCCGGCAACGGCGCCAAAAACTTGATGAGTATTTTGATGGAAAAACGAATTTCTCCAAAACACCCAAAACTAACCGGCAAGTGCACCGGGTCGCCGGGTTAACTGTGGTTTCCATGTTCTCTATCAATCTTATCTTTAAAGTAAAATTAACATTAAACAAAACTTAAAGTAAAAGTAAAACATTTTTACGGATATTTATCCGTAGACAAAGTATAAACACCCCTCCGACCGAGGTGATCCCTCGTGCTCCTAAACTCTCGAGAGAAATTAAAAGAAAAGAAACAAAAACTCAGAACCCACCTCTTAACTTCCACAAGATAAAGTAAGAGGGAGACTCTCAAGAGAGACGAAAGAAATGACGAATTAACTTAGCTTAAAAGACAATTAACGAGAAGTAGATGAAAGAGACGTTAAATGTAAAGGAAACGTTAACAAGAACAACCTAGATTCTTCCGTAACTCTAGATCTGAACCAATAGATCAGAGAACCCAGGACTCTAGAATCAAGGTTAAAATGTAAGAGACAAATAACGAAAAGTACAAATAAATGTAAAGACAAAACCAAGGCTTAGTTAGTTTAGGTAGAAAATGAAGAGACGAACAACTTTAAATTGAAAAGGAACAAATTAAAGACGTTTAGGTTAAGGGTTAAGGGAAATGTAAATTACGTTAAATATAAAGAACAGTAAATTCTAAGAACGTTAAATGTAAAGAACAAGAAATTCAATGAACGGTTAAATGTAAGACGTTGAAATTTAAGTAACAGTAAATGAAAGACAACCGATGTTAAAGTGTGTTAAGTGTAGTTACAATCGAACTGATTTGATTAGTGGGTGATTTCAACGAACTAGGTAGTTAGGGACACCCTAGCTGGAGTGAGGGCACTCAAAATAATGAACTAC
>NC_029790.2:99092647-99096799 GCF_000816755.2 Arachis ipaensis | reverse complement strand
TGTTTGGTGTCAATTGGGCCCTTGCTCTTGATGGAATTGGGTTGATAAAAGCCTTGGTTGAGTTTGAAGAGGAACCGAATTGAACCGGGTTGAGTTTGTAAAAGTTTGAGTAAAAGTTTGAGGCAAACTTTTACCCAAACTTTTCATATCAGCACCCATGTTTTGCTGATACCCACGTTGGTGCAAAAGTTAGGGGTCTAACTTTTGCTCCAACGTTGGCCTCCCTTATGCACATTTATGGCGCCAACTTTGTCCTCTTGTCATGTTGCAAATTTTATGCCCAATATAGACTATCATATATGGTTGGAAAGCTCTGAATGTCAGCTTTCTAACCCACTTGGAATCACTTCAATTGGACATCTACAACTCAAGTTATGATCATTTGAAGAGGGCATGGTCGCTGGCTTTGGTGTGCAGCGTTTGAGGTAAAGTTTGCCTCAAACATTGGCGAAAACGCCAGTTCTGGAGGCTCAAACGTATTGTTCACCCCATACTATTATACATTTTTGAAAAGCCCTGAATGTCTACTTTCCAATGCCTTTGGAAGCACATCAATTGGAGCTCTACAGCTCGAGTTATACTCCGTTGAAGATGCAGAGGTCAGTTGGCCTCACTGCAGGTTGCCACCATGTTCGTTTATGCACATTGCGGGGCAGTTTTCTCCCTTAATTTTAGTGTCCACCATGCAGTGCCATATATGCTTGGAAAGCTCTTGATTCCTACTTTCTATTGCTTTTTGAATCACCTCATTTGGAGCTCTGTAGCTCAAGTTATTCTTGTTGGAAGTATACCCCTTCAAGCTCTTGTGGCGCCAACGTTAGCCAAAAAGTTAGAGGCTAACGTTGGCGCAAACTTTTTGCTCCCAGGGGTGATTTTCATGTGCCAACGTTAGCCCAAAAGTTAGGGGCTAACGTTGGGGCTAACTTTTCACCCAAAAGTTTGTGCAAAAGTTTGAGGCTAACTTTTGCTCAAACTTTTCGTCCTCTCTTCCTCCTAGCCATTCCTTCTTGCTTCAACCTTTCTCCAAGCTTTCTTCACCTATCATTAATCAACCAAACACATCAAAGCTATGCTCAAAATCATGAGATATTCATTCTTTCATAATATGTGACAATTATAGCATGAAACCTCATGAAATAGCATGAATTCATACATGGTTGATTAAATCAAAGGAAGCATGAAAATCTACCCAATTGGCTTGATTATGGCTCAATAAAGTGCATAAAACCTATTGAAACCAAAGGAAAAAGCATAGAAAAACATGACATGATGACATGTCATCAACCATCGAATTCGAGGGCACTCTACCAACGAGTGCTTCGACTTGAAAAATATCATAGAAAAATTGGTAAGAGAAGGAAAATTAGATCGATTTCTGGCCACCCGGGATGATGACCAAAGAAAAACAAATGAGTAAACTATGATGGATGATGCAGAGATCCACTTTTGGGGCCCACTAGGTGTGTACTGGGCTGAGAATTAAGCAATCCACGTGCAGAGGCCATTTGTGGAGTTGAACGCCAGTTTTTGTGCCAGTTTGGGCGTTCAACTCCAGCTTTTGATCGTTTTCTGGTGCTGGACGCCAGAATTGGGCAGAAAACTGGCGTTGAACGCCAGTTTACGTCGTCTATCCTTGTGCAAAGTATGGACTATTATATATTGCTGTAAAGCCCTGGATGTCTAATTTCCAACGCAATTGGAAGCATGCCATTTCAAGTTCTATAGCTCCAGAAAATCCACTTTGAGTGCAGGGAGGTCAGAATCCAACAGCATCAGCAGTCCTTTTTCAGCCTGAATCAGATTTTTGCTCAGCTCCTTCAATTTCAGCCAGAAAAATACCTGAAATTTCAGAAAAATACACAACTCATAGTAAAGTCTAGAAATATGAATTTTTCCTAAAAACTAATGAAAATAGACTAAAAACTAACTAAAACATACTCAAAACTATATGTGAAGAAGAAGATGTGGAAAGAAAAAACTAGGATTATGAGGAGGGAAGGTGGGGATCCTGTGGGGTCCACAGATCTTGAAATGATCCTGTGAGGTCCACAAATCTTGAGGTGTCAAGGCATTTACATCCCTGCACCAATTTAGGCATGCAAAATGCCCTTGCACACAACTCTGGGCGTTCAGCGCCAGGTTGGTGCCCATTTTGGGCGTTGAACGCCCATTTACTAGCCATTTCTGGTGTTGAACGCCAGAACCATGCTTGTTCTGGGCGTTCAGCGCCAGAACCATGCTCTGTTCTGGCATTGAACGCCAGACAGGTGCTTCCTCCAGGGTGTGATTTTTCTTCTGCTGTTTTTGATTCCGTTTTCAATTTTTTAATATTTATTTTGTGACTCCACATGATCATGAACCTAATAAAACATGAAAAACTATGAAAATAAATAAAAATTGGGTTGCCTCCCAACAAGCGCTTCTTTAATGTCCTTAGCTGGACCTTGCTGAGATTTTAATCTAGCTTCAGCCGTGAGCATTCTTGCTCGATGTTGCCTTCAAGATAATGCTTGATTCTCTGTCCATTGACAATGAACTTCTTATCAGAATCAATATCTTGAAGCTCCATATAACCATATGGTGATACACTTGTAATCACGTATGGTCCCCTCCATCGGGATTTCAGTTTCCCGGGGAATAGCCTGAGTCTAGAGTTAAACAACAGAACCTTCTGTCCTGGTTCAAAGATTCTAGATGACAGCTTTCTGTCATGCCACTTTTTTTATTTTTCTTTATAAAGCTTGGCATTTTTGAAGCTGTGAATCTGAATTCCTCTAGCTCATTTAGCTGGAGCAATCGTTTTTCTCCTGCTAGTTTGGCATCAAAGTTTAGGAATCTGGTTGCCCAGTAGGCCTTATGTTCCAGTTCCACGGGCAGGTGACATGCCTTACCATACATGAGTTGGTATGGAGAGGTCCCTATAGGGGTCTTGAATGTTGTCCTGTAAGCCCACAGAGCATCATCCAAGCTCCGTACCCAATCCTTTCTACGGGTATTTACTGTCCGTTCCAGGATTTTCTTTAATTCTCTATTAGAGACTTCAGCTTGCCCATTGGTTTGTGGATGATATGGAGTGGTGGCAAATAAATGCTCATCAGGAAACGTATCAGAGATCTCAAGAAAGGGGAGGGACGTCCCTTCCACTGGCTCTATCCGGGACAGATGATCAGCCACTTGGTTCTCTGTCCCTTTTCTGTCTCTTATTTCTATATCAAACTCTTGTAGAAGCAACACCCATTTGATGAGCCTGGGTTTTGAATCCTGCTTTGTGAGTAGATATTTAAGAACAGCATGATCAGTATACACAATCACTTTTGATCCTACTAAGTATGATCTGAACTTGTCAATGGCGTAAACCACTGCAAGTAATTCTTTTCCTGTGGTTGTGTAATTTTTTTGGGCATCATTTAAAACGCGACTAGCATAATAAATGACGTGCAGAAGCTTGTCATGCCTCTGTCCCAGCACTGCACCAATGGCGTGATCACTGGCATCACACATTAGCTCAAATGGTAGTGTCCAGTCTGGTGCAGAAATAACTGGTGCGGTGACCAGCTTAGCTTTCAGCGTTTCAAACGCCTGCAGGCACTCTGTGTCAAACACAAATGGCGTGTCAGCAGCTAGCAGATTGCTTAGAGGTTTTGCGATTTTTGAGAAATTCTTTATAAACCTCCTATAGAATCCTGCATGTCCCAGAAAGCTTCTGATTGCCTTAACATTGGCAGGTGGTGGTAATTTTTCAATTATCTCTATTTTTGCTTGATCCACCTCTATTCCCTTGTTTGAGATTTTATGTCCAAGAACAATTCCTTCAGTCACCATGAAGTGACACTTTTCCCAGTTTAAAACTAGGTTAGTCTCTTGGCATCTTTTCAGAACAAGTTTCAGGTGATCAAGACAGGAGCTGAATGAGTCTCCATATACTAAGAAGTCATCCATGAAGACTTCTAGAAATTTTTCCACCATATCAGAGAAAATAGAGAGCATGCATCTTTGGAAGGTTGCAGGCGCATTACATAGCCCAAATGGCATCCTTCTATAAGCAAACACTCCGGATGGACATGTGAATGCTGTTTTCTCTTGATCCTGAGGATCTACTGCAATCTGGTTATAGCCTGAGTAGCCATCTAAAAAGCAGTAATAATCATGACC
>NC_029790.2:99090234-99092430 GCF_000816755.2 Arachis ipaensis | reverse complement strand
TTAGAAGGTTTTTCCTCTTTCAGAAGAAATTTCAGAGGCTCTTTCATGTCCTCTGAATCCTCCAAATCAGGCTGAACATCTTTAAAGATGTCTTCCAACTCTGATTCAAGACTCTCAGCCATGTTGATCTCTTCGACCAAGGAGTCAATAAGATCAACTTTCATGCAGTCTGTTGATGTGTCTGGATGCTGCATGGCTTTGACAGCGTTCAGCTTGAACTCATCATCATTGACTCTCAGGGTTATTTCCCCCTGTTGGACGTCAATGAGGGATCGTCCAATTGCTAGGAAGGGTCTTCCTAGAATGAGGGTAGCACTCTTGTGCTCCTCCATCTCCAGCACAACAAAGTCAGTGGGAAAGGCGAATGGCCCAACTCTGACAATCATGTCTTTAATCACGCCTGATGGGTATTTAGTAGAACCATCAGCAAGTTGGAGACATATCCGGGTTGGTTTAACTTCTTCAGTTAAACCAAGCTTTTTGATAGTGGATGCAGGTATTAGGTTGATGCTTGCCCCAAGATCGCATAAAGCTGTCTTGGTGCAATTACCTTCTAATATGCATGGTATCAGAAAACTCCCAGGGTCTTTAAGGTTTTCAGGAAAGCTTTTCAGAATGACTGCACTGCATTCTTCAGTGAGGAGAACTCTTTCTGTTTCTCTCCAATCCTTCTTATGACTCAAGATCTCTTTCATGAACTTGGCATAAGAAGGTATTTGCTCAAGTGCTTCTGCAAATGGAATCTTTATTTCAAGAGTCCTGAGATAATCTGCAAAGCGAGCAAATTGCTTATCCTGCTCCTCTTTCCGGAGTTTTTGAGGATAAGGTATCTTGGCTTTATATTCTTCAACCTTAGTTGCTGCAGGTTTATTGCCTACAGAAGTGGTTGAAAAAGCCTTTTTGGAGGGGTTGTTATCAGCATTTGTGTGTGTCTGATCCCTCACTGGCGATTGAGTGCCAGAGTTAGAAGCTGGAGTGAAACTGGACGCCAACTCCTTGTCTGCTCCTGGCGTCTGAACGCCAGAACTGTGCCCATTTTGGGCGTTCAGCGCCAGATCTTGCCCTATTTGGGCGTTTAACGCCAGATTCTTGCCCATTTCTGGCGTTGAACGCCAATCCTGCCTTGTTTCTGGCGTTAAACGCCAGTTTTGGGCATGGTCTGGGCGTTCAGCGCCAGCCTTCCACCAATTGTCTGGCGTTTTAGTGCCAGAATCATTTTTCCCTGGGCTCTTACTGTCCTCAGGTGAATCTTTGGTGGGTTTCTCATTTCTTGGCTTTTTGATGCCTTGAGGTGGGGTATTTAATGTCTTCCCACTTCTTAATTGAACTACTTGGCATTCTTCTGTTATTTGCCTTGACAGCTGCTGCTTTGTTTGCTTAAACTGTTCTTCCATATGTATATTAGCCATCCTTGTCTCTTGTAACCTGTCTTTAAATTCGGCTAGCTGCTTTCAAAAATGGAGAGAAAAAATATTTTTGAATTTAAAGAGGAGAGAGAAAAACAATAAGATAGCACAAGATTTAAAATTTTTAGATCTGATGCTCCTTGTTTTCGAAAATTTTTTAAGGGAAAAACACTAAGGAACACCAAACTTAAAAATTTTAAGATCAAGACACAAGAAAAACTCAAGAACACTTTGAAGACTCACAAGAACACAAGAACATGAAGGAAGAACACCAAACATAAAATTTTTTAGGAAACCAAAATAAATTTTCGAAAATTTTTTTTTGAAAAATCAACAAGAAAAAACTAAACTTAAAGTTTGGCACAAAATTTAATAGAGAAAATATTATTTATGAAAAAGATTTTAAAAAGAGTGTACCAAACTGCCACGGGCTTAGACTAACGCTCTAGCCAATTGGGTAGTAAATATAACACTTGTTTTAAAGAAGGATATTTTTAACCAAGAACAATAATAAGAGACTCTAAACCAAAAAGAAAAATTTTCCTAATCTAAGCAACAAAATAATCCGTCAGTTGTTCAAACACGAACAATCCCCGGCAACGGCGCCAAAAACTTGGTGCACGAATTATGAATCACACTTTTCACAACTCGTACCACTGACCAGCAAGTGCACTGGGTCGTCCTAGTAATACCTCACGTGAGTAAGGGTCGAATACCACGGAGATTGTTGGTTTGAAGCAATCTATGGTTATCTTGTAAATCTTAGTCAGGAAGTCAATTATGTTTATCA
>NC_029790.2:99052151-99090154 GCF_000816755.2 Arachis ipaensis | reverse complement strand
TAAATGAGTAAACTATGATGGATGATGTAGAGATCCACTTCTGGGGCCCACTAGGTGTGTACTGGGCTGAGAATTAAGCAATCCACGTGCAGAGGCCATTTGTGGAGTTGAACGCCAGTTTTTGTGCCAGTTTGGGCGTTCAACTCCAGCTTTTGATCCTTTTCTGGCCCTGGACGCCAGAATTGGGCAGAGAACTGGCGTTGAACGCCAGTTTACGTCGTCTATCCTTGTGCAAAGTATAGAATATTATATATTGATGGAAAGCCCTGGATGTCTACTTTCCAACGCAATTGAAAGCATGCCATTTCGAGTTCTATAGCTCCAGAAAATTCACTTTGAGTGCAGGGAGGTCAGAATCCAACAGCATCAGCAGTCCTTTTTCAGCCTGAATCAGATTTTTGCTCAGCTCCTTCAATTTCAGCCAGAAAAATACCTGAAATTACAGAAAAACACACAACTCATAGTAAAGTCCAGAAATATGAATTTTTCCTAAAAACTAATGAAAATAGACTAAAAACTAACTAAAACATACTCAAAACTATATGAAATTAACCCCAGAAGGTGAGATAGAGAAGGTTCAGATTGGAGACACCTCGGACAAAACGACTAATATTGACACGGTCCTAAGAGGAGACTCAAAAGAATTACTAATACAATTCTTACGAGATAATGTCGACCTCCTCGCATGGAAAGCCGCAGACATGCCAGGCATAGACCCTAAGCTAATATGCCACAAGTTGGCGGTCTATCCAGGATCTCGGCCGGTGCAGCAGAAGCGAAGAAAACTCGGACCAGAATGATCCCAAGCTGGGGAAGAACAAGTACAAACGTTACTGGAGGCAGGATGCATAAGAGAAGTCAAGTACCCACTATGGCTAGCCATCGTCGTCTTGGTGAAAAAATCAAACGGGAAGTGGCGCATGTGTACCGATTACACCGATCTCAACAAAGCCTGCCCAAAAGATCCATACCCACTCCCAAGTATTGACGCTCTGGTAGATGCTTCCTCCGGATATAGATACCTCTCGTTTATGGACGCCTATTCGGGATACAACCAAATCCCCATGTATCCTCCAGATCAAGAAAAGACCTCGTTCTTAACACCAAAGGCAAACTACTGCTACATCGTGATGCCTTTCGGTCTCAAGAATGCGGGAGCTACTTATCAAAGGCTAATGAATAAAGTCTTCTCAGATTACATCGGAAAAATCATGGAAGTCTCTGTGGATGACATGTTGATAAAAACACAAAGCGAAGATACATTATTGACCGACCTGGCTCAAGTGTTTGACACTATAAGGAAGCATAACATGCAACTCAACCCTGCAAAATGCACCTTCGCAGTTGAAGCAGGCAAATTCTTGGGTTTCATGCTCACACAAAGGGGAATTGAAGCAAATCTAGACAAATGTCAAGCTATACTCAACATGAAGAGCCCAACCTGTGTCAAAGAAGTACAACAACTCAACGGGAGATTGGCCGCCCTATCCCGATTCTTAGCAGGAGCTGCGATAAGATCTCTCCCCTTCTATGCTACTTTAAGAAAGGGAAAACAGTTCAAATGGACGACAGAATGTGAGCAAGCTTTCCGAGACTTCAAGGAGTTCTTAGGACGGCCACCTATCCTATCTCGACCACGAGAAGGAGAACCACTCATATTATATCTCGCAGTAGGAAGCCGGGCGATAGCCTCAGCACTAGTCAGAGAAGACGAAAATGGGCAACAACCCGTCTACTTCATTAGCAAAGCACTATAGGGATCCAAGCTGAACTACCACAAAATAGAAAAATTTGCCTATACTCTCATCCTAACATCTCGACGACTCCGCCCGTACTTCCAGGCTCACACCATTAAGGTTAAAACTAACCAGCCCATAAAAGGAATATTGCAGAAAACAGATTTAGTAGGCAGAATTCTACAATGGGCAGTCGAGTTGTCAGAATTCGACCTCCAATATGAAGCTCGGACGGCCATCAAATCACAGTATATGGCCGACTTCATCGCAGAATTCACAGATACCCTGGAAACTCCCACAGAATGGAATCTCTATGTGGACGGTTCCTCAAATAAAACTGGAAGTGGCGCAGGCGTGATAATAGAAAGCAACCAAGGAACCCAAGTTGAGCTCTCCCTCAAGTTCGGGTTCCCGGCCTCCAATAACCAAGAGGAATATGAAGCATTATTAGCTGGTTTGAAGCTGGCTAAAGAGGTCGGAGCTCAAAAACTCAACATTTACAGCGATTCACAAGTGGTCACATCACAAATAACAGGGAGCTACCAAGCCAAAGACCCCACCATGAAAAAGTATATGGATAAAACCAAGGAACTACTTGGACAAATCGGGGAATATAAGATCTGCCACATACCCCGCGAACAAAATGCCCGAGCTGATGCACTCTCGAACCTAGCCAGCACCAAACCAGGGGGCAACAATAGAAGCCTAATCCAGGAAATGTTGCAAAACCCGTCAATCTCGGAAGAGGAAAAAGTCCTAGCCATAACAAGTCAGGACTAAGGATGGATGACCCCCATAATCAACTACCTCAAAGAAGGAACACTCCTTACAGAAGAAAAGGAGGCAAAGAAGTTAAAAAGGGAGGCACAGTACTACACCATCATAAACAACATCCTGTACAAAAGAGGAATCTCAATACCTTTACTAAAATGCGTGCCAACTTCCAACACAAGGGAAGTGCTAGAAGAAATACACGGCGGCATTTATGGCAATCATCTCGGAGCACGAGCTCTCGCCAAAAAATTACTCCGGGCGAGATTTTATTGGCCAACTCTACAGAAAGAAGCCACAGAATTTGTAAAGACATGTCCACCATGTCAAAAACATGCCAACTTTCACATCGCCCCGCCAGAAGAGCTCATCAGCGTGACTTCGCCTTGGCCGTTTGCAAAATGGGGACTCGATCTTCTCGGCCCCTTCCCACAGGGATCAGGACAAGTTAAATTCCTCATAGTGGGAGTAGATTACTTTACAAAGTGGATCGAGGCAGAGCCCCTAGCCAATGCCACCGCTCAAAGAAGTCGGAAATTCTTATATCGAAACATTGTCACAAGGTTCGGGGTTCCATATTCAATAACCACAGACAATGGCACCCAATTCACAGATGCAGGCTTCAGAAAAATAGTAGCCAACTTGAATATAAAACACCAGTACACCTCCGTCGAACATCCACAAGCCAATGGGCAGGCCGAAGCTGCTAACAAAGTCATATTGGCCGGATTAAAACGGAGATTACAAGATGCAAAGGGAGCCTGGACAGAAGAGCTCCCACAGGTCCTGTGGGCATATCGAATAACGCCACATTCCACCACGAAGGAATCCCCCTTCCGATTAGCATACGGAACAGAGGCGATGATTCCAATAGAGATTGAGGAAGGGTCGCCCAGAATAGTTCACTACAATGAGGAAGCAAACTTCCAACTTCAGAGAGAAGAGCTCGACTTGTTACCCGAAATCCAAGAAAGAGCTCGGATCAGGGAAGAAGCTCTAAAATGCCGAATGGCTTCCAGATATAATCAAAAGGTAGTACTGAGAAGTTTCATAGAAAATGATCTCATCCTAATCCAAAATGATATCGGAACAACTTGACCAGGAGAGGGAAAGCTAGCAGCAAACTGAAAAGGACCCTACCAAGTTGTAGAAGTACTTGGAAAGGGCTACTACAGACTGTCTGAACTCGATGGACGAGAGCTTCCCAGGTCATGGCACGCCTGCAACCTCAGAAGGTACTACAGTTAGAAAAGATAAAAGATCTCATCATTGGATGCACTCTTTTTCCTGAAAAGGTTTTTTAACGAGGCACCAAGTTGAGACTCAGACAATCCTATATGTATATATTTGCACTTTTCCTTTAAATAAAATATATTTTAGATACTCTACAAAGATTTCAAGACGCATTAATCTGAAGCATTCATCGTCCGATTATAAAGCAACAGATCGGCAGAAAGTGAAAAACAATTTCACTGCACGATCACGATAAAGACAACCGTCCGATAAAGGTGAAAGCGCGATTCACCTAAAGGACGATCTAGAGATGACAACCACTTTCTAAAAATCGGCAAAGATGAACACAGAATAATGTAAGAAGTTATCGAAAGTAATCTAAAAAAAGAACCTGACGAGGTCTTACGGATTGCTAAAATAATAACTTAAAGACTGGCCGACGTTGAGAAGTCGGACCAAGTCAACCCAAGTTATAAGTAAACCCTGGAAAGAGGTCTGGCCAACCCTATTAAAGAGGATTACTTTAACTTAGAAGGGCTCGACATGACAAAGTCAGCCCAAAATGAGAAGTTATCAAAGTAGTCCCTGAAAGAGATCTGACAAGGATCCAAGAAAGAGGACTACAAATAACTTAAAGGAGACCGATATAACCAAGTCGGACTCCTACAACTAAAAAGTTATAAAAGTAATCCCTGAAAGAGATCTGACAAAGATCCAAGAAAGAGGATTATAAAAATAACTTAAAGGAGACCGATATAACCAAGTCGGACTCCTACAACTAAAAAGTTATAAAAGTAATCCCTGAAAGAGATCTGACAAAGATCCAAGAAAGAGGATTACAAAAATAACTTAAAGGAGAACGATATAACCAAGTCGGACTCCTACAACTAAAAATTTATAAAAGTAATCCCTGAAAGAGATCTGACAAAGATCCAAGAAAGAGGATTACAAAAATAACTTAAAGGAGACCGATATAATGAAGTCGGACTCCTACTACTAAAAAGTTATAAAAGTAATTCCTGAAAGAGATCTGACA
This sequence comes from Arachis ipaensis, assembly GCF_000816755.2. Taxonomy (NCBI): domain Eukaryota; kingdom Viridiplantae; phylum Streptophyta; class Magnoliopsida; order Fabales; family Fabaceae; genus Arachis; species Arachis ipaensis. Next base: position 99,085,378 of record NC_029790.2, on the reverse strand, counting down.
AAGATCCAAGAAAGAGGATTACAAAAATAACTTAAAGGAGACCGATATAATGAAGTCGGACTCCTACTACTAAAAAAGTTATGAAAGTAATCCCGGGAAGATATCCGACAAAGATCCAGGAAAGGGATTACAAAAATAACTTAGAAAAGGACTGCGAAAACAACTCGGAGGACTAACTTGAAGAAATCGGTTACAAATCGTCAGAAATACAAGCCGGAGCGAGAACGAACCAAAAATCAAGTTAGACCTACCTAGTCACAACCACAAAGGATTCAAGATACAAAGTACAAAGCAATCCAAAAAAGGTTAAGCCGCAAGGTTCCAATATTCACAGAAAAAGAGATACCAAGTCAAGCACAAAAAGCGTAAGGTTATAAAAGCCTCGGAGGCCACCAAAACCTATCTCAAAAAAGCTAAAGCATGCTACCATTTGTTTTTCGTAAAAAACAAAAGTTGCTAGGCAAGCAACGGGAAAGTGTCAAGCAAAACATAAAGAGTTTAAAAAAGCCCACAAGCCGGGCCAACTACATTTCCAGAATAAAGTTAAAGCTAAGGGTCAAAAGAATTTTTAGCAGCATCAGGCCGAGGAGACGGAGGCCGAGTCTGGAGAGGAATGGCCTCTACAGTACCATCATCCCGGTTCAAGATCTAGCAGTCGGGATCAGAAGCGGGAGGACCAACCTCGGCAGGAACAGCAGAAGTCGACACCTTGGTAGAGGCTACAGGGGGAGGATCGACATCATCCTCATCCTCGTCATCAGGGACAACCTTGCCATCCCTGACAACATTGTCCAAGCTAAAGAGGGTCAGGTCGGCCTCGGGAGCAATAACCCGAACTTGTTCCTTCAGGTTCTCATAGGCAGCAGTTACACTGCCCACGAGATGACCTTGGAGCTCGGAATAATTAGCCCGGGCATTCTCCAACTCTTTTCTCAGACGCAACATCTCCCGGTAAGATGTCAAATAACTGTCCTTATGTCGCATAGCCGTGTCCTCGGCCAGTCTCAGAGAACCAGCCAGAGAAGTAGAACTAGCCTTTTCATTCTCCAAGTCTTTCTCCAACTTGGCCACCCTTACTTCAAATTCCTCCTTCAAGCCCTTCATCCGATCAAACTCCTGTTTGGCCTCCTCCATAAAAGCTTTAGTGGCATGGAGAGGAAGACTTTGAGCAGTTCGATATAGGGCCGCCCCCATATGTGCCAACTTGATACCACTCCGGGTGATATAATCAAAGTGATGAAGAAGTGATACGTCGTCCATAGAGAGAGCACCATAAGGGCCGATTTGTTGGTCTACAAACTCAACCGCATCAAAATCAGGAGCATCAAGGTTAAAAGGCTCAGTTGTTTTTTGCCTCTTACTAGGAGGGGCACCAGAAGCTGCAATAGAAGATTGTGGAGGGTCAACCAGACGAACCCGAGGAGTAGGAATCGCTTTCCTTAGCCCGGGAGAACTCGATATAGGAGGTTTAACTGGAGGCTGAGAAGATCTCTCTCCGGCCGCCTTGGCCGAGATGTTTAAAGCAGTGGTCGCCTTCTTCGCCTTCTTATAGGCCCTCATAGAATCATTATTCTTCGACATCTCTGAAAAACACAAAAATCAAAGACAAGTTACAACACAGGAGAAACAAAGCTCGGGAGCAAGTATAAAAATAAATCAGACAGTACCCAAAGCAGCCCGAACCAAAGATGGATCACTCAAAAATCTCTTCGTGTCCAGATGGAGAGGCTTCCCCCACAAATCTTCGAGAACAACTACAAAGGCCCGCTCAACCTCACTAAGCATTTCCCATGTGTAACGTGGCACTCTTACATTCTTTTGCCACTCCAGAGAAAAAGCAGGCTCATCATTTTCATCAAGAAAAAAGGGGCGAACCCCCTCAATGGCACGGACTCGGAAGAAATAGTTCTTAAAATCTTTAAACGACTCATCATACATGGCAAAAACTTTATGCCCCTGGGCCGACCTGAAAGAAACCCAGGAAGCTTTCTTTCTGAAGGAACCTCCAGGTTTGGCCGAGACAAAAAGATAAAGGAAAAGAGTTTCAGAAGGTGTTATGTCCAACTCCTGACACAGAAGTTGAAATATTTTGATAAAACCCCAGGAGTTCGGATGAAGCTGGGACGGAGCAATATTACAGGACCACAACAAGTCAGTTTCAAAAGCAGTAAAAGGGAAACTAACGTTTAATTGGCTGAAGAAGTATTCATAAGCATAGAAAGAGGGACGCTCCCCCTCGACGGAAGTCGGAAAACAAACTCTCTCATCAGAATCAGGAGCAACAAGCTCATAATCACCCTCGAACCAAAATCTTGGGGCATCCTTTGGAGGCAGTAACAAAGCAAGGTTTCCAGGAAAATCTACAGCTCTCAACCCAGCATCTTTCAAACAAGAAAAAGACTTCAAACAATCAAGCATTTCCAGAAGCATAAGTCATCACAGTCAGCCAAGCAAAAAGCATTCCCAAAACATCAAAACACGCCAAATGGAAATCATCAAAGGTACGAACGTTTGAGAAATCAGACAAAAAGCAATCAAGCAAAGCAAGGAACGGATGCAGAGTTTCTATCAGATAGTAAAAAATCAGAAGCAACAAACAAAAACCGTATAAAGCCTCGACGAAAATGCCAGAGGAACACACAAAAGAAAGCCAAGAAAAACGCATTTACAGCGATAAACAAATGCAAAATCACGAAAAGGTTCAAACTTTCAAAACATGCAAAAGCAAAAGCTTCACCGAAAAACTAAAGATGAAGCCGTGAAAGAAGCAAGAAAGTTAGTACCAACCTGAAAAGGCAGCAGACTTCAGGGAAGGTGAAGAGGGACGGCGAAATCTGGAATCACTACCTCGAAGCAAAAGAAAAGACACGAGCAAAAGAAAACGTCGCTGGGCTAAAACGCGAAACTACGAACTCCAGGCAGAGGCTTCAGAAAAATCAAACAAACACCGCAACACAAAGAAAAGTTGAAAGCGAGAGAATGAAGGGAAGAATGCGAAGAAGTTACGAAAAGGGCGAAAGAAGAGAAACTGTTTCTGGGTTTTCAAAATCAAAATAAAGAGCCAAAAGGAAACGGGGCAATTAATGCTAAAATTAAAAGGCATTAAACCCTCGCACATTCCCAAAGCACCGATATAAAAGCGCGCGCTTTTAGAGGAAAATGTTCTACATTCAAAAGCTTTTACAAAGGAATCGACAAAATGCTTGAGATCGGCTTCACTAAAGAAAGACCGAAGTCAAGAACTCGACCTCAAAAAGAAGACCGAGCTCAAGCAGGGGAACTGTTCATACCCTGGGTCGAGCTGTCCGAACCGGGATGTTCAGTAATAAAGCGACCGACCTCCTTAGGTCAAGCGGACCGACTTCTTTACGAAGAACTCGGCCAAATCGACAGGAAAGCCCAAAAAGGGCCCAATTCAAGGAATACGACCCAAATCCAGAGGTCATTCAGGCCTACAGAGAAGGGCGGTTCCGTTGAAGATGCGCTGACCTCAACCCAAAAGATAAAGATAAGATAAGATAACTAACTTATCTTATCCAAAGGTCACATCTCACCATTATAAATACATTGGAGCACCCAGGTATAACTCATACTCTGATTCTACATAAAAAACCTGCCTAATACCCGTGCTAACTTAAGCATTAGAGTTTTTTGCAGGTACCCCCCACCCTCCGGTGGCCAAGGATCAGCAATGCAGCAAATCCAACAAGTCAGACACAACAGCTCCGGCCGCCACCAGCCAACCGGACACGTCATCTCCGACCAGTACCAAAGATCTCATCCGAGATCGACCTCCAGTTTCAGGTAACCCTCGGAACACTTTCCCTTCCTTATTATGTGATGTATGTGAAAAAGTTATCAAAGTAGTCCCTGAAAGAGATCTAACAAAGATCCAAGAAAGAGGACTACAAAAAAATAACTTAAGGGAGACCGACATAACCAAGTCAGACTCCTACTACCAAAAAGTTATCAAAGTAGTCCCTGAAAGAGATCTGACAAAGATCCAAGAAAGAGGACTACAAAAAATAACTTAAGGGAGACCGACATAACCAAGTCGGACTCCTACTACTGATAAGTTATCAAAGTAATCCCTGAAAGAGACTTGACAAAGGTCCAAGAAAGAGGATTACAAAAATAACTAAAAAGAGATCAACCTGACGAAGTCAATCTCCTACAGACAAATTATAAAAAAGTAATCTCTGAAAGAGAGGATTACAATAATAACTTAAAAAGGGACCAACGCAAAGGAACTAGTCACAAATACGGAAAGCCAAGAAACAAGTTGGACCTCACAAATCGTAACCTCAAAGGATTCAAGCTGCAAACAACGAAATAATCTAAGGAGGTCGAGCCACAAGATATCACACATCAGCAGAAAACAAAAAAATGGCAAATCAAAAGGCATTATGTAAAATCTACAAAGTTGCAAAAGCCTCGAAGGCCAGCAAAATCTAAGGATGGCGAGCTACCTTTTTTGTTTGTCAAAATAAAAGTTGCTAGAAAAGCAACTAGGAAAGCGTCAATAAATAAATAAGAAAGTTTTAAAAAGCCCACAAACCGGGCCAACTACACAAATTCCCAGGAAAGAGATCAGCAAGCATCAGGAGCCTTCTTGGCAGCATTAGGACAAGGAGAAGGAGGACGAGTCTGAATCGGTACGGCGCTACAGTTCCATCCTCTCGGTTCAGAATCTGGCAATCCGAATCAGGTGCAACCGGAGGAACAGAAGAAGTCGGCACTTTAGCAGAGGACACAGGGGGAGGAACAACCTCATCATCATCACCCTCATCATCAGGGACAATCTTGCCATCTCTGACAATATTATCCAGGCTAAAAAGGGTGAGATCGGCCTCGGGAGCAATGACCCGAACTTGCTCCTTCAAGTTCTCGTAAGCAGCAGTACGCTGCCAACGAGATGAACTTGAAGCTCAGAATAATCTTCCCGGGCATGGTCGAGCTCCTTCCACAGGCGCATCACCTTTCGATAAGAGGTAACGTAACTATCCTTGTGCATCAAGACTGCGTCCTCAGCCAACCTCAACAAAGCTGCCAATGACTGAGAACTCACCTCCTCATTCTTCAAGTCCTTCTCCAGCTTGGCCACCTTCGTCTCAAGCTCCTCCTTTAACTCCTTCATCCGATCAAACTCTTGTTTCGCCTCCTCCATAAACGCTTTAGTGGCATGGAGAGGGAGATTCTGAGCAGTCCGATATATGGCAGCCGACATATACGCCATCTTCACATGATTTCGGGCCATGAATTCCAAGTGATGAAGGATGGACACATCATCCATGGAGAGAGCGCCGTAGGGACCGATTTGTTGATCCACGAATTCAGTAGCATTAAAATCAGGAGCATCAAGGTCGAAGGGCTCAACAGTCTTTTGTTTTTTATTGGGAGGAGCAACAGAAGGAGCAGCAGAGGCGACGTGAGGATCTACCAAACGAACTCGGGGTGTAGGGATCACTTTCTTCACCCCGGCAGAACTCTGCACTGATGGCTTCTCGCGCACTTGGGAGAATCCCTCCCCAGCTGCCCTGGCAGCAACATTTCTGGCAGCAGTCGCCCTCTGTGCCCTCTTAAAAGCTTTCATAGCTTCATTATTCTTCATTGCCTCTGCAAGCAAAACAGAAAATTCAGCTACAAGTCGGATAAGTCAGAAAAGACAGCTACAAGCAACATAAACGAGATAATAAAAGAAACACAAGATACCCAGTTCAGTTTGAAGAAGAGAAGGATTGGTTAGAAATTTCTTTGTGTCAAGATGGGGAGGTTGACCCCAGCGTTCTTCCAAGATAGTCACAAAGGCTCGCTCAGCCTCATCCAACATTTCCCACGAATACCGGGAGACCCTCACGTCTTTTTGCCATTCCAAGGGAAAAGCAGGTTCGTCATTCTCATCCAGAAAAAAGGGCCGAGCTCTTTCAACAGCTCGGACCTTGAAAAAGTAGTTTTTAAAATCACGGAACGACTCGTCAAACATGGAAAAAACCTTCTTTCCTTGAGTAGAACGAAAGGAGACCCAAGCTTACTTTTTTTTTTACCACACCGGGCTTAGTCAAGACAAACAGATAGAAAAAGAGAGATTGGGAAGCAGGAATACCAAAACCATCGCACAGCAATTGGAAAATTTTAATAAAACCCCAGGAATTGGGGTGAAGTTGAGAAGGGGCAACATTACAAGACCATAACAGGTCGGCTTCAAAGTTGGTAAAAGGAAGGGTGATACCCAGCTGACCAAAGAAAAAATCATAAGCATAAAAGAAAGGGCGACTATCAACAACCCGAGTTGAAAAGCAGACTCTCTCGTCAGAAGAGGGGGGACAAGTTCATAGTTCTTCTCATCTCCAGAATTACTACAGACACTATGAAACTGCCTAAGCTGAGCACAAAAATCAGAATCAACCAACGAGACATACATGAGAACCATGGAGTCCACCCAGTCGGCCATACCCGCGGGAACCTGGGAAGGCATCTCTACAACGTTATTTCGGGAAGACATGAGGTCAACTAAATCCTACAAAAGAAAAGAAGAGTGGATTACTAACAAAACATCTCGGATGAAGGGCAAAACAACTTGACAGACAAACAAACAGGAAAGAAAAACCCCAAGACTCAAACCAAAGCCCTTGGGGCATCCCTTGGAGGCAATAAACAAACAAGGACTTTCAAGTTACTTCTACAGCCTACATCCCGGCACTCATCAAAATAAAATCCAGAAAGAAAAACAAAGGAAGCAAAAACGCAAAAGGTCCACCCTCCTACAGTTTATCAGAAGTTCCAAAAAAGGCCAAGGCAGAAAAACAGCAAAAAGCGCAAACTTTCTCGAAATAAAGAAAAAAATCAGCAGAGAACAAGCATCAACATTGAACATACCAAACACGAATCGTCAAAGACGCAACTCACAAACATGCAAAGCCCCAAAAAGCATCAAGCAACAGGAAAAGCAAAAAGGATCATGCAGAAGAGGAAAGAAACTCCCGGAACACACATTTCAAATAGGAGCGACAAAAAACAGAAAGATACAAACTTTCCTTAAAAGCAAAATCAAAACTCCATCATAAAACCAAAGCGACAAAAGAAGAAGAAAAATGCGAGTGAAACTAACCTGGAGAAGAAAGAAGCTTCAAGGGAAGGAAGAGACGCAGAAATGAAAGCTACCCAGAAAAATGCCAAGCAACGTCACAACGCAAGGAAAACAGAAATATGGGCGAGAAGCGGAGAGTAAGAGAACAAAGGAAGAAATTGCGAAGAAGTTACGAAAAGAGCGAAGAAGGGAAACCGTTTCCTGAGTATGAAATTCAAAAATAAAGAAGTTTAAGGGAAACGGGGCAATTAAATGCCAATTAATTTGGGTATTAAACCCTCGCACGTTCCCCAGAACAAAGCGCTAATACAAAAGCGCGCGCTTTTTGAGGAAAAACGTTCTACATTCAAAAGCTACTACAAAGGAATCGACAAAAATGCTTGAGTTCGGCTTCAAGAAGGATTGAAGTCAAGGACTCGACCTCGACAAAGAAGACCGAGCTCAAGCAGGGGCACTGTTCATACCCTGGGTCGAGCTATCCGACCTGGAATGATCAATGATAAAGCGACCGACCTCTTCAGGTCGAGCGGACCAACTTCTTCTTAAAGAACTCGGCCGTGTCAACAAAAGAGCCCAGTAAAGGGCCCAAATGGAGGAACACGACCCAAATCCAAAGGCACTTCAAGCCTATGGAGATAAAGGTGGTTCCCTTGAAGATAAGCTGACTTCACTCAAAATAAGATAAGATAAGATAAAGTAACTAACTTATCTTACCCGAAAGGTCAGCCCACATTACTATAAATACACTGGAGCACCCAGGTATAACTCATACTCTGATTCTACATAACACCTGTTTAATACCCATGCTAACTTAAGCATCGGAGTCTCTTGCAGGTACCCCCCACCCTTCAGTGACAGAGGATCAGCAACACGTTCAAGTCTAAACAAGTCAGACGTACCAGCTCCGGTTACCATTCACCAGCCGGACACATCGGTTCCGACCAGCACAGAAGATCTCGTCCGAGATCGACCTAAAGTTTCAGGTAACCCTCGGAACACTTTCCATCTAAGGACATTTTTATTTCAACAATTTTACTTTTTCCCTTTTGGTCTTGGTTAAGAAATCAGTAACTCAACATTATTAAACTCAGCATAATTGATAATCGTTATCTTGCTAATTGAACTGAACTTCAATAATCCCAACTTTTTCTTAGGAAATAAATAGGATTCGAAGGTCAAACTAATTAGTCCCTTGACTTTCCTTTACTTTAGTAAAGGTTAACTAAGTGGAATTTAGATTCAACTTTCATTATTATTGAGAGAGATAACTAAGTTGGACTTCCAATTTCTCTTACCTTGCTAGAAGTTTGCTTTACAGTATTTATTTATTTTAATTGCCATCTACTTTACTTGTCATTCAAATCACTTGCTTCTCACCTTCTAAACCCCGATTACAACCTTTATAGCCAATAATAAGAACATACTTCCTTGCAGTTCCTTGAGAAGACGACCCGAAGTTTGAATACTCGGTTAACAATTTTTAAGGGGTTTGTTACTTGTGACACCCAAAATGTTTGTAAGAAAGGTTGATTGCTTGGTTTAGTAACTATACTTACAACGAGAGTTTATTATAACTTTTAAACCATCAATCTTCAGCTCTTCAAAGTGGCGGCAAAATTAAAAGAATAACTACTTTTTAAAGTTTTTGTTTCTAACTACTAAGTGCTGTTCATGAGTGCACACCAACTGACTAACTCAACATCCATGTATGCAACATTGGCAACACCAAACTTAGTTTGGTGCCATGTGGTGTAAAAGATTTGTTCAAGGCCCCTAAGAGTGACATGATATGGGTTACATTTATGTTCTCTTAGTGTGCCTTGAACACCAAACTTGTTCCTCACTATATGTTGCATAAAAGGATTCATTCAAGTGCATGTCAAGTTGAGTTGAAATCCATGAACCTTGCTTTATTAACTACTTTTAAAAGCATGTAAAACATGGGTTGCCTCCCATGAAGCGCTTCTTTAGCGTCACTCGCTTGACGTTCTGCCTTTGTCATGGTGGTTGGTAATGCTTCAGATCTTCCCCTCTTGCAGTAAACCTATATCCATTGGCTTCATCAATGATCTCCACATGTTCTAGGGAGAGAACTTTGTTGATGGTGAAAACCTTAGGTAACTGAGATGGGATGGTGGGAAGATGAGGTGGGATATCTAGGAAGTAAGCTGAGATCACTTTATCCCCTGGAGAGAAATCTTCTGTAGGGATCTTTTTATTCCTCCATCTCCTTGGTACCTTCTTCTTTGTTTCTTTTGCTGTTATCCTGCTCTTTGTGGTCTCTTTTCCTAGGGAGATTTTGTTGCTGGTCTCATATGATTCTGGTAGTTTTGGCTCCACTTGAGTTTTCTTTAGCTGTGACAGCTGCTGATTCTCTTGTTCATCACCCAAGGGAATTCCAGGGTGTACAGCTTGTGCCTCAATGCTTTTTTCTCCCACCATTGCTCTGTCATGCTCTGCCCTTAGTTCATTGCCTTCCTGACTTGCTTCTTGTGAGGGTTTGAAGACGTTGAAGGTGAGTTGTTCGTCATGTATCCTCAGTATTAGCTCTCCTCACTCCACATCTATGAGCACTCTGGCTGTAGCTAAGAATGGTCTTCCCAATATGATTGGGTGAAGGTGACTTTCTTCCACTTCCAGTATGACAAAGTCTGTGGGAAGGAAGTAGTTCCCAACCTTCACTAGCACGTTTTCAACCACTCCAATTGCTTGTTTTTGAGTTTTGTCCGCCAGCCTGATGACTACGTCTGTGGGTATCAGCTCATTGATTTGCAGCCTCTTCATAAGGGATAAAGGCATTAAGTTGATGCTTGTTCCCAGATCACAGTCTCCTTTGTCAAACATTGTTTCTCCTATGGCACAGGGGATGTGAAAACTCCCTGGGTCCTTCCTTTTTGTAGGCAGCTCTGGTTGAATGAGAGCACTGCACTCCTTGTTCATCACTATGATTTGTCCTCCATTGAGTGAGCTTTTCCTGGTCAGCAGCTCCTTCATATACTTGATGTATGAGGGCATTTGTTGGAGAGCCTTGATGAATGGTATGTTTACATGGAGGGATGCAAATATGTCAAGAAATCTTGAGTATATTCTCTTCTCTACACCACCATTTAGTAATTGGGGAAAGGGTGCATAGAGCCTCAGCAACTCTTTCTGCGTAATTGTGGTTTCCTGAGGATTCTCTTCCTGCTTTCCTGTTGATGTATCTTCATATTGTTCTGATGGTTTGTTCAGCTCTTCCTCAGTCTCCTTATCACTTATAGTAACCATCTTGCAATCTTCCCATCTGACTTTCTTTGCTTCACCTCTCGGATTTTTCTCTGTGTCACTTGGAAAGCTATCAGTAGGTTTGGGAATCTTCTCAGATAGGTATCCCACTTGAAATTCCAGTCTCTTGATGGTGTCTCCCTGATTCTTGATATTGGCTCGCACCTCCTCTTTGAACACCTTGTTATCTTGAATTTTCTTGCATATGCCTTCAAGTAGGGTTTCAATCCTGGAGAGTCTATCTTCAGATGATGGTGAGTTGAGATTGGAGGGGTGAGAAGGGCCATTTTGACTTTGGTATGGATATTGAGGTGTGTTGTTAGGTGGGTGCTGATATGATCTCTATGTGGAATGTTGGTGAGTTGCATTGTTGCTGGGGTTGTGGTGTCGCTGATCTTGGCCTTGATCCTGTTGATTTCCCCACCCAAAGTTTGGGTGGTTCCTCCAACCAGGATTATATGTTTTGGAGTATGGGTCATGGTGCTGCCTGGGTGAATTTCCAATGTAGTTGGCCTGTTCCTGATCACCCTCTGCCTCTTCATTCACTCCTTCTTGAGTTGCTGCTGAAGTGGTGATTGCTGCTACTTGATTCCTCTCTATCTTCTTGGTGAGGTCAGCTAATTGCTTGGTAATCATCTTGTTTTGAGCTAGCAGTGCATCCACGTTGTTCAGCTCTATCACTCCTCTAGTGTTGCCTCTTTCAGAAGCATAGAAATAGTCATTCTCAGCTACAGTCTCAATGATATCTATGGCTTCTTCAATGGTCTTCTTCTTGTTCAGAGATCCCCCGGATGAGTGGTCTACTGCCTTCTTTGATTCATATGAAAGACCTTCATAGAAAATGTGCAACTGCACCCATTCATTGAACATATCTGGCGGGCATCTTCTTGTCAGGTCCTTAAACCTCTCCCATGCTTCATATAGAGTCTCACCATCTTGCTGCCTAAAGGTTTGTACCTCAGCTCTCAACCTATTGATCCGTTGAGGAGGATAGAATCTTGCCAAGAAGTTGTTCACCATATTTTCCCAGGTTACTAAACTCTCATTTGGAAAGGATTCCAGCCATTTAGATGCTTTGTCCTTGAGTGAGAAAGGGAACAGAAGTAGTCTATAAGTGTCAGGATGAACACCATTAGACTTCACAGTATCGCATATCCTCAGGAAGGTGGTTAGATGTTGATTGGGGTCTTCTTGGACACTTCCTCCGAATGAACAATTGTTCTGAACAAGGGTGATGAACCGTGACTTTTGTTCAAAGTTGTTGGCATGTATGGTTGGCCGTTGGATGCTACTTCCACAGTTTCCTGGGTTTGGATTGATGTAAGAACCCAGAACTCTTGCCCAGCCTGATGTGCTAGACCTTCTCGGCCATGGTTGTGAGCCTCTTCTTCATGATGGTTCTCCATATTCTCATCCATATCTGGTTCAAAGTACTCCTCCTCTTCCTTAGCACCAACTACTCTCTTTCCTCTTGCTTCCCTCCTTAATCTAAGGAAGGTCCTCTCAGGTTCAGAATCAAAGGAAGTTGAAGCAACAAGGCAAAAGTAAGAAAGAAAGATAGATGCAGATAGTAATTTCTACAGAAATGCTGTTAGTGTGAGTGATGTAACATATCAAACAGTTAGTGGGTTGGTGACTGAACTGTAAATAACTAAGAAAAATAGGTAGGGGAAAGGGAAGAAAATAACTGAACAGAAAGTAAATTACTCAAATGAACTTAAATCAAACAAAATAAAAACAAATGCTCAATCTAGTTATCCACCAATTTAATCATTGTTGATACAAAATCAATCCCGACAACGGCGCCATAAACTTGATGCATGGAAATTTGTCCTTTAACAAATCTCCCTCGGCAAGTATACTGAATTGTCGTCAAGTAAAAACTCACAATAGAGTGAGGTCGAATCCCACAGGGATTGATTGGTCAAGCAACTTTAATTGGAAGAATGTTCTAGTTGAGCTAAGCAGAAATTGGGTTGAGAATTACAGGAAATTAAATGGCGGAAAAGTAAATTGCAGAAAATAAATGACGGAAGGTAAATTGCAGAATCTTAAATGGGGAAGGGGAGTTTAGCATGAAAGTAAATAGCAGAAAGTAAAGCCCAAGATAACTACTCAATTGGATGAAGATTGAAAGCTTTCTAGTAAAATCAAGAGAAAAGAGAGAAGAAGGATAATGAAAACTATTATTGATCCATCAAATTACAACAGAGCTCTCTAACCCAATGAAAGGGGTTTAGTTGTTCATAGCTCTGGGAATGAAAAGAATAGATGGAGAGTACATTCTGAGAATTAAACTAAAAGTTACAGAGAAAGTAAAATACAGAGAGTAATTCTAATAATGCCAAAAAGCTCCCTTCTAGTTCAAACCTCTCCCTATTTATACTATTCTTCTGATCTTCTAGTTGGCTCTTCAAGTCTTGGATATGGGCCTTTGGATCTTGAGTTGAAGCAGTTATCTTCTTCAGTGGGCTTAGCTTTACTTGCAGAGAGAAAGTGTGAAGTAGGCAGGGATTCTAGCTTAGGACGTTAGTGGCGTTAACGTTAAGTGAAAGTGTGGGTTCGAGAACGTTAGTGACAATCATCTTTTTCACTAACGTTCCTAACCCAAGGATGTTCCACGTTAACTTCAACGTTAGTGGCATCAACGTGACCACTAACGTTGCCTCTTGGTCCTTCGCACACGTTATTGGCACTTACCTTTTCCAATAACGTTGAGAATCCTCCTTTCTCCCTACGTTAGAGTTCACGTTAGTGTGGCTAACGTGACCTTTAACATAGGCTTGCCACATCTTCGAGAACGTTAGTGACACTTACCTTTGTCACTAACGTTCCAAAATGCCCCTACTTCCCCCGTTAGAGTTTACGTTAACTAGGTTAACGTGGCTTCTAACGTGGTATTGCTAGCCATCTCCAACATTAGTGACAAAGGTGAGTGTCACTAACGTTAGTCATTCTTTTGTTTCCCCACGTTAGAGTCCACGTTAACTGAGTTAACGTGGCTCTTAACGTGGCCAATATGAGCTTGGTCCAACGTTAGTGACAAAGGTGAGGGTCACTAACGTTGGTTTCATTTTCTTCTTCCACGTTAACTACCACGTTAATGTAGTTAACGTGGCAATTAACGTGGGCTATGATGGCTTCGAGGACGTTATTGGCGATTACTTTTCTCATTAACGTTGCAAGCTAGCTCCCCTTCCACGTTAGAGGTCACGTTAGTTAGACTAACGTGGCTGCTAACGTGGTTCTTCCTTGCTTCCTTTGTCCTGAAATCAAGCAATAAAGTGCATCAAAGTTCTAGTCCAAGTTATGAGACATGCATCATTCAATTTGTCATTCAATTCATGCATAATTCTCATGAATTCATATAAAAATCACAATGTTAGCTTGAATTAAGATGTAAGTGAACTTCTACCCAAAACTTGCTTATTTCCTAAGAAAGTGCATGAAACTAGCCTAAAACCATAAAGAAAAGGTCAGTGAAACTGGCCAAAATGCCCTAGCATCAGAGTCACGCGAGAGCGTGGCTGGAGGCGCGCTTTAGGCACAAACATGCCCACGTGTCTGCGTAACCCACGCGGCCGCGTCATTTGGAAAAATAGCCTCCCACGCGTCCGCGTCACCCACGCAAACGCGTGCTCCAACAAATCGACGTAAAAGGGGTGTATGGTAGAGAGTTATGATGGATTGGGGATGGAATAGTGCTAGCAGCACAAGCCCTACCACGCGAACGCGTGCCCCACGTGAACGCGTGCCCCACGCGTCCGCGTCATTTTTAAAAGAAAGGCCATTCACGGGATCGCGTCACCCACGCGACCGCGTCACCCACGCGACCGCGTCACCCAAATTTTTGGCAAAATACATTTAAAACAGAGAGTTGCGTGCCCGCGAGGCTGCACTCGCGCTAATGGCACAAATCACTCCACGCGATCGCGTGACCCACGCGTCCGCGTCATCTGACCTTATTGCACACCACGCGACTGCGTCACTCACGCGTCCGCGTCGCCTGCGCCGCACAACTTATCCAGATCAGCGCCAATTATCTTATCTTTTCTTTTCTAATCCTAATTTCTTCTATCTTTTCTTCTTTCTTTTTTCTTTTTTTACTTTCTTCTTCTTCTCTTTAACTTCTCATCCCTCTTCACTTCCATTCTATTTCATTTAGTTTATTTGCATACTTTCATTCATTGCATTATTTTCATTGGTGTTAGAAATTTATTTGGGTCATTATTTTCTATATTTTTGTGGATTATTAAAGGAATTGTTTGACAATTATATATTACTTTTTAAAGGGTTGCTTGCATGTTCAATTTAATACTTTCAATAGCTTATTTACCATGCTTGCTATGTGTTTGTGAAAAAGCCCGTATGGCATTGTGCACTATTTTTAGATTTCTTTTATTCTACTACTCTAAATGCTTGCTTTTCACAAAACCCTTATTATATTTTATTACTTAAATATAATTGTTATTACAAACATGTTGTTAGTTTGAAAGACTTGGTAATCTAACCTGGACATTGAATGCTTGATCTATGCTACTCATGCCTTTGCCAGCATGCCAATAAACATCTTGCATTTAATTGTCATTACATGCACTTACTATATTTCCATTGATGAACTTTTCACATGTAGTCATGACCATGTGTTAACGTCATTCTTCTTTATTGTGCATTGATTACCACCTTTTCCGCTCTCTTCCTTGCTCTAACCCTTAGCTTTAAAAGTTACTTTCTTTTTCCCTTTTCAGGATGGCCACCAAGAAGGGTAAAGAGAAAGCTACTCCCAAACCACCGGCAAGGAAAGGAACAAAAAGAGCCCCAGCTGAGGAACCACAACCCCCACCATTTGTACATCTTAGCATGCACCGAGGACGGTGCAATCTTTAAGTGTGGGGAGGTCGATACCGATCTCCATGGGTTAGTTACTCTTCTATCTCAACACCAATGTTTAATTTTCTTTGTTAAATTAGTTGTTTCATTTACATGTTTGATTGCATATTTGTTTGATTTTGTGCATATTTTATCACTTGGTTGAAGTAATATTTTCTTTTTCAAGAAATTTTTATAGTATTTCACTAATTTAAATTGAAAAATTTGTGTTAAACTTGTTTGGAAGTTGTATTTGGAACATGGTTTTTGAGCCAAAGAACACACAACCTGTGAGATTTTGAGCTTATTTATATGGTTACATTATTTAACCATAAATTTTTATTCTTGTGTGTTTTCTTCTCTATAATTGCAATCTTTGCTTTGTTCCACTCTATATGTCCATTATTTAGTGTATTTACATGCTTGCATATGATTGAGGCAATTACTTGCTTTTGCTCACTTATCCCAAGTAGCCTACCCTTTCAATCACCTTTGTTAGCCCCCTTGAGCCTTCCTACCCCCTCTTCTATTTTATAACTACATTACTAGCTTTAAGCAGAAAAACAAAATAAAAATCCCAAGTTGAGTCATTGGTTAGCTTAAGATAGATATTGTGTATAATTTAAGTATGGGGAATTTTATGGGAACATGGGATGAAAAAAAAAAGGGGAATTAAATTGAATAAGTTATTTGAAAATTTGGGAAGCATGCTCGTGTGAAATCAAAATAATTAAATTACCATGTGCATTGAAAAAAAAATTAAGTAATTAAATAAGGGGATACAAAAAATATATATGAATTACCCTAAATGCAAAATAAAAAGGATCAATGCACATGGGACAAAATTCAAAAATAAGTTTGATACATGAGCATGTAATACAAAAGTGAGAAAAATTTGGGTAGCTAGGTAAAGCATTTTAAATTATATAAAGTATGTATATGTTAGGTGAGATCTTAGACTAATCAAGGATTCACTTTGTTAGCTCACTTAGCCTTGTATATATATATCCTTACCTTTACCTCAGCCCCATTACAACCCTGAAAAGACCTCATGATGTTTGCATTGGTATACTAAATATTTCCATAACTTGAGCTACAGAGGTCCAAATGATGCGGTTTTAGTTGTGTTGGAAAGCTAATGTCCGGGGCTTCGATTTGATATATAATTCGCCATAGTGGTCATAACGCTAGGCGACGAGAACGCGTGCTCCACGCGGACGCATCGCAGTGACAAAAATCAGCGTGGCAAATTTCTTCTCCAGCGATTTCTGGGCTGTTTTCGACCCAGTTTTCGGCCCAGAAAACACAGATTAGAGGCTATAAAGTGGAGGAACCCATTCATTCATAATCATCAGCTCATAATTCACTTTTCATAATTTAGATGTAGTTTTTAGAGAGAGAGGTTCTCTCCTCTCTCTTAGGTTTTAGGATTAGGATTCCTCTTAAAGGAATCAGGATTTCTTATTATTTCAACTTATTATTTCAACTTCTTCTCAGGTTCAATGTTCCTTTAATTTAACTTCTATTCTACTTTTATTTGTTCTAGCTTACTAGTTTATTCTATTTTTCTTGTTGATTCTCTTTTAGCCAAATTGGCTTATCAACTCTTTATGTTAGATTGATTTTCTCTTATTAATGCAATTGAGGTATTTCAGATTTATGATTCTTATTTAGCTTTTTATATTCTTGGCTTTGATTGATTAACTGGAGGCTCTTGAGTTATCAAATTTATCGTAATTGTTAATTGTTATTTTTGCTAATTGAATTGAATTCTACTAACTCTAGTCTTTCCTTAGGAGTTGGCTAGGACTTGGGGATCTAACTAATTAGTCCACTTGACTTTTCCTTGCTTTCGTAAAGGTTAAGTGAGATTAAACTCAATTCTCATAAGGATAACTAGGATAGGACTTCCGAATTTTCATACCTTGCCAAGAGTTTTATTAGATACTAATTTATTAATTCCTGCAATTTATTTTCCTTGTTCAAACTTTTTAAAACCCAAACACTGTTTTTCATAACTAATAATAAGAACACCTCCCTGCAATTCCTTGAGAAGACGATCCGAGGTTTGAATACTTCGGTTATAAAATTAAAAGGGGTTTGTTACTTGTGACAACCAAAACGTTTGTAAGAAAGGATGATTGCTTGGTTTAGAAACTATACTTGCAACGAGAATTTATTTTGAATTCTAAACCGTTAATCATTCGTTCTTCAAGCCCCCAGGTATAACTCATACTCCGATTCTACTAAAAAACCTGCTTAATACCCTTGCTAACTTAAGCATCGAAGTCCCTTGCAGGTACCACCACCCTCCGGTGACAAAGGATCAGCAGCGCAGCCAGTCCAGTAAGTCGAGCACGACAGCTCCGGCCATCATCCACCAGCCGGACACGTCAGCTCTGACCAGCACAGAAGATCTCATCCGAGATTAACCTACAGTTTTAGGTAACCCTCGGAACATTGCGCTGTTGCCGGGGAACCTGAAAGTCATCCCCCCACCATGGCGGAGGACCATGACAACGACCACGACTCGGATCTAGAAGATAGAACGCTCCACAAAAACATGGACTCTACACCAAAAGATACCCCTCAGCCTAACAAAGACAAAAATTTGCCAAACACAGAAGCTTTGGAGGCACTTCAAAACCGCCTAAAACAACTCGAAAAAGAGGTGGAGCATCAACAAGAAGCTGAGAGAGACCTACAAAGGGAAGTTAGGCGACGCCACGAGTTAGAGGACAAATTCCTAAAACTCGAAGCAGATCTCAGGGCCAAAAATACTCGATCCAAGCACGAAGACGACTCCCGTAAGGACCAAGACCCATTCACCAAAGAGATCATGTGGACCAAAATCCCAAAGGACTTCAAACTTCCCGACATGACTTTATATGATGGCACAGCAGATCTCGGCCATCATCTCAGTAATTTTAGAAATAGAATGTACCTCACCGACGCCTCAGATGCAGTTCGCTGCAAAGCCTTCCCGACTACTTTAACAAAGATAGCAATTAGATGGTTCGACAATCTAACTCCTAGGGCCATCTCAAAGCTTCGACGACTTAGCCAAGAAGTTTCTGGCCAGATTCTCCATCCAAAAAGACAAAGCTAAGCACGCCCCAAGTCTATTAGGAATCAAGCAAGGAGATCGGGAAAGTTTTCGCAGCTACATGGAAAGATTCAACAAAGCATGTCTGGACATACAAAGCCTACCAACAGAGGCCGCCATTATGGATCTCATCAATGGCTTGCGAGAGGGACCTTTTAGCCAATCTATATCGAAAAAATACCCCACATCTCTGAACGAAGTGCAAGAACGAGCAGAGAAGTACATCAACATGGAGGAAAACTCTCGACTAGGAGAGACCTCAAAATCCGAATT
Source organism: Arachis ipaensis (assembly GCF_000816755.2). NCBI lineage: Eukaryota > Viridiplantae > Streptophyta > Magnoliopsida > Fabales > Fabaceae > Arachis > Arachis ipaensis. The sequence continues at coordinate 99,066,779 of NC_029790.2, read as the reverse complement.
CACCTACTCCTCCCGAGATAAGGATAAAGATTCCAAAAAGAAAGAAGATCAACATAGGGAAAAAATAAAAAAATACCACAATTACACCCTTCTTCGGGTGTCCCTTGTGGATGTCTACAGAGAAGTTTGCCATACTGAAAAAATACCCCCAGCTCGACCACTCAAAGGCAAAAAAGGAGGAGGAAATCAGACTGAATATTGTGAATACCATCGAATCCGTGGGCATTCCACCAACGAATACTTTGACTTAAAAAATGTCATAGAAAAACTAGTAAGAGAAGGGAAATTAGGTCGGTACCTAGCCACCCGAGACGATGAGCAAAGAAAAAGAAGAAGGGACGAAGATGTCGGACGAACTGAGCAATCACCTCGTACACCAGAGAGACACGTCCACATGATACACGGAGGATTTGCGGGAGGAGAAATCTCCAAATCATCTCGCAAAAGATATCTTAAAGAAGTATATCATGTCGAGGAAAAAGAGGAAACACCCAACATCCCCACAATTACTTTCACTAGGGAGGATGCAACTGGCATCATCCCAGGACACGACGATCCCATGGTCATCACCATCATATTGGCCAATGCAAATATCCACCGCACACTGGTCGACCAGGGAAGCTCTGCCAACATCTTGTTCAAAACTGCCTTCGACAAACTCGGTCTGGAAGAAAAAGAACTCGGAGCATATCCAAACAGCCTGTTTGGACTGGGAGACACTCCAATCCAACAACTCGGGTACATCTCACTACACACTACCTTTGGAAAAGGAAATCAATCAAAAATGCTCAAGATAGACTACATCATGGTCGACGTGAGTTCAGCCTACAATGCCTTAATAGGTCGGACAACATTAAATCAGCTCGGCGCAGTAGTCTCGACTTCACATCTATGCATGAAGTTCCCAACTACAGAAGGGATATCTACAATAAAAGTAGACCAGAAGACCGCGTACCGTTGTTACAACGAAAGTCTAAACCTCAGAGGCAGAGGAGAAGAATTCCACACCATCAAACTCCGTGGAGTTCAGAGGCGGGAAAAACTCCGCCCACAACCCGAAGGAGAAGTAGAAAAAGTCCAGATCAGAGATATCCCAGACAAAACAACCAATATCGGTACAATCCTAAAAGGAGACATAAAAGAATCACTCGTACAGTTCTTACGAGATAACGTCGACCTCTTCGCATGGAAGGCTGCAGACATGCCAAGCATAGACCCTAAGTTAATGTGCCACAAGCTAGCGGTCTGCCCTAGATCTCGGCCAGTACAACAGAGGCGTAGAAAGCTCGGACCAGAACGATCCCAAGCTGTGGAAGAGCAGGTACAAGGTCTACTAGAGGCAAGATTCATAAGAGAAGTTAAGTACCCACTATGGCTAGCCAACATCGTCTTGGTGAAGAAATCAAATGGAAAGTGATGGATGTACACCAACTACACCGATCTCAACAAAGCCTGCCCAAAAGATCCTTACCCACTCCCAAGTATCGACGCTCTAGTAGATGCCTCCTCCAGATATAACTACCTCTCGTTTATGGACGCATATTCGGGATACAATCAAATCCCGATGTACCCACCCGACCAAGAAAAAACTTCATTCTTAACCCTAAAAGCAAACTACTGCTACATCATCATGCCTTTTGGACTTAAAAACGCAGGAGCTACTTACCAGAGATTGATGAATAAGGTCTTTACAGATCACATCAGAAAAATCATGGAAGTCTATGTGGATGACATGTTAATAAAGACATAAAGTGAAGAGACGTTACTGTCTGACCTCACCCAAGTATTTGACACTATAAGAAGGTATGGCATGCAACTTAATCCTGCAAAATGCACCTTCGCAGTAGAAGCTGGAAGATTCTTGGATTTTATGCTCACACAAAGAGGAATCGAGGAAAATCCAGATAAATGCCAGGCCATACTCGATATGAAGAGCCCGACTTGCGTCAAAGAGGTACAACAGCTCAATGGAAGATTGGCAGCCTTGTCCAGATTTCTAGCGGGATCAGCGATAAGATCTCTTCCCTTCTATGCTATTCTAAGGAAAGGAAAGAGGTTCGAATGGACAACAGAGTGCGAACAGGCCTTCCAAGATTTCAAAAAGTTCCTGGGACAACCTCTTATCCTAAGTCGGCCACGGGAAGGAGAACCCCTTGTGTTATACCTCGCAGTAGGAAGTCGGGCATTAGCCTCAGCATTGGTCTGAGAAAACGACAGTGGGCAACAACCTGTATACTTCATTAGCAAGGCACTACAATGATCCGAGCTGAACTATGAAAAAATAGAAAAATTCACCTATGCTCTCATATTAACATCTCGACGACTTCGTCCATACCTCCAAGCTCACAGCATTAGGGTTCGGATCAATCAGCCAATAAAAGGCATTCTACCGAAAATAGATTTAGCAGGAAGAATCTTACAATGGGCAGTCGAGTTGTCTGAATTTGACCTTTAATACGAAGCTTGGACAGCCATCAAATCATAATATTTGGCTGACTTTAGAATTTACAGACACCCCAGAAATCTCTAAAGAATGGAATCTCTATGTAGACGGTTCCTCAAACAAAACTGGAAGCGGCGCGGGTGTGATAATGGAAAGCAATCAGGGAACCCAAATCAAACTTTCTCTCAAATTTGGGTTCCCTGCCTCAAACAACCAAGCTGAGTATGAGGCACTACTAGCTGGTTTGAAGCTGGCTAAAGAGGTTGGAGCTCAAAAGCTCATCATCTTCAGTGACTCACAGGTGGTCACTTCGCAAATAGCAGGGAGCTACCAAGCCAATGATCCCACCATGAAAAAGTACTTGGACAAAACCAGGGAACAGCTCGGATAACTCGGGGAATATGAGGTCCGCCACATACCCCATGAACAGAACATCCGAGCTATTGCACTCTCAAAACTAGCCAGCACTAAACCAGGGGGCAACAATAGAAGCCTCATCCAGGAAATGCTAGAGAACCCATAAATCTCGAAAGAAGAAAAAGTCCTAGCCGTAACAGGTCTGGATCAAGGATGGATGACTCCCATAATTAACTACCTCAAAACAAAAACACTCCCCACAGATAAGAAGGAGGCAAAGAAGTTAAAAAGAGAGGCACAATACTACACTATCATAAACAATACTCTATACAAGAGAGGGATTTCAATATCATTGTTAAAATGTGTACCGACTTCCAACACAAAGGAAGTTTTAGAAGAAGTACACAGTGACATCTGTGGCAACCATCTCGGAGCGCAGGCACTTACCAAAAAAGTACTCTGGGCCACAGAGTTCGTAAAGACGTGTCTACCATGTCAGAAACATGCCAACTTTCACATCGCCCTGCCAGAGGAGCTCATCAACGTAACCTCACCTTGGCCATTGGCAAAATGGGGACTCGACCTTCTCGGACCTTTCCCTCAGGGATCAGGACAAGTCAAATTCCTCATAGTAGGGGTAGACTACTTCACAAAATGGATTGAGGCAGAACCTCTAGCTAATGCCACTGCTCAAAGAAGTCGAAAATTCCTATATAGAAACATTGTCACAAGGTTCGGGGTTCCATACTCCATCACCACAGACAATGGCACCCAATTCACAGATGCAGGCTTCAGAAAGTTAATGGCCGACTTGAACATAAAACACCAATTCACTTCCATAGAACATCCCCAGGCCAATGGACAAGCTGAAGCTTCCAACAAAGTCATATTGGCTGGGCTGAAACGGAGATTACAGGACGCAAAGGGAGCCTGGACTGAAGAGCTCCCACAAGTCCTATGGGCATACCGAACAACGCCACATTCCACCACAAAGGAATCACCCTTCCGATTAGCTTATGGAATGGAGGCAATGATCCTAGTGGAGATTGAAGAAGGGTCGCCCAGAGTGATCCACTATAATGAAGAAGCCAACTCCCAACTTCAAAGGGAAGAACTCGACCTACTTTCAAAAATCTGAGAAAGAGCTCAGATCAGGAAAGAGGCATTGAAACGTCGAATGGCTTCGAGATACAATCAAAAGGTAGTGTCGTGAAGTTTTGCAGAGAACGACCTCATCCTAATCCGAAATGATATCGGAACAACTTGACTTGGAGAAAGAAAGCTGGCAGCAAATTGGAAAGGACCATACCGAGTCATAGAAGTACTTGGAAAGGGATACTACAGACTGTCCGAACTCGAAGGGCGAGAGCTTCTTAGGTCATGGCACGCTTGCAACCTAAGAAGGTACTATAGTTAGGGGTAATAAAGGATCTTAGGATAAGGCACACTCTTTTTCTTGAAAGGATTTTTTAATGAGGTGCCAACCTAAGACCTACAAATTGCCCGACTTAGAGGGATAAAACTCCCACATGTATATATCTGCATTTTCTTTTGAATAAAAATTGTTTAGATCTTCTACAAATTCTCAAGACACATTAATCTGAAACACTAAAAATTCATCGCCAATTATAAAGCTACAGATCGGCAGAAAGTGAAAATCAAATTCACTGCACGATCACGATAAAGACCAACAAAGATGAAAACCAAATTCATCAAAAGGTCGACCAAACGGGGATTAAACCCAATTTCTACAAAATCGGCAAAGATGAAAATAGAATAATACAAGAAGTTAGCGAAAGTGATCCATAGAAAGGACCTGACGAGGTCTTAATAAAATGGATTGCTAAAAATAACTTAAAGACCGTCCGACGTAAAGAAGTCGGACCAGTCGACCACAATAACCAAAGTTATAAAAAGTAAATCCCTGAAAAGAGGTCTGGCCAGCCCTATAAAAGAGGATTACTAAAATAACTTAGAAGGGCCCGACATGATGAAGTCAGCCCAGAACATAAAGTTATAAAAGTAATCCTTAAAAGAGACCTGAACAAGGTCCAAAAAAGAGGATTACTAAAATAACTTCGAATGGCCCGACATGATGAAGTCGGCCCAGAACATAAAGTTATAAAAGTAATCCCTAAAAGAGACTTGAACAAGGTCCAAAAAAGAAGACTACTAAAATAACTTTGAAGGGCGCGACATGATAAAGTCGGCCCAGAACATAAAGTTATAAAAGTAATCCCTAAAAGAGACCTGAAAAAGGTCCGAAAAAGAGGATTACTAAAATAACTTCGAAGGGCCCGACATGATGAAGTCGGCCCAGAACATAAAGTTATAAAAGTAATCCCTAAAAGAGACCTGAACAAGGTCCAAAAAAGAGGATTGCTAAAATAACTCCGAAAGGCCTGACATGATGAAGTCGGCCTAGAACACAAAGTTATAAAGTAATCCCTAAAAGAGACCTGACAAAGGTCCAAAAGAGGATTACTAGAAGTAACTTAGCAGAGACCGACATGATGAAATCGGACTCCCACAAACGTTATAAAAGTAATCCTTAAAAGAGACCTAACAAAGGTCCAAACAAAACGGATTACTAGAAATAACTTCAAGCTGAAGTGGGGAAATTGGCATACAAGTTGAACCCAAACATCCACAACCTTAAAAGAATCAAGCCACAAGCATGAAAATACAAAGGCAATCACAAGAGGTCGGTCTACAAGGATCCAACACTCCCAAAAACCTAAAAAGGTACCAGACAGATGCCGACAAACATGTTATGCAAAACACAAGTTATAATAATAACAAACTCAAGCGGCTACCAAAAGTCACCCCCAAGAGCTTGAGAAACTACTTTGTTTTTCAAAATAAAGTTGCTAAATAAGCAACTAAAAGAGTATCAAAAAGGCAAAACTAACTACAAAATTTAAAAAGTTCAAAGCCCACAAGCCGGGCTATATACACAAACATCCAGAATAATCATTAAGGATCTGAAGACTTCTCAGCTGCATCAGCACGGGGTGAAGGAGGGCGAGTCTGAAGAGGCACCGCATCCACTATCCCATCATCCCGATTCAAGATTTGGCAATCAGGATTCGACTGGGGATGACCAACCTCAGATGAAGGAATTGAAGAAGTCGACGCAACAGAAGTTTTGGCGGCAGGCACAGGAGGAGGTTCGACATCATCATCATCAGGGTCATCAGGGACAATCTTACCGTCCTTCACAACGTTGTCCAAGCTGAAGAGAGTAAGGTCAAGCTCGGGTGCAAGAACCCAAACCTGCTCCTTCAGGTTCTCATAAGCAGCAGTTACGCTGCCCACCAGGTGACCCTGGAGTTCGGCATAATCAACCCGGGCAGACTCTAAATCATCCTTGAGATGCATCATCTCTCTATAGGTCGTGACATAACTCTCCTTGTGCCTCAATGCCGTGTCTTCAGCCAACTTCACAGAAGCCGCCAAGGCAACATAACTAGCCTTTTCACCCTCCAAATCTTTTTCTAACTTGGTCACCTTCACCTCGAGCTCCTCCTTCAAATCCTTTATCCGATCGAACTCCAACTTGGCCTCCTCCATAAAGGCCTTTATAGCGTGAAGGGAAAGATCTTAGGCAGTCCGATATAAGGCCGCCCCCATGTGTGCCATCTTGACACTACTTCGAGTAATAAAATCTAGATGGCGAAGAAGAAAAACATCGTTAGTAGGGAGTGGACCGATTTGCTGGTCAACAAACTCGACAGCATCGAAGTCAGGGGCATCAAGGTTAAAGGGCTCAGCTGTCTTTTGCTTTTTCGGAGGAGGAATGCCAGAGGTAGTGACAGAAGCCTATGGAGGATCAACCAAACAAACCCGAGGAGTAGGGATCATCCTCCTCGGTCCAGGAGAGCTCGGTATGGATGGCTTCGACTGAACCTGAGAGGACCCCTCTCTGGCCATCTTGGCCGAGATGTTCTGAGCTGCAGTAGCTTTCCTCGCCTTCTTAAAGGCCTTCATAGATTCATTATTTTTCACCATCTCTGGAAAAAACACAAAGATTGTTATAAATTGAGAGAAAAAGAATAAAGCTCGACAAAAAGGAAATAAAACGAAAGCAAGATAAGACAACCACTACCCAGCTCAGCTCGAAGAAGTGAAGGATCCCCTAAAAACCTTTTTGTGTCAAGATAGGGAGGCTGTCCGCAGTTCTCCTCCAACACATTAACAAAGGCCTGTTCGACCTTATCCAACATCTCCCACGTATACCTCGACATTACAACATTCTTTCGCCACTCTAAAGAAAAAACGGGCTCGTCGTTCTCATCTAGAAAAAAGGGACGAGCTCCTTCAACAGCTCGAACCTTAAAAAAAATAATTCTTGAAGTCCCTAAAAGACTCATCATACATCGAAAACACTTTCTTTCCTTGGGCAGACCGAAAAGAAACCTAGGAAGCTTTCTTTTTGGCAAAAATCCCAGGCTTGGTCAAAACGAAAAGGTAAAGAAAGAAAGTTTGAGAAGGCTTAACATCCAATTCCTGACACAACAACTGGAAAATCTTAACAAAACCCCATGAATTCAGATGAAGTTGGGATGGAGACACGTTGCATGACCACAACAAATTGGTTTCAAAGGGAGTAAAGGGAAAGGTACTGCTCATTTGACTAAAGAAATATTCGTAGGCATAAAAGAAAGGACGTTTCCCCTGGACTGAAGTCGGGAAACAGACGGTCTCATCAGAATCAGGTGCTACTAACTCATAATTTTTCTCCTGCTCTCGGTTACTACAAATCCTGTGATGTTTCCTAAGCTCCACACAAAACTCAGCATTCACCACGGAAACACACATTAACACAAGGGAGTCCAACCAGTCGGACATCCCCTCAGGAACCTTAGAAGACGTCTCTATAATATTTTTGCGGGTAGACATGGCCAACTAGTCCTACAAGCAAAAAAGATAAATGGATTACTCACCAAAAAACAACTTGGGCGACATAAAAACAACTCGGACAACATGATCCAGAGCAATACAAACAGTAAAAGAAAAGCCCCAAGACACACATCAAGGTCCAGGGGCATCCTTTGGAGGCAGTGACACAGAGCAAAAGACTCTAAGCAAAAAGATGCAAATCAGAGAAAGATCGCCAAGAAGATCATCATTCTCTACAAAGCTATATCAACAGAAGAAAACTTTCTCTCAATCAACACTCCAAAGAGAAAAAAAGATCGTTAAAACCACCTCGCAACTACAGTCTCAGTCGACAAAAAACTATCAAGCAATAAAATACACCAAGGAAAATCACCAAAGACGCAACCTTTTCCAGAAACGAACAAGCCAGTATCTCACAGAAGCCACAAAATCAAACAGTAATGCAACAAACATGCAAAGCCAGAAAGATAAGCCATAATTATCAAAAATACCAAAAAGTATACATAAGGTCGAAAGAAAGCCAGAAAGATACGTCACAAGCAGGCACAAAAACATGAAAAGGTTAAAGCTTTTCAACAATGCACTCAAGCAAAAATTGTGACTTTACGAAAGAAGTAAAGAAACGAAGAAGCCAACCTGAAAGAAGAAAAGCTCTGAAGAAGTTGAAAGATGGAGGAGCAAAATTGCCCTTCAAACAAAGCACCAACAATCATCAAACAGCGTCACGAGGAAAAACGCGAATGTGCAAAGTTTCAGGCAAAGCAGAAAGAAAGAGAGAAAATGGGGGAAGTTACAGAGAAGAGAAAAAACCATTTTGTATGCGCAAAGTTCAAAATAAAAGAAGCAAAAGAAACGGAGCATTAAAAACCAATTAATGAGGGTATTAAACCCTCGCACATTTCCAAAGACAAAAGGGTTAAAAGCGCGCGAAGGGGAAAACGCTTCACATTCAAAAAGCTTCAGCAAAATTGACAAAATGCTCGAGTTCGGCTTCACCAGAGAATGATCGAAGTCCTAAAACCAAGACTCGACCTAAAAAAAAGACCGAGCTCGAGCAGAGGCACTGTTCATGCCCTGGGTCGAGCTATCTGACCCGGGATGTTTAGCGATAAGGCGACCGACCTCTTTAGGTCAGACTATCCGACCTCTTCTCAAAGAGCTCGGCCAAATTGCCAGGAAAGCCCAAAAAAGGGCCCGAATAGAGGAACACAATCCAAATCCAAAGGCAGCCCAAACCTATAGAGATAAGGGCCGTTCCCTTGAAGATAAGATGACCTCACTCAAAGATAAGATAAGATAAGATAAGATAACTAACTTATCTTATCTAAGAAGGTCACTCCACACCATTATAAATACACTGGAGCACCCAGGTATAACTCATACTCTGATTCTACTAAAAAATCTGATTAATACCCTTGCTAACTTAAGCATCGGAGTCCCTTGCAGGTACCACCACCCTCCGGTGACAAAGGATCAGTAGCGCAGCCAGTCCAGTAAGTCGAGCACCACAGCTCCGGCCACCATCCACCAGCCGGACACGTCATCTCCAACCAGCACAGAAGATCTCGTCCGAGATCGACCTACAGTTTCAGGTAACCCTCGGAACACCTCTCATGCAAATTCACATCTTAAGTTTATATTAGTTTTGGTTGCTTGAGGACAAGCAACAATTCAAGTTTGGTGTTGTGATGTGTGAGCATATTTTCTATCTTTTCCTATTAAATTTACATCTGAATTTGTAAGTTTAATCAAGATTTAAGTACCTTTAAGCCACTATGAATGCTACTTTGAGTCGTGTGCAATTTGGTTTATTTCAGGTAGCATACGGATGGATTTGACAGAGTTCGTGTAGAAGAAAAGGAAGAAAGTGGATGATATTGTTAACCCTGACCTCCTTGCACTCCAATCAACATAACTTGAGCTACAGATGTCCAATTAATATGGTTCTAATGGCATTAGAAAGCTAAGTTTAAGAGCTTTCGAATGATATATAATAGTTTATACTTTTCTTCTGGAATCACTACCTTGGTGGCGCCAAACTTGGGATTCTCCAAGTTTGGCACCATGAACGTCAAAACTCCAATTTCATGCTGTCTTGGTGGCGCCAATCCCAAGTTTGGTGCCAAGATAAAGAAAAAGTGAGTATTGCATGCGGTTGAAGTGGCGCCAAACTTGGCCCAACCCAAGTTTGGCGCCAACCTTAGTGAACTTGGTGGTCCCCACTCTTTTACGCACCTCATTCTATAGTTTACATTTTTTTGGAATCTTAGTTTTCTCTCTGAGCCATGAGCAACTAAACCTCTACTGTTAAGGTTAGGAGCTCTGTTTATGGTACGGATTGACACTATTACTCTTCTATTTTAATTAATATTTTGATTTAAATTTCAAGAATTTGTTTTCGTTCTTCATCTTAAGGATTTGGGTAGATTGGAAGAATAACCCTTTATTCTATTTGAGTTCTTGTGAACCTTGCAAAAGCAATTTACTTGAACAACAGTGTTCCGAGGGTTACCTGAAACTGAAGGTCGATCTCGGAGGAGATCTACGGTTGTGGCCGGAGCTGTCGTGTCCGACTTGCTGACCCCTGAAATATTTCTGATCCTTGATCTCTGGAGGGTGGTGGTACCTGCAAGAGACTCCGATGCTTAAGTTAGCACGGGCTTTGAGCAGGTTTTTTGTGTAGAATCAGAGTATGAGTTATACATGGGTGCTCCAGTGTATTTATAGTGGTGTTAAGTGACCTCCCTTGAGATAAGTCTGTTATCTTATCTTATCTTTGGTGAGATCATCTATCTTGTGGCCAGCCACCTTTGAGGTGGGCTGTGTCCTTCGGTCCTGGGCCTGTTTTAGGGCCTCTAGTGATTTGGCCGAGCTCTTTAGAGAGAGGTCGGTGAGGGCCAACCTTTACAAGAGGTCGGTTTGTTTTGTCTTCGTCCAATCCGGATCATGTAGCTCGACCCATGGTATGAACAGTGCCCCTGCTTGAGTTCGACCTTCCCCTTGAGGTCGTGTTTTTAGACTTCAACCCCTTTGAGGAAGTCGTGCTCGAGCATTTGCTTAGTCGTATTTGGTTCGTCCCTTTCTCGAGCAAGTTTCGCATCTTTAATGATTTTGAAACACGAGACGCTTTAAATGTGGCGTCACTTCCCACGTGTGTCTGTTTTTGTTAAAACGAGCGTCTTTAAAGCCTCTTCATAGGGCTTTTAATTTCTTTTGCCGTTTCATTCCCCGCTTAATTTGAAACTGAAAAAGAAGGCTTTAGACTTCATCTTCAGTTTTTCTTTTGCTCAGTGAGAGAAAACTTCCTTCCGTTCATCTTCTGCTTGCCCTAGCACTCCAAGATTGTTTCTTTCTTGGGTTTTTGGAGCTTCCATCTCTTAGTGGAGATCATTTGTGGCTTGCTGCTAGTTCGTTCGTCTTCTTTCGCAGGTTTGTGCTTTGTTTCACGCCTTTTTTGTCGTCGCTCTTTTACGTTTTACTCTTGCATGCTTTCCTTTTGTATAAAGTTGTTGCTTTTTTGCTGGATTCCCTTTCTGTAGGTTAAAACTTTCTGCATGTCTTTGTTTTTATTTGAAGTTGCGATATTTTTATCTCTGTTGCTTCGTTCTGGGGATGTGTAAGCACTTAGGTGATGAGGTTTTAGTTGCGCCCTTTTTATTTGGCCGGGGGGGAGGGGGAGGGGGGCTAGGATCTTCATTAGGATCTTGATTATTTGTTGATTTTGTGCTTGTATTTTCATTGCCTCCAAAGGGTGCCCCTGGTCTGTTAGTGTTTTTGTGGAACCCGGGATGCCCTTTTGCTGTGACACTCTTTGTGTGCTAGGTTCCTCACTCTCTGTTTCTTGTCCGAGTTGTTTCAGTAGTGACCGTTTTTCTTTTTCTTACTGTAGGGATAGTTGGTCTATGTCTTCACAAAAAAATATTGTCGAGATGTCTACCAAAGTTCCTGCTGGTGTGGCCGATTGGCTGGATTCAATAGTTCTGATGTGTGTGACCGTGGCTGATCCCGAGTACTGTGTGAGGTTTAGGAGGTTCTATAAGATCTGTAGCAATAGGGATGATGAAAAGAATTATGAGCTGTTGTCACCCGATCTTGAGGAGAGGGTTAGTTTCCTTTCCTTAACTCAGGGAGAACGCCCATTCTTCTATGCTTATGACTATTTCTTTAGTCAGCTGAATATCACCATCCCTTTTACTGCTTTTGAGACCGACCTCTAATGTACTTGTAATGTGGCCCCTTCCCAGCTTCATCCAAACTCTTAGGCCTTCATTAAGATTTTTCAGCTGTTGTGCTAAGAATTAGGTGTCCGACCTACCATACCCCTTTTTCTTTACCTTTTTGTGTTGACAAAGCCTGGAGTGGCCAAGAAGAAAGCTTCTTGGATTTCATTCCGAGCTACCCAGGGAAAGAAAGTTTTTTCAATGTTTGACGAGTCCTTTCGGGATTTTAAGAACTATTACTTCAAGGTCTGAGCTATCGAGGATGCTCGCCCTTTCTTTTTGGATAAGAATGATGATCCCACCTTCCCTTTATGGTGCCAGAAAGATATAGTAGCTCCCAAATATTCTTGGGAGAGTCTAGATGAAGTAGAACAAGATTTTGTGGGTGTCCTAGAGAAGCACTAGGGGGAACTTCCTCATCTGGACACAAAGAGATTTTTGGGAAATCCCTCCCTCCTCTGTGCTGAGCTAGGTAGCATCTGACTTCTTTCAGAAAATTTTCTTCTATTTGTTTGTGAATTTATCGCTTTCTGTTATTGTAACTTGTTTTCCTGGCTTTCTTTGTAGAGATGGTGAAATCTTTAGACTCCATGAAGGCCTTCCAGAGGGCAAAAAAGGCGACAGCTGCCCAAAACTTGACGGTGAAGACCTCGGGGGAAAGGTCTTCTCAGGTGCCCCCACAGAAGCCGACTTCTGACTCTCAGGGCCCGAGAAAGATCATCCTGACCCCTAGAGTTTGGTTAATTCCATCTGATCCTTCTCAGGCGACCTCTGGTCCTGTTTCCTCTCCTCCTGCTACTGGTCCCCCTTCCAAGAAGCAAAAAACTGTTGGGACCTATGACTTGATGATAAAGAGTTTGACGGCATTGCCTTTGCCACAGAATTGATTGCTCCACATGGTAAAGTCCCTCTGGACGATGTCTCAATCCTTCATCACCTTGACTTTATAACGAGCAATAGTATTCGGATGGCCAATGTTGGCATGGCCTTATCTCGGGTCGTTAAGGAGTCCCCTGTTCGTGCTACTCAGGCCTTTCTAGAGGATGTCCAGGTTGAATTTGATAGGGTGAAAGGTCTGAAGGATGAGCTCGACGCCAAGGTTGATGATATGTGAAATTGTTACTCAGATTAGGTTGTAAAATTATTTGTTCGTTCTTTCCCCTGGTAATGGCGCCAAAAAATAGGTGCACAGAACCATGGTCCAAACATAACTTCACAACTTCGCACAACTAACCAGCAAGTGCACTGGGTCGTCCAAGTAATAAAATCTTATGTGAGTAAGGGTCGATCCCACGGAGCTTGTTGGTATGAAGCAAGCTATGGTCATCTTGTAGATCTCAGTCAAGCGGATATCAAATAGTTATGGAGTTTTTGAATATTAATAATAATAAATAAATAGAAAATAAAGATAAAAATACTTATGCATATCATTGGTGAGAATTTCAGATAAGCGTATAGAGATGCTTTCGTTCCTCTGAATCTCTGCTTTCCCGCTGTCTTCATCCAATCAATCTTGCTCATTTCCATGGCTAGCTTTATGTAAGGGCATCACTGTTGTCAATGGCTACATCTCATCCTCTCTGTGAAAATGGTTCGATGCGCTGTCACTGCATGGCTAATCATCTGGAGGCATCACCGTTGTCAATGGCTACATCCCATCCTCTCTGTGAAAATGGTCCGATACGCTGTCACTGCATGGCTAATCATCTGGAGGTTCTCGATCATACTGGAATAGGATTTACTATCCTTTTGCGTCTGTCACTACTCCCATCACTCGCGAGTTTGAAGTTCGTCACAATCATTCAATCCCTGAATCCTACTCGGAATACCACAGACAAGGTTTAGACTTTCTGGATTCTCATGAATGCCGCCATCAATCTAGCTTATACCACGAAGATTCTGATTAAGAGATCCAAGAGATACTCATTCAATCTAAGATAGAACGGAAGTGGTTGTCAGGCACGCGTTCATAGGGAATGATGATGATTGTCACGTTCATCACATTCATGTTGAAGTGCGAATGAATATCTTAGAAGCGGAATAAGTTGAATTGAATAAAGAAACAGTAGTACTTTGCATTAATTCATGAGGAACAGCAGAGCTCCACACCTTAATCTATGGAGTGTAGAAACTCTACCGTCGAAAATACATAAGTGAAAGGTTCAGGCATGGCCGAATGGCCAGCCCCCAAACGTGATCAATATGATCCAAAGATGAACCAAAAATCATAAGATGTCTAATACAATAGTAAAAAGTCCTATTTATACTAAACTAGTTACTAGGGTTTACAGAAGTAAGTAATTGATGCATAAATCCACTTCCGGGGCCCACTTGGTGTGTGCTTGGGCTGAGCTTGAAGTTTACACGTGGAGAGGTCATTCTTGGAGTTGAACGCCAGTTTGTAACGTGTTTCTGGCGTTCAACTCTGGCTTGTGACGTGTTTCTGGCGTTTAACTCCAGACTGCAGCGTAGAACTGGCGTTCAATGCCCTTTTGCGTCATCTAAACCCGGCCAAAGTATAGATTATTATATATTTCTGGAAAGCCCTGGATGTCTACTTTCCAACGCAATTGAAAGCGTGCCATTTTGAGTTCTGTAGCTCCAGAAAATCCACTTTGAGTGCAGGGAAGTCAGAATCCAACAGCATTAGCAGTCCTTCTTCAACCTCTGAATCTGATTTTTGCTCAAGTCCCTCAATTTCAGCCA
>NC_029790.2:99047326-99050561 GCF_000816755.2 Arachis ipaensis | reverse complement strand
TTATGAGTCTTGGCCGTGCCCCTAAGCACTTTGTTTTCCAGTATTACCACTGGATACATAAATGCCACAGACACATAACTGGGTGAACCTTTTCAGATTATGACTCAGCTTTGCTAAAGTCCCCAATTAGAGGTGTCCAGGGTTCTTAAGCACACTCTTCTTTTGCTTTGGACCTTGACTTTAACCGCTCAGTCTCAAGTTTTCACTTGACACCTTCACGCTGCAAGCACATGGTTAGGGACAGCTTGGTTTAGCCGCTTAGGCCAGGATTTTATTCCTTTAGGCCCTCCTATCCACTGATGCTCAAAGCCTTGGGATCCTTTTTATTACCCTTGCCTTTTGGTTTTAAGGGCTATTGGCTTTTTGCTCTTGCCTTTTGGTTTTAAGAGCTTTTGGCTTTTTCTGCTTGCTTTTTCTTTTTCTATTTTTTCGCCAAATTTTTTTTTCTGCAAGCTTTTGTATTCACTACTTTTTCTTGCTTCAAGAATCAATTTTATGATTTTTCAGATTATCAAATAACATGTCTCCTTGTCATCATTCTTTCAAGAGCCAACATATTTAACATTCTTAAACAACAACTTCAAAAGACATATGCACTGTTCAAGCATTCATTCAGAAAACAAGAAGCATTGTCACCACATCAATATAATTAAACTAAGTTCAAGGATAAATTCAAAACTCATATACTTTTTGTTCTTTTGAATTAAAAGATTTTTTATTTAAGAGAGGTGATGGATTCATATTCACTACTTTAAGGCATAGACACTTAATACTAATGATCATGTAATAAAGACACAAACACAGATAAACACTTAGCATAGAGAAAACAAAAAACAGAGAATGTAAGAATAAGGAATGAGTCCACCTTAGTGATGGTGGTGTTTCCTTCTTGAGGAACCAATGATGTCCTTGAGCTCTTCTATGTCTCTTCCTTGTCTTTGTTGCTCCTCCCTCATTGCTTTTTGATCTTCTCTAATTTCATAAAGGATGATGGAGTGCTCTTGATGTTCCACCCTTAATTGTCCCATGTTGGAACTTAGTTCTCCTAGGGAGGTATTGATTTGCTCCCAAAAATTATGTGGAGGAAAGTGTATCCCTTGAGGTATCTCAGGGATTTCTTGATGATGAGCTTCCTCACGTGTTTCTTGAGCTCCATGAGTGGGCTCTCTTGTTTGCTCCATCATTTTCTTTGTGATGGGCTTCTCTTCCTCAATGGGAATGTCTCCTTCTATGAAAGCTCCAGCTGAGTAACATAGATTGCAAATAAGATGAGGAAAAGCTAGCCTTGCCAAGGGGGAGGGCTTTTCGGCTATTTTGTAGAGTTCAAGGGAGATGACTTCATAAACTTCTACTTCCTCTCCAATCATGATGCTATGGATCATGATGGCCCGATCCACAGTAACTTCAGATCGGTTGCTAGTGGGGATGATGGAGCGTTGGATGAACTCCAACCATCCTCTAGCCACAGGCTTGAGGTCCAGTCTTCTTAATTGAACCGGCTTGCCTTTGGAGTCAATCTTCTATTGAGCTCCTTCCACACATATGTCCCTGAGGACTTGGTCCAACCTTTGATTAAAGTTGGCCCTTCTAGTGTAGGGGCGTGCATCTCCTTGCATCATAGGCAAGTTGAACGCCAACCTCACATTTTCTGGACTAAAATCTAAGTATTTCCCCCGAACCATTGTCATATAATTCTTTGGATTCGGGTTCTTACTTTGATCATGGTTCCTAGTGATCCATGCATTGGCATAGAACTCTTGAACCATTAGGATGCCGACTTGTTGGATGGAGTTTGTTAGAACTTCCCAACCTCTTCTTTGGATTTCGTGTCGGATCTCCGGATACTCATTTCTCTTGAGCTTGAAAGGGACCTCGGGGATCACCTTCTTCTTGGCCACAACATCATAGAAGTGGTCTTGATGAGCTTTGGAGATGAATCTTTCCATCTTCCATGACTCAGAGGTGGAAGCTTTTGTCTTCCCTTTCCCTTTTCTAGAGGATTCTCCGGTCTTGGGTGCCATCAATGGTAATGGAAAAACAAAAAGCTTATGCTTTTACCACACTAAACTTAGAATATTGCTCACCCTCGAGCAAGAGAAGAAAGAATAGATGAAGAAGAAGAAGAAAATATAGAGGAGAGTAGGGAGAGGTGTATTCGGTTAAGAAGGGGAAGAGAGGGTTGTGTTGTGTGAAAATGAGGAAGAATGGAGGGCTTTATATAGGGAGGGGAGGGGGGTTTAGTTTCGGCCATATAGGGTGGGTTTGGGTGGGAAATTGATTTTGAATTTTGAAGGTAGGTGGAGTTTATGAGGTAGCTTTATGGGGAAGAGTAGATGGATGTGAGTGGTGAGGTGGTGATAGGGAAGAGAGATTAAGGTGATTGGTGAAGGGTTTTGGGGAAGGGTGTTTATTGGGAAGAGAGGATGAACATTGAGAAGAGGGAAGAGAATGAGTGGTGGTAGGTGGGGTGTAAGGCCCACATCGGTTGGGGAGGGGAACGAAGCATGCCTTATAAGGGTGTGGATACCTCTCCCTAGCATGACGCGTTTTGACGAGTGAGTGTGGGGGGTTTCGGCTAGCATCCCTATCGTCAAAGGCAAAACCGTGAGGCCTTGTGTGCCAAAGCGGACAATATCGTGCTAGCGGGTGGTCTGGGCTGTTACATGGGGATCCTGTGGGGTCCACAGATGCTGAGATAATCCTGTGGGGTCCACAAATCTTGAGGTGTCAAGGATTTACATCCCTGCACCAATTAGGCATGTAAAATGCCTTTGCATGCAATTCTGGCATTTAAACGCCGAATTGATGCTTGTTCTGGGCGTTCAGCGCCCAGATGCAGCATGTTTATGGCGTTGAACGCTAGTTCTATGCTTGTTTCTGGCGTTCAGCGCTAGCTTTCCTTAGTGTGCATTCCTGGCGTCTGAACCCAGGATGCTGCTTGTTTTGGGCGTTCAACGTCAGATCCATGCTCTGTTCTGGCGTTGAACGCCAGCCAGATGCTCCTTACTGGCATTTAAACGCCAGTAAGCCCTTCCTCCAGGGTGTGATTTTTCTTCTGCTATTTTTGATTCTATTTTTGATTTTTCTATTTATTTTGTGACTCCACATGATCATGAACCTAATAAAACATAAAAGAACAATAAAAATAAAAATAAAATTAGATAATTAAAAATTGGGTTGCCTCCCAACAAGTGCTTCTTTAATGTCAATAGCTTGACAGTGGGCTCTCATGGAG
>NC_029790.2:99046830-99047231 GCF_000816755.2 Arachis ipaensis | reverse complement strand
TCCCATATGGTTCACCCATGTAATTCACCTCTGCTATTGCAGGGTTCTCAGGATCATAAGCCTCTTCTTCAGCAGATGCCTCTTGAGTACTGTTGGATGCAGCTTGCATTCCATTCAGACTCTGAGAAATCATATTGACTTGCTGAGTCAATATTTTATTCTGAGCCAATATGGCATTTAGAGTATAAATTTCAAGAACTCCCTTCTTCTGAGGTGTCCCATTACTCACAGGATTCCTCTCAGAAGTGTACATAAACTGGTTATTAGCAACCATGTCAATGAGTTCTTGAGCTTCTGCAGGCGTTTTCTTTAGGTGAATGGATCCACTTGAAGAAGTATCCAATGACATCTTAGCTAATTCAGACAGACCATCATAGAATATATCCAGGATGGTCCATTCT
>NC_029790.2:99038418-99046815 GCF_000816755.2 Arachis ipaensis | reverse complement strand
AGTATAGAGATTCCTTTGTGTGAGTAGAAGAAGAAAAGAATGTAATGTAAATAAGGGAAGAAGAGAAAATTCGAACACAAATGGAAGATGGAAGAGGGGGTTCGAATTTGGGTGAGATGAAGTGTTAGTAGATGAATAAATAAATAGAAGGAGATGAGAGAGAAAGAGGATTTTCGAAAATAAAATTTTGAAAAGGGGTTAGTGATTTTCGAAAATTAGGAATGAAAGAAAATTAAAATTAAAAATTAAAACAATTAGTTAATTAAAAAGAATTTTTGAAAAAGAGGGAAGAGATTTTCGAAAATTGGAGAGAGAGAGTTAGTTAGGTAGTTTTGAAAAAGATAAGAAACAAACAAAAAGTCAATTAGTTAGTTGAAAAAGATTTGAAAATCAATTTTGAAAAGATAAGAAGATAAGAAGTTAGAAAAGATATTTGAAAATCAAATTTTTAAAAAAGATAAGATTTAAAAAAAAAAGATATGATAGAAAGATATGATTAGAATTAGTTTTGAAAAAGATTTGATTTTTAAAATCATAATTAATGACTTGACTCACAAGTAATCACAAGATATGATTCTAGAACTTAAAGTTTGAATCTTTCTTGACAAGCAAGTAACAAACTTGAAATTTTTGAATCAAAACATTAATTGTTGAAGATATTTTCGAAAATAAAAAAAGTGAAAAAGATATGATTTTTGAAAAAGATTTTAAAAAAGATAAGATTTTTAAATTGAAAATTTGATTTGACTCATAAGAAACAACTAAGTTTTAAAAAGTTTTGAAAAGGTCAACTCAAATTTTCGAAATTTATGAGTGAAAAAGGGAAAGATATTTTTTTTTATTTTTGAATTTTTAATGATGAAAGAGAAAAACAATAATTTTTTTTTTGGTATTTTTCGAAAATTAATGTGAAAAAGAAAATAAGAATTCCAAAATCTTTAAGAATTCCAGGAATCTTTCAATATTAGCCCAAAGCTCCAATCAAAGGGTTGGACATGGCTTAATAGCCAGTCAAGCTTTAGTATGTAACTCATATATACTGCTCATTAGTTATCAAATTAACTTGCCTCTATGCTGATGGTTTGGAAGCCTTAGTCTAAAAAAATTTAGACATGGCTTTGCAGCCAGCCAGGCTCCAACGTGCTTCATGAAACACTAGAATTCATTCTTAAAAATTTAGAATAATTTTCGAAAACAGATGAGAAATTTTTTGAAAGAATTTTTTTTTATTTTTTATTTTTTGAAAGATTTTTGAAGAAATTTTTTTTTGAAAATAAAACAAAAAGAAAATTACCTAATCTGAGAAACAAGATGAACCGTCAATTGTCCAAACTCGAACAATCCCCGGCAACGGCGCCAAAAACTTGATATGCGAAATTGTTACTCAGATTAGGTTGTAAAATTATTTGTTCGTTCTTTCCCCTGGTAATGGCGCCAAAAAACAGGTGCACAGAACCATGGTCCAAACATAACTTCACAACTTCGCAACCAGCAAGTGCACTGGGTCGTCCAAGTAATAAAACCTTACGTGAGTAAGGGTCGATCCCACGAAGATTGTTGGTATGAAGCAAGCTATGGTCATCTTGTAGATCTCAGTCAGGCGGATATCAAATAGTTATGGAGTTTTCAAATATTAATAATAATAAATAAATAGAAAATAAAGATAAAAATACTTATGCATATCATTGGTGAGAATTTCAGATAAGCGTATAGAGATGCTTTCGTTCCTCTGAATCTCTGCTTTTTCGCTGTCTTCATCCAATCAGTCTTGCTCCTTTCCATGGCTAGCTTTATGTAAGGGCATCACCGTTGTCAATGGCTACATCTCATCCTCTCTGTGAAAATGGTCCGATGCGCTGTCACTGCATGGCAAATCATCTAGAGGCATCACCGTTGTCAATGGCTATATCCCATTATCTCTGTGAAAATGGTCCGATGCGCTGTCACTGCATGGCTAATCATCTGGAGGTTCTCGATCATACTGGAATAGGATTTACTATCCTTTTGCGTCTGTCACTACGCCCAGCACTCGCGAGTTTGAAGTTCGTCACAATCATTCAATCCCTGAATCCTACTCAGAATACCACAGACAAGGTTTAGACTTTCCGGATTCTCATGAATGCCGCCATCAATCTAGCTTATACCACGAAGATTCTGATTAAGAGATCCAAGAGATACTCATTCAATCTAAGATAGAACGGAAGTGGTTGTCAGGCACGCGTTCATAGGGAATAATGATGATTGTCACGTTCATCACATTCATGTTGAAGTGCGAATGAATATCTTAGAAGCGGAATAAGTTGAATTGAATAAAGAAACAGTAGTACTTTGCATTAATTCATGAGGAACAGCAGAACTCCACACCTTAATCTATGGAGTGTAGAAACTCTACCGTCGAAAATACATAAGTGAAAGGTTCAGGCATGGCCAAATGGCCAGCCCACCGTGATCAATATGATCCAAAGATGAACTAAAAATCATAAGATGTCTAATACAATAGTAAAAAGTCCTATTTATACTAAACTAGTTACTAGGGTTTACAGAAGTAAGTAATTGATGCATAAATCCACTTCCGGAGCCCACTTGGTGTGTGCTTGGGTTGAGCTTGAAGTTTACACGTAGAGAGGTCATTCTTGGAGTTGAACGCCAGTTTGTAACGTGTTTCTGGCGTTCAACTCTGGCTTGTGATGTGTTTCTGGCGTTTAACTCCAGACTGCAGCGTAGAACTGGCGTTAAACGCCCTTTTGCGTCATCTAAACTCGGCCAAAGTATAGACTATTATATATTGCTGGAAAGCCCTGGATGTCTACCTTTTAACGCAATTAAAAGTGCACCATTTTGAGTTCTATAGCTCTAGAAAATCCACTTTGAGTGCAGGGAGGTCAGAATCCAACAGCATCAGTAGTCCTTCTTCTACCTCTGAATCTGATTTTTGCTCAAGTCCCTCAATCATGAAAGCAGGAAACATGAAAATTCAAGCATTGAACCCTCACTGATAATGTATGTACGCTCTAATCTCTAGTGTATAGGGTAATCACTCTATTCTTCTCTAGTCATGTTTTCTAACTTTTGTTTTTTTTCTCCTAACCAATCAACAATAGTTAATATACCAATGCAAACATCATGAGGTCTTTTCAGGGTTGTAATGGGGCCAAGGTGCAGGTAAGGGTATACATATGGCTAAGTGAGCTTTATAAATTGAATCTTTAATTAACCTAAGCTCTCACCTAATATACATATATTCTATATACTTTTAAATTCATGCCTAGCTACCCACAATTCCCTTTTTCAACACATACTCATATTTCAACTTTGTATTTTAATTCTATCATATGTGCATTGATCTTTGAATTCTGAATTTAACATTGGGGTAATTTTGTCCCCTTATTTATTTGTTTATCGTTTTTTTTTAATTGAAATAAATAAAGCTTATCAACGCACATAGATTTTTGATTCTTATAGTTTCACATGAATAGGTATCCAAATTCCCTTTAAATTTTCATGACACATTCCCTTAACAACTTTTGTTCCCACAATTTCCCATACTTAACTAGCACACACAATTCTATCTTAAGCTAACCAAAGATTCAATTTGAGATATGCAATTGTTTTTCAGCTTGAGGTTAGTAATGTGGTAAAATATAGAACAAATGGGATTTTAAAGGCTCAAAGTGGTTAACAAAGGTAATTGAAAAGGGTAGGCTTGATTTGGATAAGTGAGTTTAAATAAATAATGGCCTCAATCATGTGCAAGCATGTAAATATAATAAATATTGGACATATAAGATAAAACAACAGGTACTGACCGACCTCCCCACACTTAAGGCTTTGCACCGTCCTCGGTGCCATCTGTCAGGAACAGGGGTGGGCTGGTGGCAGTATCTCCACAGTCGGGACTATCATGGCTCCCAGTGCTGGTAAAAGAAGTGGAGTCCAGAGTGTCTGAGTCCTTGAATTTGCCCATGATCAGCTCCTTGAGGTATGTGAATCGGCGCTTGTTACGGCGCTCTCTCATCTTAGCTTTCTGTTCATGCCGATCCAACTTTTTAAGTATCTGCTGGAGCAATTTCTCAGTTGTAGATGCTTGTGGTGTTGAAGAAGGAATATCTTCAACTGGCTCAGTAGGCTGGCTTGTAGTGGCTGCTGAAAGTCTGAGGTATTTCCCGTTAGGGACATATTGATCATCCCGTGGAAGCATGGCTTTGGTGTCCCTAGCTCTGTAGGAGACCGCGGCTGCTAAAACAAGATCTGAGACCAGGGCGGGAAAAGGTAGGTTGCCCGCGATTTGTACGTGCTCCATAGCATTCCGGATGTGTCTTGAGAGATTCAGAGGTTGGTTTGTAAGGATAAACCATAGTAGAACAGCCATGTCTGCAGTGAAGGAGGACTCATGAGTGCTCGGAAAGACGTAATGGGACATGATCTGTGCCCATACGCGAGCCTCCAAGGTAAGTGCAGAAGCCAAGATTCCCTTAGGGCGGGTACGGTGGTATCCATAGATCCAACGGCTGCCAGGTAATGCGATGACTCCGAGAACGGAATCCCAATCAAATTGGTATCTCTGCATATGGGCGTTTTCACAAACACATAGCATGCATGTAGAATAAGCTCTTGAAAGTATGAATTTGAACATGCAAGCAATCCCTTAAAAAGTAATATATATGATTGTCAAACAAATTTATAACAAACCATAAGCACATAAAGATAAGTAATGACTCACATAAATAGATAACACCAAGTAAAAAGGAAAAGAAAAGAAAAGAAAATAAGAACAATGAAGAAAAGATAAGAAGATAACATATGAAAATAAGAAGAATAGTAGAAAAGTGAGAAAGAAGAAAAGAAAAACCTTGTTAATGGGGGTGAGAAAGATAGAGAATGAAAGGTGAGATAGAAAGGGGAAGGGAGAAAGAAGAAAGAAGGAGGGAAAAGAAAAATTAGTATTTGGAGGAAAGAAAGATAAGATAATTTGGCAACAAAGGTTGAGTTGTGCGGCGCATGCGACGCGGCCGCGGAAGGCACGCGTTCGCGTGGTTGCGTTCCAGGGAAGGTGACGCGATCGCGTCGGTCACGCGGTCGCGTGACCTATGTTGCGCTGCTGGCGCGAGTGCAGCCTCGCTCCAGCACAACTCTCTGTTCGATTCATTTTAATTGCCAAAATTGGGTGACGCGATCGCGTGGGTCACGTGATCGCATGAGTGTGCGTTATAAAATGGGTGACGCGGCCGCATCAGCAACGCGGTCTCGTGACAAGGATTGTGCTTCCAGCACCAATCCAGCATCACTCTCGCACAGAATGCGACTGTGCACCCTTTTACGTCGAAAACTCAGGGCACGCGGCCGCGTGGGGCACGCGGTCGCGTGGGAGGCCATGATTTCCATGTGACACGGTCGCGTGGGGTAATTTGTGCCATTGGCACGACTCCAGCGCTGCTCCTGCGTAACTTTCTGTTCATTTTTATTTTTCTTTACTCCCCCTGCCACACGGACGCGTCACTGACGCAATCGCGTCGCGCGGCGAAAAAAAAAATTTTTTTTTTTAAAAAAGAAATATAAGGACATGTAGGTGTAAAAGCATAACTAAAAGTGAAGAAAAGAACGATCATACCACGGTGAGTTGTCTCCCACCAAGCACTTTGCTTTAACGTCCGTAAGTTGGATGCTCCACTAGCTCAATCTGCTGCTATGTGGGGATCTTCCAAGTGGAGGATCTCAAGCTCCTTGCTTTTCTGCACTTTCTCACTATGGTACAGCTTTAGGCGGTGTCCATTAACCTTAATAAGTTCAGAGCTTGAAAGATGGCTTAGGTGATAAACTCCGTACGGTTCAGCCTTCTCTACTCTGTATGGACCTTCCCATTTAGATCTTAACTTACCGGGCATTAGCCTTAGTCGAGATTTGTAAAGGAGGACAAAATCTCCAGGTTGAAATTCTTTCTTCTTGATGTTTTGATCATGAACAACTTTCATCCTTTCCTTGCAAATTCTGGAATTCTCATAAGCTTCTAGGCGAAGGTTCTCTAGTTCCTGCAGTTGCAGCTTCCTTTCAGCTCCGGCCTTCTCAATTTCCATGTTGCACTCTTTAACTGCCCAGAAGGCTCTGTGTTCGATTTCAACTGGGAGATGGCAAGCTTTTCCATAAACTAAGCGAAAGGGACTCATCCCAATGGGTGTCTTGTATGCTGTTCTATATGCCCACAGTGCATCTTGTAGCCTGGTGCTCCAGTCTTTTCTATGAGGCTTCACTATCTTTTACAAGATACGCTTAATTTCTCTGTTCGACACCTCGGCTTTTCCATTAGTTTGGGGATGGTAAGTTGTTGCAACTTTATGGATTATCCCATGCTTCTTCATCAATCCTGTTAGTCTCCTGTTACAAAAATGGGTGCCTTGATCGCTCACGATCGCTCGTGGTGATCCAAAACGGCATATAATGTGGTTTCTCACAAAGGAAACAACATTGTTAGCATCGTCAGTGCGGGTAGGAATTTCTTCCACCCATTTGGAAACATAATCCACAGCTAACAATATATAAAAATATCCACTAGAATTTGGAAATGGACCCATGAAGTCAATGCCCCATACATCAAAAATTTCACAAAAAAGCATATAGTGTTGAGGCATCTCATCCCTCCTGGATATATTACCAAATTTCTGGCATGGGATACAAGATTTGCAAAACTCAGCAGCGTCTCTAAAAAGAGTAGGCCATCAGAATCCACAGTCTAAGATCTTTCTAGCTGTTCGTTGAAGGCCAAAATGTCCTCCACTCTCAGATGAGTGACAGGCCTCTAAAATGGACTGGAATTCTGATTGAGGCACACAACGTCTAATTATCTGGTCAATGCCACATCTCCATAAATATGGGTCATCCCATATATAATATTTCGACTCACTTTTCAGCTTGTCTCTTTGATGTTTAGAAAAATGTGGAGGAAATGTGCGGCTAACTAAATAATTAGCAACAGGTGCATACCAAGGGACTACCTCAGATACTGCTTGTAGGTTATCAAAAGAAAAATTATCATCTATAGGAGTAGAATCATCCTTAATATGTTCAAGGCGACTCAAGTGGTCTGCTACTAAATTCTGATTACCACTCCTATCCTTTATTTCTAAATTAAATTCTTGTAGCAGTAGTATCCAACGTATAAGTCTTGGTTTGGACTCCTTTTTAGCTAATAGATACTTTAGAGCTGCGTGGTCTGAATACACTACTACTTTGGTACCAAGTAAATAGGCCCGAAATTTATCCAGAGTAAAAATAATAGCAAGAAGTTCTTTCTCAGTAGTAGTATAATTAGACTGGGCAGTGTCTAAACTCTTAGACGCATAGGCAATAACAAAAGGATCCTTACCTTCACGCTGAGCCAGCGCTGCTCCTACTGCATGGTTGGAAGCATCGCACATGATTTCAAACGGCTGGCTCCAGTCGGGTCCTCTCACAATTGGGGCTTGAGTTAGAGCAGTCTTCAGCTTATCAAATGCTTGTTTGCAATCCTCACTGAACTTGAACTCAATGTCCTTCTACAGTAATCTGGATAAGGGAAGTGCCACCTTACTAAAGTCTTTAATAAATCTCCTGTAGAAACCTGCATGGCCAAGGAACGAATGGACTTCCCTCACAGAAGAGGGGTAAGGTAA
The DNA here is from genome assembly GCF_000816755.2 of Arachis ipaensis. NCBI lineage: Eukaryota > Viridiplantae > Streptophyta > Magnoliopsida > Fabales > Fabaceae > Arachis > Arachis ipaensis. The sequence goes on along the minus strand of NC_029790.2, from coordinate 99,039,172 downwards.
ACTAGAAATAACATTCACCTTTGCTGGGTCTACAGAAATGCCATTATTAGATATCACATGTCCTAATACAATCCCTTGTCAATGCAGACTCTCCAAGCATTCTGAACTCTAGTTGCTATGAGCTCTCCATGCTCATTCTTCACTGTAGTGACTCCAGACTTCTTGGGCACCACTTGTACTGGGCTTACCCATTCACTGTCTGAAATGGGATATATGATACCGGCCTCCAATTGTCTAGTCACCTCCTTTTTGACAACTTCCAAGATGGTGGGATTCAATCTCCTTTGGGGTTGACGGACAGGTCTTGCTCCCTCTTCTAAAAATATTTTGTGCTCGCATACTTGAGGGTTGATTCGCATTATGTCTGCCAAGCTCCACCCAATTGCCTTCTTATGCTTCCTCAGCACATCAAGTAGCTGCTCTTCTTGTTGAGAAGTCAGTTCTCTTGCAATAATAACCGGAAGCTTCTGCTCATCCTCGAGATAAGCATATTTGAGGTGTGGAGGGAGAGGTTTCAATTCTAACTTTTGGTCATGGGCAGGCTCTGGATTATCTGGGGCTTGTGAAAATGGTGAAGTGTCCTCATTGTCAGTTAAGAGGGTCCCCACACTTGGACCTTGTCCAGTGTGCCTCTCTTCAAACTCTTCTTTTTGAACTTCAGCCACACTATCGTCTATGACATCACACTGGAAGATAGAACGATCTTCTGGGGGGTTGTCAATGACTCCATTCAGATTGAAGATCACTATGCGGC
>NC_029790.2:99008825-99038275 GCF_000816755.2 Arachis ipaensis | reverse complement strand
TTTTTGAATATCTCTACCATTTTAGGATTAGGTTCCAGCTGCTTCCTGGGCTTCCTTGCAAGCTGTGGAAATGGAATGGGAACAGTGGTTTCCGTGGTGCCTGTGCCTTTTGGAGCTTCTTCTTGTGGTTGAGCTATCTCTTCTTCAGCTATGTCCTGTATATCCTCTTCCTCTTCAACATCTTCGATTCCCACCACCTCTTCAGCTGAGGCGTATTCTAGTGAGCTTGGTTCCTCCTGATTCCTCTCCTGTAGTGTAGTACCAGACCTCAGGGTGATGGCATTAATGCCTCCCTTTGGATTGGGTAATGGTTGAGAGGGGATTCCAGTGGTGCTTGAAGGTTGGTTACTGGAATTTTGTGCTGAACCAAGCTGTGTCATAAAAGCTTACAGAGTAGAGGTGAGACCATTTAGACTGGCGTTAATACTGTTCACGATGGTACTTTCCATGGCCAGTTGTCTTTTCTCAAAAGCTTGTAATAAATCTTCATTACAAGATACAGAAGAATGAGTAAATTGAGAGGTTTGCTGCTGATTGTTCGGTGGTCCTTGGTTTTGCCTCAGGTGAGGTGCTCGGTAAGGTTGATTTTGCTGTTTGTTGTTGTTATTATTCCACCTCTGATTTCTTTGATTATCTCTACCTCCCCTGTTATTGTTGTCCCTTCAATTCTGGTTTGAATTGTCCTACCATCCATGGTTATTATTTCCACTTTGATTGTACCCTTGGTTGGGGCGGTCATAGAAGTTATGAGTGGATGCCACCATGTTGTCTTCTTGTTGGAGCTGCGGGCATTCATCAGTGTAATGGCTGTAATCAGCACAAATTCCGCAAATTCTTTATGGGACTAGTTGTTGGTTTTGCTGCGGTTGAGTTTGCTGAGCTTGTTGATTCAACTGCATTTGCTTCAGCAGGTTGGTCATCTCATAGATGCTTTGAGTTAGAGCAGTAGTCTCTCTGCCAGAAGATACTTCTGCAACGGCTTTTGAACGGCCTTGCTTCTGTCTGTGGTTCTGAGTAGATTCAGCTAAATCACTGATCAATTGCCAAGCTTCATCAGTGGTCTTGTACTTCTTCATAGACCCATTGCTGGCACTTTCCAATGTGGTCTTATCTTGGGGCCTCATACCTTGTGTGATATAGCTGAGTAGCACGATCTTGTCAATCATGTGGTGGGGGCATGCTTCCAAAAGATTATTGAAGCGCTCCCAGTATTTGAAGAGAGTCTCATTGTCATCCTGAACAATCGTAGAGATATCTTCCTCAGTTTATCAGTAACTTCAGATGGAAAGAATTTCTCCAGAAACTCCTTTCTGAGTGTATCCCAGTTGGATACATTTGCTAGAGGTTGAATGTAGTACCACTCTCTTGCTTTTCCCTCAAGAGAAAACGGAAAAGCTTTCAGCAGAATTGAAGTTTCATCAGTGCCGTCACGCCTGACAGTAGAACAGGCTGCCTGGAAATCTCTCAAGTGCTTGATAGGCTCTTGAGCAGGTAGGCCATGAAACTTGGGCATCAAATTTAACAGTGCGGTCTTTATTTCAAAATCTGTAGCTACCGCTGGATGATACGCTTGAAACGGTTGCATTGTAAAATTAGGAGCTCCTTCCTCCTGAATGGTAACTCTTCTAGCTGCCATGTTTTTTGCACGTAAAACAACCGAATCAGTAGAACGGGGGCTGGTTTCTTCCTCAGATTCACTTTCAGATCCGCCCTCAGAGCGGGCTAACCCACGCTGTTCTCGCCTTATTCTTGAAATTGTTCTTTCAATTTCAGGATCGAATATTAGCAAGCGCGGATCAGGAAGTGAACGTATCATTTGACGGAAGAAACATGCAGCTCATAGTAGAAAAATTAAATAAAATGCAAATAAATAAATTCTAATTAATAAAATTAGCACTCTATTTCAACTCCCCGGCAACGGCGCCAAAAATTGATGGGAAGCAGAAGCTCATGAATTAAAAAATTATTAAAATTGATACGTTGTAAGTATAGTTCTTAATTCACTGAAATTCTGCCTATCAATTTAGAAATGTGTCACAAAGATTTTAAATCAAAATTACTGGGAGTTTTAAGTCCCAGGTCGTCTCCCAACGAGTTGCAGAGAAGGGTGCTATCTTATTAATCAGAGGTTCGAAGAAATTGAGGTAAGTAAATTGGAATGTAAACTGAGGAAAATTAAATGATATAAATAAAAACCTTGACTGGGAATTGATTAGTTAGAATCTTTATCATTGATGGAATGATTTTTTAGATGGATTTATAATTAATGGTTACTCTGTTTAGTTATCCTTTACTAGGTAAGGGAAAGTCAAACAAGTTGGATTACTAGATCCGTTCACAAGTTACAACCCACTTAGTTCAAAGGGATTGACGTTGGTGACAGGATAGCAATTCAACAATTAACCCAATTACAAATTTTCTTTCAATCCTTCCAACTCAAGAGTTCCTTTTCAATCAATTCCCCATCAAGTAATGAAACTACTCACGCATTGTAAATAATAAATCCATAACACATAAAAGGGAACTAAAAGAAGACATGATTATTGGAATTGAAATTGAATTAAAGAGAAATAATCCTTGCATTAAATAATCATAAAAGTATCTGAATAATAAAATTGAACAAAACAAAGAACATGGAAGAATAAAACCAAGTTAAGAGAACAAACTAGGATGATGAAGTCTTGATGAGAAAATAACTCTTCTCAATGTTCCAATGCTAAGGCCAATTGAAAATTAAATTTCTAAAAACTAGAGAGAAGAAAACCTAAGAGAGTGAAAAAAACTAGATCTAAAACTATTGAATGAATGTGTGTGTTGTTTCTGCATATTCTCTGACTCTAGTCTGCTGTTCCGGGCCGAAAACTGGGCCGAAATAAGGTCCAAAAATCGCCCCCAGCGAATTCTGCAGATTATGGAGATCGCACATGTCACGCGATCGCGTCGTTCATGCGGATGTGTCGCTTGCGCTTTTTCCTCTCCACGCGTTCGCGTCATCTATGCTACCGCGTCGCTTGCGCTTTCCAATCCGCGCAGCCGCGCAAGCCATGCGGCCGCGTCACTGCGATTTGCGCTCCTTCGCGCGGTCACGTGAGCCATGCGACCGCGTCACTTCTCGCTGGTTATCTCCTCAAATTCTTGTGTTCCTTCCATTTTTTGCTAGCTTCCTCTCCAATCTCCATCTCATTCATGCCCTATAAAGCCTGAAACACTTGACACACAGATCACGGCATCGAATGGAATAAAGGAGAATTAAAATTAAATAATTAAAGTCTCTAGGAAGCAATTTTCAAACATGTACTAAATTTAGGAAGGAAATCTAAATGCATGCTAAATTGATGAATAAGTGGGTAACAAAACCACACAATTAAACACAATATAAACTATAAAATAGTGGTTTATCAGTTTCCTTTGTTAATTTTACTTTCATGCCACTTTAGTTTTATGAGAACTCTTGTTACTTTAATTTCATTTAATGCAATTTTGATGTTTTATGTTTCTTTAATGCTTATTTGAGTTGTTATTATCACATTATTGCAATTGATAGTTATAGAATTTATTTTTATTACAACTTATGATATTTTTTTTCCTTTTATTCATGCTAGGTATTTGATAAAATGTCTCTTTTAGCTTTTGCCTAGTTTTTTACACTCTTGACTTGGAATTAGATAATTAGGTGACCTTGAGTCATAGATGTCCATTCGATATTATGATTAGAATTGTTGGTTGGTTTAGTTTCCACTAACGCTAGTCTTTTTCTAAGTTAATTAGTGAGTTGATTAGGACTTGTGGATTGAGATCAATTATGCCCTTTTGACTTATTCTCGATGTTAGGATAGACTAATTGGGATTAATTCTTAGCAATTATCATGTTTGTGGTCTATGATTATGATAGGAATTCTCAATTCTCCATTCATTGCCAAGAGTCCTTTTTGCCACTTGAATTCCTATTTTTGATTTACTTGCTTTGAGTTTAATTCTCTTGCATGCTTACTCACTTCCTTGCATTTTAATTTCTTGCTCCTTGCAATCACAACCCCCAATCCCTCATAGCCAACAATTAAACACTTCATTGCATTTCCTAGGGAGAACTACCCGTGAGTTTAATACTCTTGGTTATTTTATGTTGAATTGTGACATCTTTGATTTAAACTTTGATTGTGAGAGTTCATTGTGGGTTTGGACTATTCTATTAATGAAGTGATTCTTATTTTGATTAATTCTAAACCAACATAAATTTCTTACATCAGCGTCCCAATGTGATTGGCAAAGACTTTGTTCATCAGTCTTTGGTAGGTAGCCTCTGTGTTCTTGAGTCCGAAGGGCATGACTACATAGCAGTAATTTGCTTTTGGAGTTAAGAATGATGTTTTCTCTTAGTCGGGTTGATACATTGGGATTTGATTGTATCCTGAGTAAGCGTCCATGAAGGAGAGGTACTGATAGTTGACGAAGCGTCAACTAGTGTGACTATGTTCGGGAGTGGGTAGGGATCTTTTGGGCAGGCTTTGTTGAGGTCAGTGTAATCAGTACACATCTGCCACTTTCCATTTGACTTTTTGACCAATACCACGTTGGCTAGCTATAACGGGTATTTTACCTCCCTTATGAACCCTGCCTCCAACAGGGCTTTTACCTGCTCTTCCACAGCTTGCGACCTTTCCGGGCCGAGCTTCCTACGCTTCTGTTGCACCGGCCGAGACCCAAGATATACGGCTAACTTATAGCACATGAGTCCGGGATCAATACCGGGCATGTCAGCGGCCTTCCATGCAAAGAGGTCAGAATTATCCCTTAGGAGCTTTGTTAGCAGCTCCTTTAGGTCTCCTCGTAGATTCACCCCTATGTTTGTTGTTTTGTCTCGAGTGTCTCCGATTTGAACTTCTTCAGTCTCACCTTCTGGTTGAGGGCGGAGTTCTTCACGAGCTCAGATTCCCCTGAGTTCTATAGTATTAGTTTCCTTTCCTCTAGGGTCACCTTTAAGGTTTAGACTTTCATTGTAGCAGCGTTGCGCGAGTTTTTGGTCCCCCTTTATGGTAGCGATCCCTTCTGTAGTTGGGAACTTCATGCATAAGTGTGGAGTGGAGACCACTGCAGCGGGCTGATTTAATGTTGTCCAACCTATAAAAGCATTGTATGCAGAGTTCACATCGACTACGATGTAGTCTATGCTCATCGTTCTAGATCGTACTCCTTTTCCAAATGTTTTGTGCAGTGGGGTATACCCAAGTGGTTGGATTGGGGCGACTCTGAGTCCGAACAAGCTATTTGGATAAACGCTGAGCTCTTTTTCTTGTAGGCCGAGCTTATCGAAAGCGGATTTGAATAGGATATCTACAGAGCTTCTTTGGTCTACCAACGTTTGGTGGAGATTGGCATTAGCGAGTATAATGGTAATGACTACGGGGTCATCATGCCCTGGGATGATGTCTACGGCGTCTTCTTGAGTGAAGGTAATGGTGGGGGGTCAGGTGACCTGTCCCCTTCTCCGACATGGTATACCTCTTTAAGGTGTCTTTTGCGGGATGACTTAGAGATCCCTCCTCCTGCGAATCCTCCGTTTATCATGTGGATATGTCTCTCAGGGGTGTGAGGGGGATGTTCATCTCGTTTGACCTCTTCGTCCCTTCTCCTCTTTTTTGGTTCATCTGTTTTGTTGGCCAGGAACCTGTCTAGTCTTCCTTCCCGGGCTAGCTTTTCCATCACGTTTTTTAGGTCGTAACACTCGTTGGTAGGGTGCCCGTAGACTCAGTGGTATTTGCAATACTCTGTCCGACTTCCTTCTCTTTTATGCTTAATGGGACGAGGGGGTAGGATCTTCTCAGTGTTGCATATCTCTCTATAAACATCCTCAAGGGACACCCTGAGGGGAGTGTAATTGTGGTATTTTCTAGGTTTTTCGTAGGCTGGTCTTCTTTTTTTCTGGACTCTTTATCCTTGTCCCGAGGTGGATAGGAGAATCCGGATTTTGAGGTTTCTCCTAATCGAGAGTTCTCTTCCATATTAATGTAATTTTCTGCCCACTCTTGTACCTCGTTCAGAGATGTTGGGTGCTTTTTGGATATGGAGTGGCTAAAGGGTCCTTCTCGCAGGCCTTGATGAGACCCATGATGGCTGCTTCTGTTAGGAGATTTTGTATGTCTAGGTATGCTTTGTTGAATCTCTCCATGTAACTGCGGAGACTTTTCCAATCTCTTTACTTAATCCCTAATAGGCTTGGAGCATGCTTGGCTTTATCCTTTTGGATGGAGAACCTAGCCAGAAACTTCTTGGCGAGGTCATCGAAGCTTGCAATCAATCTTGGTAGGAAGCTTTTCAAACCACTTTATTGCTGTTTTGGTTAAGGTAGTCAGGAAGGCTTTACAACGAATTGCATCTGAGGCATCTGTAAGATACATCCGACTTCTAAAGTTGTTGAGATGATTACTTGGGTCGGATGTACCATCGTAGGGAGTCATGTCAGGAGCTTTGAAGTCTTTTGGGACTTTAGCTTTCATGATTTCCTTTGTGAATGGATCTTGGTCCTTGCGAGGGCTCTCTTCGCGATTGGACCGAGTAGTTTTTGTTTTAAAGTCGGCCTCGAGTTTGAGGAGCCTATCTTCCAGCTCTCGACACCTCCTGGTTTCTCTTTGGAGATCTCGTTCAGCCTCCCGCTGCCGGTCGGCTTCTTGTTCTAGCTGTTTAACATGATTCTGTTGTTCACGGATGGCCTCCAAAATTTCTGTATTTGGGGGTTGTTTGTCTCCTTTGTTTTGAGGTGTATCCTTCGTTGTGGTATCCGTGTTCTTATGCGGCATTCTATCCTCCAAACCAGAGTTGTGATCGTTGTCAAAGTTGTCCTCCATGATGGTGGGGTGACTTCCAGGTTCCCCGGCAACGGCGCCAATATTCCGAGGGTTACCTGAAACTGAAGGTCGATCTCGGAGGAGATCTACGGTTGTGGCCGGAGCTTTTGTGTCCGACTTGCTGAATCCTGAAATATTTCTGATCTTTGATCTCTGGAGGGTGGTGGTACCTGCAAGAGACTCTGATGCTTAAGTTAGCACGGGCTTTGAGCAGGTTTTTTGTGTAGAATTAGAGTATGAGTTATACCTGGGTGCTCCAGTGTATTTATAGTGGTGTTGAGTGACCTCCCTTGAGATAAGTCTGTTATCTTATCTTATCTTTGGTGAGATCATCTATCTTGTGGCCAGCCGCCTTTGAGGTAGGCTATGTCCTTCGGTCCTGGGTCTGTTTTAGGGCCTCTAGTGATTTGGCCGAGCTCTTTAGAGAGAGGTTGGCGACGACCAACCTTTACAAGAGGTTAGTTTGTTTTGTCTTCGTCCAATCTGGATCACGTAGCTTGACCCATGGTATGAACAAATAGCTTGAAAACAATTTTAGCTAAATCACTAATTATCTGGACTTAACGGGATACGTGACATATAATCCTCTTATATTTGGGTAATTAGGGTTTTTGTGCCATATAAACTAGAATTGGACTTAAACCTTTAATTGAAATTAAGTGACCAAGGAATTGGTGGTTAACTAGGTTAGGGGAGACTAAATTACTAAGGAATTTGGGTTTAGCCACAAATAGTTTGCCATGAATTGAATCTTGCATGATTAAAATAGTTGGTAAGAAAAGTTAATCCGAAAGATAAACATCTCTGAAACCTTGACTGTCTTCTCCCATATTCTTCACATCAATTTATTGTTTGCCTTAAATTCTCTAAATTTACTGTTTAATGCTATTGAACTCTCAACATCATTTTCTACTTGTCTGTCTAAGTAAATCACTCAATCATTGTTTCTTGATCTATCAATCCTCGTGAGATCGACCCTCACTCACATGAGGTATTACTTGGTACGACCCAGTGCACTTGCCGGTTAGTCTGTGGACTTTAAATTCCACATCAAGTTTTGGCGCCGTTGTCGAGGATTGACTGTGATTGACAATTATTAGTTTTTTGAATTCTTAGATTAGGCGTTTTAGCTTTAATTATATTTAATTTTTGTCCTTTAATTTTCAAATTTTATAGCATTTATTTTTTCTTAATTTTTGAAATTAAGTTTGGTGTCACTTAGTTATTTTTATTTTTATTTTTATTTTTCTGTTTATTTTTTTATAAATTTCAAAATTTTCATTCCAATTTTGCTTATAATTTTCAAAATTTTACTGCTTTAATTATTTAGTTGTTTTATTTTATTTCTTTTACATAGGTTACCTCATTGGGAATTCTCTACACTCTGACGTAGAGATTCCCACTTTCCTTTGTTTTCTGTTTGTTTATGAGAAGGAACAGGGATAAAGACCCCCTCCTTGATTTTCGACCTTCACTCACTTGACGTATTACTTGGTACGACCCAGTGCACTTGCCGGTTAGTCTGTGGACTTTAAATTTCACATCAGATTCTCAAGCTAACGACCACTAAATTTAAATAACTTAAGGTGAATAACACCATTGCAATTCTTCGGAAACGGCACCAAAAACTTGATGGAGGGCCAAAAGTCGGTCTAGAATTTCACAAAATAGAGTTTCATTTTAAGTATAGTTCCAAACCAACAATTGACTCTTAATCAAAGTTTAAATAAAGAATTGTCACAATTCAAATCAATTAACTGGGAGTTTGAAATTCCGGGTCATTCTCTCTAGGAATTGTAATCAAGTATTAAATTGTTGGCTATGAGGAAGAGGGATTTGATGGCAATTGGCAAGAAAATTAAAGGATAAGAAAATAAAGATGTATGCAAGGAATTAAACTCAAGCAAGTAAAGCAATAAAAATGGAATTTAAGTGGCAAAAAGAAACTCTTGGCAAGGGTTGAGAATTAAGGATTCCTATCCTAACCATTGACCACAAACATAGATGATTATGAAGAGTTAATCCTACTTAGTCAACCCTAACATCGAGGATAAGTCAGATAAGCATAATTAATCTTAATCCACAAATCCTAGCCAACTCACTAATTAGCTTAGTGAAAGACTAGCGTTAGTGGAAATCAAATCAACTAACAACCCTAATCTATCAATCAAGAATGGACATCTATAACTCAAGGTCATCACCAAAGTCCTCAATTCTAAGTAAAGAGTGTGAAAAAACTACACTAAAATTGAAAGAGGCATTTTATTAAATACTTGGTGTGCATAAAAAGAAAAGCATATTAAATTGCAATAATAATAAAATATATAACTACCAATTGCAATAAAATGATAATAATAACTCAATTAAACATCAATAAATATAAAAATATCAAATTGCATTAAATGAAAATCAAAAGTAACAAGAATTTATAATCATAAAGAATTAAAACATAAGAGAGCAAAGATGTAACTACAAGAAATTTCAAGGAAAACTAAATCAAAACAAGAATTAAAACATAAATCTAAGAGAAAATTGACCTAATCTACCCTAATTCTAGAGAGAAGAGAGAGCTTTTTTCTCTAGAATGTGACCTAAAACATGTTCTAAACTACCCTAACTGCTCCCCATTTGTTCCCCCTTGAATTAGGCTTGAAATAGCTTCAGAAACGAGTTGGGTGAGCTCTGGAAGCCCAAAAATCGCTGCCCCCATTTTGCATTTAATGAAGTCACGTGTCAGGACATGTGTGTACGCACAGGTGTATGCGTACGCACACTAGCCGAATTTCATCTTGTGCGTACGCACGCATAGCGACCCTAAAAAGCTCCAAACTCCATTTCTTTATGAATTCTCCAATTTTGCATGCTTTTTCCTCACTTCTTCAATCCATATTTGCCTTGTAAGCCTGAAATCACTCAACAAATACATTAAGGCATCGAATGGGACTAAAATGAATAAAATTTAGCAATTATATGGCCTAAAAAGCATGTTTTTACTTTCAAGCACACTTTAGGAAGAAATCATGAAACTATGCTATTTCAATAAATAAATGTGAGAAAAGTCAATAAAATCCACTCAATTAAAGCAAATGAACAACATGAAATGTGGATTCATCACATCCCACACTTAAACAATAGCATGTAGAATGATATAAGAAAGGGGTACTAATATTTATTCAATGCAAGTAAACTACCTATATGCAATCTATCTAACGGCATGTAACTACTTAGTTAAAATAAATCAATTTCCAAGAATTTATAAACTTGAAAGATGAGAAATAAACATAGATAAAAACATATAATTGAGCAATTGAACCCCTCACCGGATGTGTATATGCTCTAATCGCTCAAGTATCTAGGGTTAATTCACTCAATTCTCCTCTAATCATGCTTTCTAAGATTTGTCTTTCATCTAACAATCAACAATTATTCAATGAATGCATGCAAGTACCATGAGGACTTATCCATAGGTTGTAGGGTTAGGGTCAAGGTAAAGATGCATATGGTCAAGTAAGTTTGAAATTTGAATTCTTGATTAACTTAAAGTCTCACCTAACACAAATAACAACCTATACAATTCAATTGCAAACCTAACTACCCATTCCTCACTTTTTCACACACTCATGCATTCTTTTCAATTCACATCCCATATGTATTGTTATTATTACTTTTTTTTGGGGTATTTTGTCCCCTTCTTATTACTTTCTTTTTCTCTTTTTTTTTTCTTTTTCTTTTTCTTCTTTTTAATTTTTTTCTTTTTTTTCAAACTAAAATATAAACAAAAGCATCAATGCATATAGTTTAAATATTTAATGCATGAGTATGTACCCAATTCCCAAGATCTTTAACACCCTTTTATTAGGACTTCAGCCAGTGAGATTGGATTAATCAAATTTCTATTTATAGCGCTTGGATATCGGTGACCTAGTTTATTACAGGTCTACCGCCATATGTTTGATATAATGCTTTCATGGTTTAGTTATTATTATTTCATGCATGGACATTGGTTCACTCTGGTTGGTTCTGACTTCAGTATGAATACACTGTAGTGTTATATTTTGAAGGTTGTGGTTTGGTTTGGCTCTTGTTTAAACTGCAACTATTGGTAATGTATTTAAGTACTGTGTCAATTAGATATATTTTTAAAGTTTGCCAAGGGTTTCACTATGCTATTATGATTACTTCTCTAATGATTCCCTAGTTATAGAGTATGTATGATAAGCTTTGAACTTCCACTTCCAGAAAATTTAATTTATTATTGTTTAATTATCATACTATATGCTAAAATATCTCTATTTCATTCTCTCTCTTTTTTACAGGATAACTACAGAAGAAAACATCAAAACAAAAAGAATATTGATCCTATCCCAAAAGGAGAAACAAATTAAAGAAGCCTTTTAAAGAACGAGAAGATGTGAAGAATAAACCAATATTTTCGTGTTTATTTTTTTTGTGTAATCATCATTTATTACATGTATATCACAATACAATTTACCCAAACACATTATTTTTCTTGATAATGCAATATTGCTCCTTGGATTAATGTAGTGAATATCATAAATAATGCAATATTTTATATTTGATCTTATTAATATTAATGTGATAATTGAGAAGAAAAAAAATAAAATCTACATGAAAAATAGAAAAAAAGTGAAATTAAAACCCTATACAATAGAGTAATAAACTACAATCACGGTTACAATTAAAAACCATGACAATTAAAGGGTTATGGACATGGTTATAGTCATGGTCATGGTTTATAACCGTGACTATAGTGTGGGGCTAATGTTACGGTTAAAAGCTATGACTATAGAAACACTAACCATAACTATAAAAGGGATAAAGTCACAATTATAAAACGTGACCTTTGATTTATGGTCACGTTTATCACTTTGTAAGAAAAGGACTATGACTTTTGCTCAACAAACTGTGACCGTTGAGCTATGGTAAGGGCGGTATTGGCCACAGTTGAATACCGTGACTTTTGTTCAAAATCAGTGATAATAGAGCAAAGCTCACAGTTTTTTATGTCTATAGTCACAGTTTTAAAACGTGACTTAAAGCAAAAAATGTTGTGGTGTAGCTTAACTTTAAGCACATAATTCATGTAACTTAAGTAAAGTCACACTGCAAGCTAATTCTTCATAAATGATTCAAGTGATAATATCATGTCAAAATAACAATAAGTAACCAATATTGACATCTAAAGTATATATAAGCTACAAAAGGAAGCTACAAAGAGTCATAAATCAACTAATGACATTATTAAACTCAAATTCAAACTTCTAAATTTTTCAGAGAAAATATCTTTCTTTCTCATGACACTTGATCCTGAAATCATCATTGTTTCAACTTCAAATACATTTTCATAGGAAAGACACTATCTTTGTGGTTGAAGATCATGTTTAAGTCAAGGCTTGTTGGCAAAGAAACAATCATGCATTAAAGGAGACAAACTCTGAGTGAGATCCAAATAATTCATAACACGTGAGATTGGTCTCACCAGCATCTAGATTATGAAGCTATATCCCATAACTATGAGAGCAACACAACATAAACAAAAGAAGAAATAATATTTTTTTTAACTTTAAAATTCATTTGAAAGTGAATAAATATATTAATTTAAGTTTACATTCCTTACACTAAAAATAAATATAATCAAACTAATCCTCACAGAGATGCTAGCTACTCCATGATTACTATTACTTTCCTTAGTATATTTACCTCTCTTTTCAACCTAGTTGTGATTTTGACCTCTATTTCTAACCCCCACTATATATTTCCATTGCTTTAGCATCATGGTACTCTTTGCCAAATAACAATATTATCACAGTTGAAATAAGCAATTGTTCACAAAGAAGTCTTCTGTCTCGTGGATAAAAATCCTTTGAATAGACACTTTTAGATAGTGAAGAACAGAAGACAAAATAACCTTATTGTTTTAGCACACTTGATTGTACTTACACCATAACACTGCATAATTGAAATTCTTTCAGAAAAGCATCATCATGATTTTATTGCACCATTCACACAAAAATAGAAAGCAGAACCCCGAGGCAGAGAGCTCATACTCACACTCAATACATCATTCAAGATAAGTAAATAAACCTTTTTTTTCTTCTTTCCCTTGTGCTGCTAGCTACAATCTATCTAAAAAGAGAAGGGATCGATCACATTCCATGATAAAATGAAATAGAAACTTTGTTAAATGTTTCACAGAAAAATACCCTTTAGCCATTTCAATCAAATCCTTCAGATTTGACTTCTTTCAAAAATGAAACTCACTGAAATTCCAATCCCGAGATTTTTTAATTATGACTAACAACTAACACTTCTTTTTTCAAATCTTTTTTTTTTCACTCAAGAAAAATCTGCAACACAAAAAAATTGGAATATCCAAGAGAAAGCTTAATAATCTAGAATCAATGCCATTGTGTTTGACAATGTTGCTCCAAATTGAGCTAATTTTGATAAAATATATGATTCAACAATGGAGACCCAAATGCTTATATCACAAATTAATTCATTCAAATGTATTATTTATTGAACAAGAGATCATATTTGTCAAGTTTATGCATACATTTTATCAAAATAAATAGAGGATTATCTTTTCAGTCAGAAATTCTCTTGGGTAAAAAAATCTAGCAAAGATTGAGCTCAAATTTTTTCCAAAACCACGTATTGCACCATGTTAAATAGCTTTCTCCCATGTCAACCAACCCGAAAGACAATTTAAAACACTAACGAAGTCTTAAATAATCTTCTATGAGATTAAATTCTTCTCACCAAAAAGTTATTATAGATTATTTCAATGAGAATCTTGATACCTGGTGCACGAAATTTCGATCTCAATGGCGGCAAAAACTTGGTACGCACTATCATAATTTCAATTCTTCTTCACAACTTTACACAACTAACCAACAAGTGCATTGGGTTATCCAAGTAATAAACCTTACGTGAGTAAGGAGATTGTCGGCTTGAAGCAAGCTATGGTCATCCTTGTAAATCTCAGTCAAGCGGATTCAAATGGTTATGGGATTTTGATAATTAAAATATAAATAAAATATAAAATAGGATAGAGATACTTATGTAATTCATTGGTAAGAATTTCAGATAAGCGTATGGAGATGCTTTGTTCTTTCTGAAGCTCTTCTTTCCTACTGCCTTCATCCAATCATTCATACTCCTTTCCATGACAAGTTGTATGTTAGGCATCTCCATTGTCAATGGCTACTTCCCGTTCTCTCAATGAAAATGGTCCAAATGCACTGTCACCGCATGGCTAATCATCTGTCGGTTCTCGATCATGTTGGAATAGGGTCCATTGACCCTTTTGCATCTGTCACTACGCCCAACACTCGCGAGTTTGAAGCTCGTCACAGTCATCCCATCCAAGATCCTACTCGGAATACCACAGACAAGGTTTAGACTTTTCGGATCTCAAGAATGGCCGCCAATAATTCTAGCTTATACCACGAAGACTTTGGTCTGAACTAGGAGGCCAAGAGATACACGCTTAATCTAAGGTAGAACGGAAGTGGTTGTCAGGCACGCGTTCATAGGTGGAGAATAGTGATGAGTGTCACGGATCATCACATTCATCATGTTGAAGTGCAAGCGAATATCTTAGAATAGGGTAGGAAGTTGGCATTTGAACGTCAGTTTGCGTCATCAAAACTCGGGCAAAGTATGAACTATTATATATTGCTGAAAAGTCCTGGATGTCTACTTTCCAACGCAATTGAGAGCATACCAATTGAATTTCTGTAGCTCCAGAAAATCCATTTCGAGTGCAGGGAGGTCAGAATCCAACAGCATCTGCAGTCCTTCTTCAGCCTCTGAATCAGATTTTTGCTCAAGTACCTAAATTTCAGCCAGAAATTACCTAAAATCACAAAAAACATACAAACTCATAGTAAAGTCCAGAAATGTGATTTTTATTTAAAAACTAATAAAATATACTAAAAACTAACTAAATCATACTAAAAACTATGTAAAAACAATGCCAAAAAGCGTATAAATTATCCGCTCATCACAACACCAAACTTAAATTGTTGCTTGTCCCCAAGCAACTGAAAGTCAAATAGGATAAAAAGAAGAGAATATACTATAAATCCAAAATATCAATGAAACTTAGCTCCAATTAGATGAGCGGGGCTAGTAGCTTTTTGCCTCTGAACAGTTTTGGCATCTCACTTTATCCTTTGAAGTTCAGAATGATTGGCATCTATAGGAACTCAGAGTTCAGATAGTGTTATTGATTCTCCTAGTTCAGTATGTTGATTCTTGAACACAGCTACTTTATGAGTCTTGGCCGTGACCCTAAGCACTTTATTTTCCAGTATTACCACCGGATACATAAATGCCACAGA
The DNA here is from genome assembly GCF_000816755.2 of Arachis ipaensis. NCBI lineage: Eukaryota > Viridiplantae > Streptophyta > Magnoliopsida > Fabales > Fabaceae > Arachis > Arachis ipaensis. Next base: position 99,023,064 of record NC_029790.2, on the reverse strand, counting down.
CACATAACTGGGTGAAACTTTTCAGATTATGACTCAGCTTTGCTAAAGTCCCCAATTAGAGGTGTCCATGGTTCTTAAGCACACTCTTTTTTTGCTTTGGACCTCGACTTTAACCGCTCAGTCTCAAGCTTTTCACTTGACACATTCACGCCACAAGTACATGGTTAGGGACAGCTAGGTTTAGCCGCTTAGGCCAGGATTTTATTCCTTTGGACCCTCCTATCCACTGATGCTCAAAGCCTTGGATCTTTTTTTTTACCCTTGTCTTTTGGTTTAAAGGGTTATTGGCTTTTTGCTCTTAGCTTTTGGTTTAAAGAGCTATTGGCTTTTTCTGCTTGCTCTTTCTTTTTCTTTCTCTCTTTTTTTTTTACCTTTTCTTTTTTTTTTCGCAAGCCTTGTTATTCACTGCTTTTTCTTGCTGCAAGAATCAATTTTATGATTTTTCAGATTATCAATAACATTTCTCCTTTTTCATCATTCTTTCAAGAGCCAATAATTTTAACATTCATAAACAACAAATTCAAAAAAAAATGCACTGTTCAAGCATTCATTCAGAAAACAAAAAGTATTGCCACCACATCAAAATAATTAAACTAATTTCAAAGATGAATTCGAAATCATGTACTTCTTGTTCTTTTAATTTTAGAATATTTTTCATTTAAGAGAGGTGATGGATTCATAGGACATTCATAGCTTTAAAGCATAGACACTAGACACTAATGATCATGTAATAAGACACAAACATAAATAAAAATAAAGCATAGAGAACGAAAACAGAAAAATTAACTAGACAAGGAGATTAAGAAACGGGTCCACCTTAGTGAGGGTGGCGTCTTCTTCCTCTTGAAGAACCAATGGTGTTCTTGAGCTCCTCTATGTCTCTTCCTTACCTTTGTTGCTCCTCCCTCATAGCTCTTTGATCTTCTCTAATCTCATGGAGAATGATGGAGTGCTCTTGGTGCTCCATTCTTAGTTGTCCCATGTTGGAACTTAATTCTCCTAGGAAGGTGTTGATTTGCTCCTAATAGTTTTGTGGAGAAAAGTGCATCCCTTGAGGCATCTCAGGAATTTCATGATGAGGAATTTTCTCATGCTCTTGTTGAGGTCCATGAGTGGGCTCTCTTGTTTGCTCCATCCTTTTCTTAGTGATGGGCTTGTCCTCATCACTGAGGATGTCTCCCTCTATGTCAATTCCAGCTGAATTACAGAGGTGACAAATAAGGTGAGGAAAGGCTAACCTTGCCAAAGTGGAGGACTTATCAGCCACCTTGTAGAGTTCTTGAGGTATAATCTCATGAACTTCCACTTCCTCCCCATTCATGATACTATGGATCATGATGGCTTGATCCACAGTTACTTCGGATCGGTTGCTATTAGGAATGATAGAGCGTTGGATGAACTCCAACCATCCTCTAGCTACAGGCTTAAGGTCCGGTCTTCTCAATTGAACCGGCTTGCCTCTTGAGTCAACTTTCCATTGAGCTCCTTCCACACATATGTCTATGAGGACTTGGTCTAACCTTTGATCCAAATTGACCCTTCTAGTGTAGGGGCGTGCGTTTTCTTGCATCATTGGCAAGTTGAACGCCAACCTTACATTTTCTGGACTGAAATCTAAGTATTTTCCCCGAACCATTGTAAGCCAATTCTTTGGATTCAGGTTCATACTTTGATCATAGTTCCTAGTGATCCATGCGTTTGCATAGAACTCTTGAACCATTAGGATTCCGACTTGTTGAATAGGATTACAGAGTACTTCCCATCCTCTTCTTCTAATCTCTTGTCGGATCTCCGGATATTCGCCCTTTTTGAGCTTAAATGGGACATCAGGGATCACCTTTTTCTTGGCCACAACTTCATAGAAGTGGTCTTGATGGACCTTTGAGATGAATCTCTCCATCTTTCATGACTCAGAGGTGGAAGCAATTGCCTTTCCTTTCCTCTTTCTTGAGGTTTCTCTGGCCTTAGGTGCCATTAATGGTTATGAAAAAATAAAAAGCAACGCTTTTACCACACCAAACTTAAAATGTTAGCTCGTCCTCGAGCAAAAGAAGAAAGAAAATAGTAAAAGAAGAAGAAAATGGAGGAGATGGAGGGGAAGAGTGTATTCAGCCAAGGGGGAAGAAGTATTTTTAATGTGTGAAAATGAGGTAGTATTGAGGGGTTTATATAGGGGTGGGGAAAGGGTTAGGTTTCGTGTATTAGGGTTGGGTTTGGGAGGGAAAGGATTTTGAATTTGGAAGTAGGTGGGGTTTTTGGAGATCTTGTGGGGTCCACAGATCCTGAGGGGTCAAGGACTTAACATCCCTGCTCCATTCAGGCGTGAAAAACGCCCTTAGAGTGCACTTCTGGCATTAAACGCCAAGTTGCTGCTTGTTTCTGGCGTTTAACGCCAACTTTTCTCCCATTCTTGGCGTTAAACGCCAATTAGATGCTCTGTTCTGGCGTTAAACGCCAATCTGGTGCCTGTTTCTGGCGTTAAACGCCCAGAATGGTGCCAGACTGGGCGTTTAACGCCCATTCTACTACTCTTACTGGCGTTTAAACGCCAGTAAGCTCTTCCTCCAGGGTAAGCTATTTTTTATTCCATTTTTTATTCTGTTTTTGATTTTTCAGTTGTTTTTGTGACTTCATATGATCATCAACCTAAAGAAAATATAAAATAGCAATTGAAAATAAATAGATATAATTAAATAGCATTGGGTTGCCTCCCAACAAGCACTTCTTTAATGTCAATAGCTTGACAGTGAGCTCTCATGGAGCCTCACAGATAATCAGAGCAAGGTTGGGGCCTCTCAACACCAAACTTGGAGTTTGGTTGTGGCCTCCCAACACCAAACTTAGAGTTTGAATGTGGGGGGTTTTGTTTGACTCTGTATTGAGAGAAACTTTTCATGCTTCCTCTCCATGGTTACAGAAGGAGATCCTTGAGTCTTAAATACAAGGTAGTCCTCATTCAACTGAAGGACCAACTCTCCTCTGTCAACATCAATCACAGCGTTTGCTGTGGCTAGGAAGGGTCTGCCAAGGATGATGGATTCATCCTCATCCTTCCCAGTGTCTAGGATTATGAAATCAGCAGGGATGTAAAGGCCTTCAACCTTTACTAGCACGTCCTCTACTAGTCCATAAGCCTGTTTCATTGATTTGTTTGCCATCTCTAGTGAGATTCTTGCAGCTTGTACCTCAAAGATTCACAGTTTCTTCATTACAGAGAGTGGCATGAGGTTTATCCCTGACCCCAGGTCACACAGAGCCTTCTCAAAGGTCATGGTGCCTATGGTACAAGGTATGAAGAATTTTCTGGGATCCAATTTCTTCTGAGGTAATGTCTGCCTCATTAATGCACCCAGTTCATTGGTGAACAAGGGGGTTCATCCTCCCAAGTCTCATTACCAAATAACTTAGCATTTAACTTCATGATTGCTCCTAGATACTTAGCAACTTACTCTTCAGTGATGTCTTCATCCTCTTCAGAGGAAGAATATTCATCAGAGCTCATGAATGGCAGAAGGAGGTTCAATTGAATCTCTATGGTCTCTGTATGAGCCTCAGATTCCTTTGGTTCCTCAAAGGGAAATTCCTTTCTGTCCAGAGGACATCCCATGAGGATTTTCTCACTGGGACTCACGTCCTCCTCACTCTCTCCAGGTTCGGCCATGTTGGTCATGGTTATGGCCTTGCACTCTCTCTTGGGATTCTCTTATGTATTGCTTGGGAGAGTACTGGGAGGAGTTTCAGTAATCTTCTTACTCAGCTGACCCACCTGTGCCTACAAATTTCTAATGGAGGACCTTGTTTTATTCATGAAACTTAGTGTGGTCTTGGATAGATCAGAGACAATGGTTGCCAGGCCAGAATGGCTCTGTTCATAATTCTCTGTCTGTTGCTGAGAAGATGATGGAAAAGGCTTGCTATTGCTAAACCTATTTCTTCCACCATTATTGTTGAAGCCTTGTTGAGGCTTCTGTTGGTCCTTCCATGAGAAATTTGGATGATTTCTCCATGAAGGATTATATGTGTTTTCATAGCGTTTTCCCATATAATTCACCTCTGCCATTGCAGGGTTCTCAGGATCATAAGCTTCTTCTTCAGAAGATGCTTCTTTAGTACTGTTGGATGCAGCTTGGCCAATTGAGGCTTAAACTCAAAATTGTTTGCTCCAATTGCAGGAAGTGAGATGCTTCTTCCATAGAAGTTAGAAGAGGGTGCAATAAAGTCACCAAGCATCTTCCTTGCATCTCCACCATTGTTATTAGGTTCGGCCATGTCTCCCTCTTTTTCGAAAATTTCTGTCAGGTTCTCTCTAGAGAGTTGTGCTTTAGCTTCCCTTAGCTTCCACTTCAGAGTCCTTTCAGGTTCAGGATCAGCTTCAACAAGAATATTCTTATCCTTGTTCCTGCTTATATGAAAAAGAAGAGAACAGAAAAGAAAATATGGAATCCTCTATGTCACAGTATAGAGATTCCTTATGTGAGTATAAGAAGAGAAGAATAGAAGAAGGAGAACAGAAAAATTCGAACACAGAGAAGAAGATGGGGTTCGAATTTTGGGTGGGTGAGAAGTGTTAATAGATAAATAAATAGAAGGATATGTGAGAGGGGGAGAGAATTCGAATTTAATTTAAAATAAAAGGAAAATATTTTTGTTTTTATTTCAAATATTAGTTAGAATTCGAAAATTAAAAAGAGAAATAAAATTAAAATTAAAATTTGAAACAATTAGTTAATTAAAAGGAATTTTGAAAAAAAAAGGGTGAGGAGTTTTCGAAAATTAGAGAGAGAAAATTAGTTAGGTAGTTTTGAAAAAGATAAGAATCAAACAAAAAGATGAGATTAATTGAAAAATATTTGAAAATCAATTTTGAAAAGATAAGAAGTTAGAAAAGATTTTGAAGTTGATTTTGAAAAAGATGTGATTTGAAATTTATTTTGAAAAAAAAGATTTGAAAAGGAAATTAAAAAGATTTGATTTTTGAAAAATTAAAGTTGATTACTTGACTAACAAGAAACTAAAAGATATGATTCTAAAATTTAAAGATTGAACCTTTCTTAATAGGCAAGTAACAAACTTTAAAATTTTTGAATCAATCACATTAATTGTTAGTAAAGAATTTGAAATTATGAAATGAAATTAGGAAAAAGATTTTGAAAATCATTTTTTAAAATTTTCGAAAATCATAAAAGAGAAAATGAAAAAGATTTAATTTTTGAAAAAGTTTTGAAAAGATATGATTTTTTAAATTGAAAATTTGACTTGACTCATAAGAAACAACTAAATTTTAAAAAGTTTTGAAAAAGTCAACCCAAATATTCAAAATTTATGAGAAGATTAAGGGAAAGATATTTGTTTGATTTTTTAATTTTTAATGAGGAGAGAGAAAAACAACAAAAAGATGCAAAACATGAAAATTATGAATCAAAACACACAATGCATGCAAGAACACTTTGAATGTCAAGATGAACACCAAGAACACTTTGAAGATCAAGATGAACATCAAGAACTTATTTTTCAAGATTTTTAAGAAAATAAACATATGCAAGACACCAAACTTAGAAATTTTCAATGTTTAGACACTAACAAATTGAAAATGCATATGAAAAACAAGAAAAGACACAAAACATGAAGATGCAAAGATCAAACAAAGAAGATCATCAAGAACAACTTGAAGATCATGAAGAACACCATGCATGATTTTTGAAAATTAAAGAACAATTAAAAGGATGCAATTGACACTAAACTTAAAATTTGACACTAAACTCAAACAAGAAACACAAAATTATTTTTTATTTTATGATTTTATAAATTTTTTTGTATTTTTTGAAAATTATTTAGAAAAGAAAAATAAGGATTTCGAAATTTCAAATGAGAATTCCAGGAATCGTGCAATGTTAGTCTAAAACTCCGGTCCAGGAATTAGACATGGCTTACTAGCCAGCCAAGCTTTCAGTGAAAGCTCCGGTCCAAAACACTAGACATGGCCACTGGCCAGCCAAGCTTCAGCAGAACATTACATACAACAGCTAATTTGTTGAGAAAGACAAAGAAGCTCTTCTAAAGATAGTTGAAACCTCGGTCTAAAAGATTAGACATGGCTTAACAGCCAGCCAGAATTCAACATATCTCATGAAACCCTAGAATTCATTCTTAAAAATTTTGAAGAACATAGAATAATTTATTTTTTTTGAAAATTTTTTGAAAATAAAAAGAATAAAAATAAAAACTTAAAATTAAAATAAAATTACCTAATCTGAGCAACAAGATGAACAGTCAGTTGTCCAAACTCGAACAATCTCCGGCAACGGCGCCAAAAACTTGGTGCACGAAATTGTGATCTCAATGGCACCAAAAACTTGGTATGCACTATCATAATCTATATTCTTCTTCACAACTTCGCACAACTAACCAGCAAGTGCACTGGGTCGTCCAAGTAATAAACCTTACGTGAGTAAGGGTCGATCCCATGGAGATTGTCGGCTTGAAGCAAGCTATGGTCATCCTTGTAAATCTCAGTCAGGCGGATTCAAATGATTATGGGATTTTGATAATTAAAATATAAATAAAATATAAAATAGGATAGAGATACTTATGTAATTCATTGGTAGGAATTTCAGATAAGCGTATGGAGATGCTTTGTTCCTTCTGAATCTCTGCTTTCCTACTGCCTTCATCTAATCATTCATACTCCTTTCCATGGCAAGCTGTATGTTGGGCATCACCGTTGTCAATGGCTACTTCCCGTCCTCTCAGTGAAAATGGTCCAAATGCACTGTCACCACATGGCTAATCATCTGTCGGTTCTCGATCATGTTGGAATAGGGTCCATTGACCCTTTTGTGTCTGTCACTACGCCCAATACTCGCGAGTTTGAAGCTCGTCACAGTCATCCCATCCCAGATCCTACTCGGAATACCACAGACAAGGTTTAGACTTTCCGGATCTCAAGAATGGCAGCCAATAATTCTAGCTTATACCACGAAGACTCTGGTCTGAACTAGGAGGCCAAGAGATACACGCTCAATCTAAGGTAGAACGGAAGTGGTTGTTAGGCACGCGTTCATAGGTGGAGAATAGTGATGAGTGTCACGGATCATCACATTCATCATGTTGAAGTGCAAGCGAATATCTTAGAATTGACTGCGTGCCAATTGGGTTTCTGTAGCTCCAGAAAATCCATTTCGAGTGCAGGGAGGTCAGAATCCAACAGCATCTGCAGTCCTTCTTCAGCCTCTGAATCAGATTTTTGCTCAAGTCCCTCAATTTTAGCCAGAAATTACCTGAAATCACAGAAAAACACACAAACTCATAGTAAAGTCCAGAAATATGATTTTTATTTAAAAACTAATAAAAATATTCTAAAAACTAACTAAATCATACTAAAAACTATGTAAAAACAATGCCAAAAAATGTATAAATTATCCGCTCATTAATATCAAAATTAAAACTCCAAAAACCAGCAACAAATATAATTATTTTTTTTATTTCCGTCTTTTTCAATGTGCACTACCATTTTCAACATGTCAAAGCAAATTTAAGTGAATAAATCTTACAAGGGGAGATCTATCCACTAAATATTGAATAATTATCTCCACTATAACGTAAAAAAAATTAAAAAATAAAGCAATAAATAAACAAAAAGCCAAAAATTGAAAAATAAGATAATGGGGTAATATACTTGAGGAGGGGCGAGTAATGGTATTTTTTTAGGTTAATAGGCACCCGCTACAGTGGTATATAAATTGATATATAGTATGTAGCGTGTGTGAGTACATGACCAAAAAAAAGAGAGTGCTATGCTTTTCTATTTCCTCGACACTCACAGTTCGGGATGAAAAAAAATCCATTAATAGGTTCTATTTTATCATTTCAACTTTTGTTAAAAAATATGGATTTTATCAATTAGCTTACACATATTTTGCTTAATTAGATGATTCTTTGAAATCTTACTCTCATTGAAATTGTTGTGCAAAAAATAGGCTTTTTATATTTTAAATTGTCCAATTCTTATTTCTCCTTTTGCCATTTGGTTCCGTGATGCATTATCCTCAATTATTTTAAGTTTAAGGCACATCAATGGTTTAAGGGATCGAAAATCATGGTACAAAGAAGAATATTCAAGAAGCAATTCAGAGCTCAGCAGCCAAACAGTCGCACATGCAGCCTCCATCCGTGTGCGACCATAGCCTGCATGCGCGTCTACATCCCACGCATAACCGCTGAATTCGCGTGTCATGATTAGCGAAGTAAGTGCAGTCGTGATTTGGGCCTCCCAAAGGCCCTCATCAGTTGCGATGGAAGATATATGAAACCAAGATTTGAGGAGAATTATACCCAATATACTACAACATTCATTTCACATTTTTTAGGGTTTAGTTGGATAATTCTTGAGAAAGAAATTCTAAGTTTTCTCTAGAATTTTTAGGGTTTGCATCAATGTCATCTTAGTTTATAATTCTTATTTATGTTTAAGCTTACATTTTCTTCAACAATCTTCTAGTTTACTACTCTAATTTGATTTGCATTTCCTTTCTTATTTTATTCAGTTTATGTGATGACTTGATGATGCATGAGCATCTTTTTTATATTTTCTTACTATTTTAGATGTGAATTTATTTAGTTTTATTGAGATTTTAGTATTTGGAACCTATTTGGATGCTACTTTAACGCGCATTGTGCGTTTATTTATTTCAGGAAAAATCTAGACAAATTTGGCAGAATTCGTGCAAAAGAAAAAAAAAGAAACTTGATGCTGCCAAGATGGTGCTAAACGCCGCTGCCTGGCGTTGGCACCAAGTGCATCGTACTGCGTGCAAGCTCTCTGTTGAGCTAGCGCTAAACGCCAGAGCGCAGAAGACTTCGTAAAGTACGTCCAGAATCTCATGCTATCAGCAGTAAATGCCGAACCTGGCATTTAGTGCCAGGAAGACAGCAAGAATATAAACCTCTCTACCTCAGCGGCGCTAAATGCCGAGTCTGGCGTTTAGCGCTAGTAGCGCGAATATGATTTCTAAAGAAGGCTTCGTTGGCTTAGATTTTTATTAATAATTAGTTTTATTTAATTTTCTTTTGGTGATTATTATTTCAAAACACAATCTTTTAGGTTTAGAATTTATTATTCTATTTTATTTTCAAATCAAAATTAGGTTAGATATAAAAGGGAAAAGATTTAACCCTGCAGGCTCTCTTCTCTCTTCTACCTCATTCTACACTTTACACATTTTGGAACTCTAGTTTTTCTCTGAACCATGAGCAACTAAACCTCCCTTGTTAAGGTTAGGAGCTCTGTTTATGAGGCACCTGTTGCCAAACACCGCTGCCTGACGTTTGGCACCAAGTGCCTCGTACCGCGTGCAAGCTCTCTATTGAGCTGACGCCGAACCTGGTGTTTATCGCCAGGAAGACAGCAAGACTATAAACCTCTCTGCCTCAACCGCACTAAACGCTGAGTCTGGCATTTAGCGCCATTAGTGCAAATATGATTTCTAAAGAAGGCTTCGTTGGCTTAGATTTTTATTAATAATTTGTTTTATTTTATTTTTTTGGTTATTATTATTTCAAAACACAATCTTTTAGGTTTAGAATTTATTATTCTATTTTATTTTCAAATTAAAATTAGGTTAGATATAAAAGGGAAAAGATTTAACCCTGCGGGATTTCTTCTCTCTTGTACGTCATTCTACACTTTACACATTTTGGAACCCTAGTTTTTCTCTGAGCCATGAGCAACTAAACCTCCATTGATAATGTTATGAGCTCTATTTATTCTATGTATTAATACTATTGTCACTCTATTTTAATTATTGTATTGATTTAAATTCAAGGATTACTTTCGTTATTCATCTTATGAATTTGAGTGTATTAGAAAATAACTCTTATTCTACATGAATTCTTGTTGACTCTTGGAAAAGTTAACTCACTTGAATACTAGCTTGAAAGTAATTTTTCTAAATCACTAATTACCTAGACTTAATAGGATACGTGACATATAATCCTCTTGTATTTGGGTAATTAGGGTTTTTGTGGCTAATAAACTAGAATTAGATTTAACCCTTTAATCTACGTTATATGACCAAGGAATTGGCGGTTAATTAGGTTAGAGGAGACTAAATTTCTAAGGAATTAGGGTTTAGTCAATTAGGGTTTGCTATGAATTGGATCTTACATGATTAAATTAGTTGGTAAGAGATATTAATCTGGAAAAATAAATACCTCTGAAACCTTAACTATTCTCTCACATAGTTTTTACACCAAATTTACTGCTTGCTTCCTAAATTCCTGATTTACTGTTTAATGCAATTTAAACCCCAAACACTCTTCTCTGCTTGTCTGACTAAGTGAATCATTCAACCATTGTTGCTTGGTCTATCAATCCTCATGGGATCGACTCTCACTCACCTGAGATATTACTTAGTACGACCCGGTGCACTTGCCGGTAGTTTGTGAGATTCAAAATTCTGCACCAAGTTTTTGGTGCCATTACTGGAAATTCACTTAGATTGACAAGTACCCGTTGTTTGATTTCTTAGATTAGACGTCCCTTGTTTTAATTTTAAGTATTTTTTTACATTAAATTTTCGAAAATTTTACTTTAGTTGCTAAAAAAAATTCTCTTAATTTCTGAAATTAAGTTTGGTGTCCTCTTAGTTGTCGAATTTTATTTTTCCCTCGTTATTTTTCTTTCATTATTTTCGAAATTATTAGTTTACTTTTCCTTAATTAATTTTCAAATTTATTGGTTTACTTCCTTTAATTATTTTTGAAAATTTTGGTGTGTTTATTTGTTTTATTTTATTTTATTTTCTTTACTCAGGTTACCTCACCGGGAATTCTCTTCACTCTAAGGTAGAGATTCCCACTTTTTCTTATTTTCTTTTTGTTTATGAGTAGGAACATGAACAAAGAACCTCTTCTTGACTTTCATCCTGAGACTGAGAGAACTCTGAGAAGGCGTTTACTGTAGGCTAGAGCTTACAAAGCCATTGAGAATCTCAAGGATAGTTTTGAGAAGGAAACTGAAGGAACTACTATGGATCCAAACAACACCAACAATGTTATTAATCCTCATGTTCTCAATGCTCCTAATGTGCCTGAGCAACCAAGACGGATACTGGGCTCATACACTGCTCTTAGCCCCAACTTCTATGGCAATAACATTGTTGTACCTCCTGTAGCTACTCATAATTTTGAGTTGAAGTCTCAGCTCATCTCTTTGGTGCAATAAAATTACCAGTTTCATGGACTTCCACAGGAAGACCCAAACTTGTTTATCTCTAATTTCATGCATATTTGTGACATTGTGAAAATAAATGGAGTTCATTCGGATGTTTATAGGTTGCTTCTCTTTCCGTTTGCTGTACAGGACAGAGCCAAGCAGTGGCTTGATACACAGCCCAAGGAGAGCTCGGATACTTGGGATAAATTGGTTAATAGATTCTTAATCAAGTTCTTTCCACCTCAGAAGCTGACTAAGCTGAGGACTGATATTCAAACTTTCAGGCAGAGAGAGGGTGAGTCTCTTTATGATACCTGGGAGAGGTACAAGACGATGCTCAAGAAGTGTCCTTCATATATGTTCTAAAACTGGGTTCAATTACAGATTTTCTATGATAGAATTACTGAGGCCGCCAAAATGTCTCTAGATAATTCAGCAAGCGGGTCTCTTCACATGAAAAAGACTCCTGAGGAAGCTCTTGATTTAATTGAGATGGTTGCTAACAACTAATATCTATATTCTTTTGAAAGGACCTCTATGAGAAAAAGAGTCATAAAATTGGATGCTTTGGATGCAATTCTTGCTCAGAACAAGGCTATGTCTCAACAGATTAATGCTATTACTCAGCACTTGAGTGGAATACAAGTCTCAGCTATCAATACTCAAGATACATCCTATGACATGAGTGGTGACTTCTCTCAAGGTGAAAATTATGATTATAGCCAATTCTCCCCTAAACAGGTCAATTATATGGGCAATTCCTCTAGACCCCCAATAATGATCCTTTCTCTAAGACTTATAATCCGGGGTGGCAAAATCATCCTAATTTTGGTTGGAGAAATCAAGCACAGAGGCAAAAGAATTTTAGCAACAATTCTCAGGGAAATTTCAATAAGAACAACTTCAACAATCGCCAATTCCAGCCCTCTCAGCCACAACAAGCACCCTCTCAACCTCAGAAATCATCTGACTTAGAGTCTATTATCGTAGAACTCTCCAAGAATACTCATAGTTTTATGTAGGAAACTAGAGCTTCACTCAGAAACTTGGAAATTCAAGTGGGTCAGTTGAGCAAGCAAGCACATAAAAGGCCTCCTAATACTCTTCCTAGTAACACAGTACCTAATTTAAGGAAAGAATGCAGGATCAGAAGCAAAGGCTAGTAAGGAGCCGGTTGAAAAAAAAAAAGCTCCGGAGGAGGACAAGAATAAAGAGGAGCACACCCCCTCTAAACGCTCGAACAACCCCTTTTCAATTAGTCTTGAGACACATCTAGTGTTGCTTAATGCACCTGAGTACAAGACTAAAATGCCATATACTCAGAGACTTTAGAAGATCTCCAAAGACAAGAAATTTTCTAGATTTTTAGAGGTCTTTAGGAAGCTTCAAATCAACATTCCTTTTGTAGAGGCCCTTGAGCAAATGCCTCTTTATGCCAAGTTTATGAAAGAGTTGCTGACTAACAAGAGGAATTGGAAAGAGAGTGAAACAGTAGTGCTAACGAAGGACTGTAGTACTATTATTCAGTAGGATCTCCCGGAGAAAATGCAGGATCCGGGGAGTTTTTTGATTCCTTGAACCATTAGAGACATCACTATTCAGAGAGATTTATGTGATCTTGGAGCTAGCATCAACCTCATGCCACTTTTTTTAATGAGAAAGCTCCAAATTGATGAGGTAAAACCCACTCATATTTCTCTTTAACTTGCTGACCGTTCAATAAAATTTCCCTTTGGAGTTGTTGAGAACTTACTTGTGAAAGTAGGACCATTTATTTTTCCATCTGATTTTGTCATACTGGATATGGAGGAGGACAAAAATGCCTCTATTATTTTTGGGAGACCCTTTTTAACTACAGGTAGAGCCCTTATTGACGTTCAAAAGGGTGAATTGACTTTGAGGGTCAATGAAGAGGAAGTTGTCCTTAATGTGCTTAAGGCTTTTGATAAACCCCATATTTAGGGTTTATCTTGTGCTTGATTGAGGGGATTTTATGACATTTTACCCACATTTATTCAATGAAATAGCATTGTTTCATGATTGTCTCTCAATTTGTACTTAAGTGTGAAAACATGCTTTCTAGGCCCTTAATTAGCTAAAATTAATTCACCTTTGATTCCACTAGATGCCTTGATGTGTGTGTTAGTGATTTCAGGTTTAGAAGGCTAGGAATGGATCAAAGGAATGAAGAGAAAAGCATGCAAAGTGGAGAAATTATGGAAAAGCAAGGATTTGGGGTAAGATCAACGACGCGCACGCGCAGCAGACGCGCACGCGTGGATTGTGACGTCGCATGGCGACGCGTACATGTACATGACGCATACGCGTGGATGGAAAATTGTCAAGCGACGCGTACGCGTGAAGTGCACGTACGCGTCGATACTCGCACTTGACTCACTTAAAGGCAATATGCTGGGGGCAAATTCTGGGCTTCCTAGGCCCAAATCCAACTCATTTCTGATGCTATTTAAACCAAGGAATGAAGAGGAATCAACACACTTAGACACTTAGTTAGTTTTAGTTTAGTTTTGGGAGGGAAAGTTAGTTTCTAGAGAGAGACGCTCTCTTTTCTCTCTAAAATTAGGATTAGGTTAGATCTAGATTAGGATTTCTTAGATCTAGGTTAATTTAATGCTTTGATTCACTTTTCCTTTTGTAATTCTTCTTTTTTTATATCTCTTCTCTCTAGTTTAGCATTTAATTTTTGTAATTCTCTACTTTTATGTTGAAGCAATTTTTCTCTTCCCTTTTCCTTTTAATGCAATGAATGTTTTGATTTCCTTTATTGTTCATTTGATTTGTTGTTGTTTAATTCCTTGCAATTGAGTAGTGTAGATTTACTTTCCTTGCAACTTTACTATGCTTTTCTTTTATGCCTTTGAACGAACGGCAGAAGTCGGCTAATTAAGAAGTCAAAACATGGAATACGTTGTGAGTATAGTTCTCAACCAGCTAAGATCCGCCTCGTCAATTTAGAAAAGTTGTCACAAATTTTAGAAATAAAAATACTGGGAGTATGAGTCCTAG
>NC_029790.2:99000358-99008818 GCF_000816755.2 Arachis ipaensis | reverse complement strand
TCTTGACTGGGGGAATGATTAATTGGAAGTTCTATCCTTGTTGGGATCCCTTAAATGTAGTATTAAAAAGACTATCGTTTTCACTTAGTTAACCCTTACTAAATAAAGGAAAGTCAAGTGATTAAGCTAACCCTTATTCACAAATCCTAGTCCTCTCCCTTAGGAAGGTCTAGCGTTAGTAAATACAGAACTAGCCAACAACGTTCAATTTAACCGACACTTAAGCCTTCCAACTCAAGTGTCTCCTCTTAATCAACCCCATGTCAAGTAGAAAAACTACTCCATTGACATGGATATAATACTCATAAAAATATAAGAAGACATAATAAATTAATTAAAATAAAATAGAAAATTAAAATTAATTTAAAAGTAAAAGTAACTCTATATATTAATAAATCCAAAATGCAACATAATTATCTGAATAGGGTCAATGATCAATTGGAAAGAGTAAAGGGATAAGGAAACAAACTAAAGTAGTAACTTCAATGGAGGTGATGACTCTTCAACATCCAAAATCCAAAGCAAAAGCATAAACTATGAATGTAAAGCGAATCTAGATTCAGATCTAAAACTAAAAGTAATCCTAATATTAATATATCTGAATGTGTGTTTATGTCTATGGATGCGTGTTGAGTCTCTGCATATTCCCAGCTTTATTCTGTGTTTATGGGCCGAAAACTGGGTTAAAACGCGGCCCGAAATTGCCCCCAGCGTATTCTGTTATTTCTACAGATCGCGCATGTCACGCGTATGCGTCGTCCACGCGTTCGCCTCATTCAGCGATTTTCTTTGTCACGCGAGCGCGTCGTCCACGCGTTCGCGTCATTCTTGCAGACTCCAATCCACGTGTTTACATCAAGCACGCGTTCGCATCGCTGCGATTTCTCCATTCCACGCGCTCGTATGAGCCATGCGCTTGCGTCAGTGTTCACTGGTCATCTCCTTAGTTTCTTGTGTTCCTTCTATTTTTGCAAGCTTCCTCTCCATTCTCTAAGCCATTCTTGCCCTATGAAGCTTGAAACACTTAACACACGGATTCCGGCATCGAATGGGATAAAAGAGAATTAAAATACACAAATAAAATATCTCTAGGAAGCAAGTTTTCAACCATAGAACTCAACTAGGAAGGAATTGTAAAATCATGCAAATCATATGAATAAGTAGGTAAATAATTGATAAAAACCACTCAATTAAACACAATATAAAACATAAAATAGTGGTTTATCAACCTCCCCACACTTAAACATTAGCATGTCCTCATGCTTAGCTTAAGAAGATAAAATAAATGAGTAGAGTAATGTAAGACTCATGCAATGCAATTCAACCTATATGATTCTTATCTACTTGGTTAAAAGTAAATAAGCTCTTTAAGACAAACATAAATTGGATTTCACTAATTCAAATTATACAATAAAAGACAAGTAAAATTGTAAGAAGACAGCTCATGAAAGCAGGGAACATAGAATTAAGCATTGAACCCTCACTGATGGTGTATGTGCACTCTAGTCTCTCTAGTGTATATGGTAATCACTCTATCCTTCTCTAATCATGCTCTCTAATCCTTGTTCTTCACCTAACTAATCAACAAGTATTTAATGTACCAATACAAACATCATGAGGTCTTTTAAAGGTTGTAATGGGGCCAAGGTAAAGGTCAGGGTATATACATTTCATACTCATGTACCAACTTTTTCTCTTAACTTGTATCACATATGCATTGATTTTTTATTAACTTAACATTGAGGTAATTTTGTCCCCTTATTTAATTACTTAATTATTTATTTATTTATTTATTTATTTTTAAAGTAAAAGTAAAATAAACATAGCTTATCAATGCACATAGATTTTTAATTTTTCTAGTTTCACATGAGTAGGTACTCATATTCCCATTATTTTATCATGACACATTCCCTTATTAACCCATGTCCCCACAATCTTTCCATACTCAATTGACACATAATTTCTATCTTAAGCTTACCAAAGATTCAATTTGGGATATTACTTATTTTTCCGCTTAAGGTTAGTAATGTGGTGAAATATAGAACAAATGGGATTAAAAGGCTCAAAGTGGCTAACAAAGGTAAATGGAAGAGTAGGCTATTTGGGGTAAGTGAGTTAAAACAATTAATGGCCTCAATCATATGCATGCATCTAACACATTAAATATTGGACATATAGGATGGAACAAAATAAAGATTACAATCATAGAGAAGCAAACACACAAGAATAATATTTATGGTCAAATAATGTAACCATGTAATTAGGCTCAAGTCTCATAGGTTGTGTGTTCTTAGCTTTTTTAAACTATGTTCCAATTACAACTTCTAACAAGTTTTAACACAAAAGTTTTGATTTAAATTAGTGAAATTTTTCAAAAATAGGGTCTTAAAAAGAAACTTATTATTTTTCAATCAAGTAGAATAATGCATGCAATTGACCTATTACTATGCAATTTATCCTATTCTAATAAAAAAGAAAAAATTAATTAAATATCCTATTTTATTGGTGTTTAAGGAAGAGAAATTACCTTCGGAAGTTAGGTACTGACCAACCTCCCCACACTTAAAGCTTTGCACCGTCCTCGGTTCCATTTGTCAGGAACAAAAGGGGGCTGGTAGCAGCATCTCCACCGTCGGGACCATCATGGCTCCCTGTGCTGGTAAATGAAGTGGAGTCCGGGGTGTCTGGGTCTTCTTTAGGTGGGTGGTTACCAACAAGTAGCTGATGCGTAAGCATCTTATATATCTTTTCCTTGTGAATTTGCACTTGAATTTCTAAGTTTATTCAAAATTTAAATATCTTTTAGACACTATGGATGCTACTTTGAGTTGTGCACAATTCTATTTATTTCAGGTAGCATTTGAATGGATTTGACGGAGTTTTGTAGCAGAAAAGAAGAAAAATGAATGATGTTGTCAATCCTAACCTCCTTGCACTCAAACAGGAATAACTTCAGCTACAGAGGTCCAATTGATGTGATTTCAGCGGCATTGGAAAGCTAACTTCCAGGGCTTTCCAACGATATATAATAGTGTATACTTCTTCTCCAAAAACCTCTGCCTCCTCCACTTTGAACCTGGCCCTGCCAAGTTCAGCGTGGAACTTGAACGCACCAAAGGAGTCCAACGCACATCATTCCACGCTGAACTTGGAAAAATCCAAGTTCAGCGTGGACTCAAAGGAAAACAATAAGGAAGCGCTACCTCCTCCACGCTGAACTTGAGAATTTCCAAGTTCAGCATGGATCCAAAGCTCCAAAGGAAGAACTGCACCTCATCCACGCTGAACTTGAGGATTTCCAAGTTCAGCGTGGACCTGAACGAATCCAATGATCCCTCGTACAAGGCTGTGCAGAAAGTTTAATGAATTTTGATTTACTTTTATTTTATTTATAATTAGGAAAAGATATTATTTTAGTTTTAGAAAATATATTTTACATTAATTAGGATTAGATATAAAAGGGGAAAGAATCAGCCATTCGGGCTCCTCTCTTCTCTTCTACCTCATTCCAGAATTTACAGTTTTTCAGAATCCTTATTTTCTCTCTGAACCATTAGCAACTAAACCTCCATTGTTAAGGTTAGGAGCTCTGTCTATTGTATGGATTGATAATATTATTTTTCTATTTTAATTCATGTACTGATTTATATTTCAAGAATTATTTTTGTTCTTTATCTTATGAATTTGGGTGGAACGGAAGTATGACCCTCTTTCTAATTGAGTTCTTGTATAACTTGGAAAAGCTCTTTACTTGAACAACAGCTTGAAAACATATTCTCCTAAATTTCTAATTATCTGGACTTAACGGGATACATGACATATAATCCTCTTATATTTGGGTAATTAGGATTTTTGTGGCATATAAACTAGAATTGAACTTCATCCTCTAATTGGAATTAAGTGACCAAGGAATTAGCGGTTGATGAAAGTTAGAGTAGACTAAGAAGGTCTAAGGAATTAGGGCTTAGTCATATATAGTTTGCCATGAATTGAATCTTGCATGATTAAAATAGTTAGTAAAAAAAGTCAATCCGGAAAATAGATAACTCTAAAGCCTTAACTGTTTCTCCATATATTATTCATAACTCGTTTACTGCTTGCTTTCTAATTACTGAATTTACTGTTTAATGCTTTTGAATACTAAAACACTCTTTTCTGTTTGTCTGACTAAGCCAATCACTCAACCATTGTTGCTTGATCCATCAATCCTTGTAGGATCGACCCTCACTCACCTGAAGTATTACTTAGTACGACCCGGTACACTTGCCGGTTAGTTTGTGGTTATAAATTCCACACCAAATTTTTGGCGCTATTACCAGAGATTGATAGTGATTAATAACTATCAGTTGTTTGATTGCTTAGATTAGATAATTTTTTTTCTTTTAATTAATTTTTTTATTATTATTAATTCTTATTTATTTATTTATTTTTCCCTTTCTTTTCTCTTTCCGTTAGCGCATTCCCTAGCCCCCTGTACCCTTTTTCTTTATTTCCCTAACGTCATTTTTTTTATTTATTTTACTTTTATTTTATTTTTTTTTGTCTATTTTTCCTTACTTTCTTTTGTTCTGTCATTTTTTTATATATTTTATTCAGTTCATCTTATTTTATTTTCGTTTTTCTTATTCATTTTGTTTCTCTATTTTTATTTTTCTGGTTCACTAAAAAAATAATAATAATAAAAATAGTACTTATAATTTTTTTAATTTCTAAAATTAAGTTTGGTGTCCTCTATTTATTTTTATTTTAATTTTTTCTATTTATTTTTCTGGTTAATTTCGAATTTTTCTGTTTTAATTCTACCTATTATTTTCGAAAATTATTTATTTATTTATTTAGTATTTTATTTTATTATTTTACACAGATTACCTCACAGGGACTTCTCTGCACTCTGACGTAGAGAGTCACATCTTTTCTTGTTTTCTGTTTGTTTATGCGCAGGAACAGAGATAAATAATATCTGTTAGACTTTGATCCTGAACTTGAAAGGACTTTGAGGTGGCGTTTGCAACAAGCAAGACTTTACAAGGCTGCAGAGTCCACTATGGATCATAATAATAATGCTGTTAATGCCAATGTGACAAATCCGAATGAGAATGAGCAAAGGAGAGTACTGGGCTCTTACTCTGCTCCTACTGCAGATCTTTATGGAAAAAGCATTGTGGTGCCTCCTATAGCTACAAACAACTTTGAGTTGAAGCCACAATTGGTCACCCTAGTGCAACAAAACTGCCAGTATCACGGTCTTCCCCACGAAGACCCAAATCAATTTATATATGATTTTCTGTAGATTTGTGATACTATGAAGACAAATGGAGTGAATCCTGAGGTGTACAGACTCATGCTTTTCCCGTTTGCTCTGAGGGATAAAGCAAAGCTATGGCTAGATTCCCAACCAAAGGAGTGTCTGAATACTTGGAAAAAGGTTGTTACTGAATGTTTCACTAAATTTTTCCCACCAAAGAAGCTGACTAAGCTTAGGTTGGAGGTTCAGAGCTTCAGGCAGAAGGAAGGTGAAACTCTTTATGAAGCTTGGGAGAGATACAAGCTATTGACTAGGCAATGCCCTCCGAACATGTTCTCCAAATAGACCCAACTAGATATCTTTTATGAAGGCTTGGGTGAGATATCCAAGATGAGCTTAGATACTTCTGCAGGTGGTTCATTGCACAAGAAGAAGACACCAGAGGAGACTATTGAGCTTATTGAATTGGTTGCAAGCAACCAATATTTATACTCATCTAACAGGAATCCTGTGAACTCTGAGACCTCTCAGAAGAGAGGCGTGTTGGAAGTGGAAGCTGTTAATGCTCTTCTTGCTCAGAACAAGCTTATGTCTCAGCAAATAAATCTACTTACTCAGCAGATGGGTGGCATGCAAGTCTCATCTATCAACACCCAAAATCCACCTCAAGAGACCTCCTATGACATGGCAGGTAATTTTGTGCAAAATAATAATTAAGATTATACTTAATCCTCTTTTGAACATCTCAATTACATGAGGAGTGCTCCTAGAAATACCAATAATGATCCCTATTCTCAAACCTACAATCAAGGGTGGAGAAATCACCCAAATTTTGGGTGGAGAGACCAACCTCAGAGACCTCAAAACTTCAACAATAATTTTCAAGGCGGCTTTCAACAGAACAATTACAATAACCGCCAATTTCAGTCTCAGCAGGCAAACTTTAAATCCCAAGAAGATGCTAATTGGGAGATGAAGAGTTTTGTGCAGAAAACCAGAGTATCAATCACGAATTTGGAGATTCAGATGGGTCAAATAGCCACAAGAGTTAATGAAATTGATCAGAGGACCACTAATAGCCTTCCTAGTAACACAATTCCAAATTCAAGAGAGGAATGCAAGGCTATCACCTTGATAAGTAGAGAAGTGGCAAGCATGAAAGCACAAATTAATGAGGAGCCAATTGAAAAAGAAGATTGCAAGGCTATTCAATTGAGAAGTGGTAAAGTAGCTGGCTTTGAGACCAAGGTCAATGGAGAGTTAGTGGAAAAAGAAGCTCCAGAGGAGAAGAAGGAAGAAGTAGAGCACGCCCCGCTAAAGCGTACAGACAACCCATTCCCAGACTCTCTTGACACTTATCCTACATTGCCAAAGGCTCCTGAGTACAAGCCTAAAATGCCATATCCTCAGAGACTTCAAAAGGGGACCAAGGACAAGCAGCTTTCAAAGTTCTTGGAAGTCTTCAGAAAGTTGCAAATCAATATTCCTTTTGCTGAGGTTTTGGAGCAAATGTCTCTCTATGTCAAGTTCATGAAGGAGCTATTGTCAAAGAAGAAGCCTTTAAAGGGAAATGAGACAGTAGTCTTGACTAAAGAATGCAGTGCCATCATTCAGAATAACTTACCAAAGAAGATGCCAGATCCAGGGAGCTTTCAAATTCCATGCACCATTGGGAGCACAACCTTTGAGAAAGTGTTATGTGATCTGAGAGCAAGCATTAATTTAATGCCCTTGTCTATGATGAAGAAGCTACAAATCCAAGAGGCACAACCCACAAAGATAGCATTACAGATGGCAGACAAATCTATGAAGCCTGCATACGGATTAGTGGAGAATATCTTGGTCAAAGTGGGTAAGTTCTTCCTCCCAGCAGATTTTGTGATTCTTGACACAGGGAAGGATGAGAATGCCTCTATAATTCTAGGAAGGCCATTCTTAGCTACAGGAAGAGCTCTAATTGATGTGGAAGAAGGTGAATTAGTGCTTAGAGTGCATAATGAGCAACTGGTCTTTCATGTCTTCAAAGATATACATTCAGCAGGTGAAGAAGAGAGGTGCATGCAGACTGAGCTTATTGATCCAAACCTTCAAGAACCCCCCGATGATGCATAGCAGAAATTGCAGCTCAAACCTCCTTTAGTGACAACCAATAAAATTCCTCCTAACATCAAACTTAAGTTTGGTGTCGGGAATGCATCATCCACCAAGGAGGAGGTCCCCAAAAAGAAAGTACCCAGAGGATGGAGAAACAAAAAGATCCCCACTGAAGGTTTCTCCCCAGGAATAAAAGTTGTGTTGACTAGTAATCCAGTGTGGATTTATACAGTAAACAGAATCCTCTCTCTGGAGCATATTGAGCTAATTTATGGAGACATAGGAAAGAAGTTCAAAGTAAGGGGGTGAAGAGCTGAGCCCCTATGATCCTCCTCCTTAGAGGAGCTGACCGTCAAGCTAGTGACGATAAAGAAGCGCTTGTCGGGAGGCAACCCAATGATTTCGTATCCTTAGTCTATTTTTCCATTGCATTAGTTTTATTATCTATTTGATTTTTATTTAGTTTTAAATTTTTTCCGTTGTTTTATGTATGTTTGATCATGCAGAATTTTTAGAACAGGAATCAGACACTTAGAAAAATTTTTTGACGCTCTGGAGATGATTGGTTCTGCTAGCTCCACGTTGAACTTGGAATTTTTCAAGTTCAACGTGGAGTATGCGTGCAATGTGCACGAGGGCCTCTGCCAAGTCCATGCTGAACTTGGAAAATTCCAAGTTCAGCGTGGAGAACGACGTTAAAGGGAGTAAAGAGGCCAAGAATCCACGCTGAACTTGAAATATCTCAAGTTCAGTGTGAAAAAAAAAAAAAAAAAGAAGAGTTGAGCCCACGCTAAACAGCGCTGCGTGGAGAGGAAGAATACATACGGGGCTACGACGCTGAACTTGCCCCCTTTCAAGTTCAACGTGAAACCATATATCTTAAGCAAATTCTTCCCAAATCATTTCCCTCTAGTCCCACACCTATTCATTGATTCTCTTTCTTTTTTCTGTCCTTCGTCCCCTTCCCCATTCAATCACATGATTCCCTTTCCTATTTACTTCACCATATCCGTGACCCTTTTTTTCGGCCTGCACTTCATCCTTCCCCCTCACATGATTTATATATATATAACCCGTCCTTCCTCCCCCACCCCTTATATACATATACATATATACTCCCC
>NC_029790.2:98991138-99000253 GCF_000816755.2 Arachis ipaensis | reverse complement strand
TCTATATATATTTTAATTATTTTAATCTCTCTTGTTTTTTTTTATCATTTGATTTTTTACACTAATATTTATTTTTACTCCTCCGTCTGTCTTTTTATGTCCCTCTCTGTTTTCAGTTTTTCTTTGCTTGAGGACAAGCAAACTTTTAAGTTTGGTGTTGTCGCTTCGCTTGTGGATTTTCTGTTTATTTTAATGACACTAAAGGGAGGCGAATCATCTCCATGGAGGAGCACAGCCAGAAGAATGAGATGGCCACTAGGATAACTGAGGTGGTTAAGTTCCTTTCATTCTATATTTCCTCCCGTTCTTATTATGTTATATTCCGGTTTTCTGGTGTTTTGTTTTTATTATTGCATGATCAATTGTTATTTCAATTTCTAAGTTCTAGTTTAAATTACTATTTATTTTGCTATTTGATTTTTATTCTGAAAGGGTGTCTCATGTATTACTCACTGAGCTTGAAATCAAGAAGAAAAGAAAAGAAGTGATGTATTGCATGAGAAATTGAATTTATATTAAAGAATAGTCTTATTTACTTAAATGTGGTGGTATTATTTGTGATTATAAATGAATGACATGAATAGTACATATTTGAATTTGAATCAAAGGATGTTGATGTGTAAGGAATAAGAATTTAGAGAACTATTAGGACTTCTCTGAAATTAGTAAAAGCTTAATCCTTGAAGCAAAAGAAACAACAAAAGAAAAATAAAAGCAAGGTCCAAGGCTCTGAGCATCAATGACTAAGGAGGTCAGACATGATTAAAAGCTCAAAGAGTTTTTTTTTAGTCATATGATTGTGGTGTTCTTGTGTCAAGTAATCCTTGAGACAGAATATTTAGAGTCGAGACCAAATGCATTTGGCAGAGTATGCTCAAGGCTTTGAGCACCACTGTCTGGGAGTAACCGAAAGAAAAATCAGAACTTAAAGAGAGTTCCCCAGTTAAGTGCTTGTGGTGTTTCTGTATCAAGTGAAGCTTGAGACAAAACATTTAAAGTCACGGCTAGGCCCAAGGTGCAAAGCACCAAAGAAAAGATAATTAAAGGAAATTTGCTGTGTTCAAGGATTAAACTGAAGTAGAAAGATCAGAGAATTCATAATATAATCCGGATTCTAATTCTGAATGACAGTGATAGTCCTCTGATTCAAAGGAGAGTGAGATGCCAGAACTGTTAAGAATTGCAGGAGATAAACCCCACTTTAAGGAGAGACATGAACATAACTGAACTCCCACTTCTCATGCAAATTCACATCTTGATCATGTACTAATTTTGGTTGCTTGAGGACAAGCAACAATTCAAGTTTGGTGTTGTGATGCGTGAGCATCTTATATATCTTTTCCTTATGAATTTGCACTTGAATTTCTAAGTTTAATCAAAATTTAAATATCTTTTAGCCACTATGGATGATACTTTGAGTTGTGCACAATTCTATTTATTTCAGGTAGCATTCGAATGGATTTGACGGAGTTTTGTAGCAGAAAAGGAGGAAAACGAATGATGCTGTCAATCCTGACCTCCTTGCACTCAAATAGGAATAACTTGAGCTACAAAGGTCCAATTGACGTGATTCCAACGGCATTGGAAGGCTATTTAGGGTAAGTGAGTTAAAACAATTAATGGCCTCAATCATATGTATGCATCTAACACATTAAACATTGGACATATAGGATGGAACAAAATAAAGATTACAATCATAGAGAAGCAAACACGCAAGAATAATATTTATGGTCAAATAATATAACCATGTAATTAGGCTCAAGTCTCACAGGTTGTGTGTTCTTAGCTTTTTTAAACTATGTTCCAATTACAACTTCTAACAAGTTTTAACACAAAAGTTTTGATTTAAATTAGTGAAATTTTTCAAAAATAGGGTCTTAAAAAGAAACTTATTATTTTTCAATCAAGTAGAATAATACATGCAATTGACCTATTACTATGCAATTTATCCTATTATAAAAAAAAAAGAAAAAATTAACTAAATATCCTATTTTATTGGTGTTTAAGGAAGAGAAATTACCTCCGGAAGTTAGGTACTGACCGACCTCCCCACACTTAAAGCTTTGCACTGTCCTCGATGCCATTTGTCAGGAACAAAGGGGGGCTGGTAGCAGCATCTCCACCGTCAGGATCGTCATGGCTCCCTGTGCTGGTAAATGAAGTGGAGTCCGGGGTGTCTGGGTCTTCTTTAGGTGGGTGGTTACCAACAAGTAGCTGATGCATGAGCATCTTATATATCTTTTCCTTGTGAATTTGTACTTGAATTTCTAAGTTTAATCAAAATTTAAATATCTTTTAGCCACTATGGATGCTACTTTGAGTTGTGCACAATTCTATTTATTTCAGGTAGCATTCGAATGGATTTGACGGAGTTTTGTAGCAGAAAAGGAGGAAAACGAATGATGCTGTCAATCCTGACCTCCTTGCACTCAAATAGGAATAACTTGAGCTACAGAGGTCCAATTTATGTGATTCCAACGGCATTGGAAAGCTAACTTCCAGAGCTTTCCAATGATATATAATAGTATATACTTCTTCTCCAGCAACCTCTGACTACTCCACGTTGAACTTGGCCCCTGCCAAGTTCAGCGTGGAACTTGAACGCACCAAAGGAGTCCAACGTACATCATTCCACGATGAACTTGGGAAAATCCAAGTTCAGCTTGGATTGAAAGGAAAACAATAAGGAAGCGCTGCCTCCTCCACGTTGAACTTGAGAATTTCCAAGTTCAGTGTGGATCCAAAGCTCCAAAGGAAGAACTGCACCTCATCCATGCTGAACTTGGGGATTTCCAAGTTCAGCGTGGACCTGAACGAATCCAATGATCCCTCGTACAAGGCTGCGCAGAAAGTTTAATGAATTTTGATTTAATTTTATTTTATTTATAATTAGGAAAAGATATTATTTTAGTTTTAGAAAATATATTTTACATTAATTAGGATTAGATATAAAAGGGGAAAGAATCAGCCATTCGGGCTCCTCTTTTCTCTTCTACCTCATTCCAGAATTTACAGTTTTTCAGAATCCTTATTTTCTCTCTGAACCATTAGCAACTAAACCTCCATTATTAAGGTTAGGAGCTCTGTCTATTGTATGGATTGATAATATTATTTTTCTATTTTAATTCATGTACTGATTTATATTTCAAGAAATATTTTCGTTCTTTATCTTATGAATTTGGATGAAACGGAAGTATGACCCTCTTTCTAATTGAGTTCTTGTATAACTTGGAAAAGCTCTTTACTTGAACAACAGCTTGAAAACATATTCTCCTAAATTTCTAATTATCTGGACTTAACGGGATACATGACATATAATCCTCTTATATATGGGTAATTAGGATTTTTGTGGCATATAAACTAGAATTGAACTTCATCCTCTAATTGGAATTAAGTGACCAAGGAATTGGCGGTTGATGAAAGTTAGAGTAGACTAAGAAGGTCTAAGGAATTAGGGCTTAGTCATATATAGTTTGCCATGAATTGAATCTTGCATGATTAAAATAGTTAGTAAAAAAGTCAATCCGGAAAATAGATAACTCTAAAGCCTTAACTGTTTCTCCATATATTATTCATAACTCGTTTACTGCTTACTTTCTAATTTACTGAATTTACTGTTTAATGCTTTTGAATACCAAAACACTATTTTCTGTTTGTCTGACTAAGCCAATCACTCAACCATTGTTGCTTGATCCATCAATCCTCGTGGGATCGCCCCTCACTCACCTGAGGTATTACTTGGTACGACCCGGTACACTTTCCGGTTAGTTTGTGGTTATAAATTCCGCACCAGTAGCTCCTTGAGGTATGTAAATCTGCGCTTGTTACGGCGCTCTCTTTGCTTTCCTTTCCGTTCAATCCGGTCTAATCTCTCAAGTATCTGATGCAGCAGTTGGTTTGTTGAAGGCGCTTGTGATGTGGAAGAAGAAGGAATATCTTCTGCTGGTTCTGTGCTCCAATTGATAGTGGCTGCTGGAGGTCTGATATACTTCCCATTAGGAACGTATTAATCATCTCGTGGAATCATGGCCTTGGTGTCCCCAGCTCTATAGGAGACTTCGGCTGCTGAGACTAGATCTGAAACCAAGGCGGGGAAAGGTAAGTTGCCCGCAATCTGTACGTGTCCCATAGCATGCCGAATGTGTCTTGGTAAATTGAGGTGCTGGTCTATAAGGATACACCAGAGTAAAACAGCCATGTCCGCAGTGAAGGATGACTCATGAGTGCTCGGAAAGACGTAATGGGATAGGATCTGTGCCCATACTCGAGCCTCCAAGGTAAGTGCTGAAGCCAAGATTCCCTTAGGTCGGGATCAATGGTATCCGTAGATCCATATGCTGCCAGGTTGTGCGATAACTCTGAGAATGGCGTCCCAGTCAAATTGGTATGTCTGGCGCTTGAGTGAGGTAAATATGTTATTGAAGGTAGTAAATTGAACATGCAAGCAACCCTTTAAGAAGTAATATAAATTGTCAAACAATTCCTTAATAACTCACAAGCAAAATATAAAATAAAATAATCACCTAATTAAATTTCTAACACCAATTAAATGAATAAAAAGAAAAATAAGGAAAAGAAAATATAGATAAAGAAAGTGAAAAGAAAAAAGAAGAAGAAAACATAAACATAAAAGTAATAAAGGAAAAGTAAAAAGTAAAGAAAGAAAGAAAAGAACCTTGATAATGGTTGTGAAAAATAGGAAGTAAAAAGTGAGAAAGAATAAAGAAGGAGGAAGGAAGAAGAAAGAAATAAGAAGGGATAAGAAAAATTAGGATTAGGGAAGAAAAGATACGATATTTGGCTGATCTGGATAAGCTGTGCGTCGCATGTGACGTGGACGCGTGAGTCACGCGATCGTGTGACTTGATTTGTGCTAGTGGCGCGAGTGCAGCCTCGCGTTTGCGCAACTCTCTATCCCAAACTCATTTTGCCAAAATTTAGGGTGACGCATTCGCGTGGGTGACGCGATCGCGTGAATGGCCATATTTTGAAAACGACGCGGACGGGTGGAGCACGCGGTCGCGTGATAGGGCTTGTGCTTCTAGCATTATTCCAGCCCAGCTCCATCATAACTCTCTGCCATACACCTCTTTTACGTCGATTTTTAGGGGCACGCGTTCGCGTGGGTGACGCGGACACGTGGGGAGGCTATTTTTCAAAATGACGCGGCCGCGTCAGCGACGCGGTCGCGTGGGCATGTTTGTGCCTAAGGCACGCCTCCAACCACGCTTTCGCGTGACTTTCTGTTCACTTTTATTCTCTTCCCAACGCAACTATGACGCGGACGCGTCAGCGACGCTTACGCGTCGCGTGCGTGTTTTTTTTATATATATGCAAAATACAAATGCAAATGCAGGCTATATGCAGAGATTATGAGAAGAGTCATTAATAAAAACAAAAATAGAATAAAGTAAACTAAAACTAAGACTGAAATGGAACGACCATACCATAGTGGGTTGTCTCCCACCTAGCACTTTGCTTTTACGTCCTTAAGTTGGGCGGTCTTCAGGCTCATTCTGCTTCTGTTGGTGGGTCTTCCAAGAGGAAGACCTCTAGTTCTTTGTTGTCCTTCATCTTCTTACCATGATACAGCTTTAGGCGATGTCCATTGACCTTGAGGAATTTGGAGCTAGAAGGATGACGCAGGTAAAAAACTCCATATGGCTCTGACTTTTCTACCCTGTAGGGATCTTCCCATCTTGATCTCAGTTTACCTGGCATAAGCCTCAGTCTGGAGTTATAAAGAAGAACTAACTTCCCTGGTCTGAATTCTCTCCTTTTTATATGCTTGTCATGGACAGCCTTCATCTTTTCTTTGTATCTCCTGGATTGTCATATGCTTCTAGGCGAAGGTTCTCCAGTTCTGCTAGTTGCAGCTTCCTTTCAGCACCAGCTTCCTCAAAATTCATGTTGCACTCCCTCACAGCCTAGAAAGCCTTGTGTTCCACCTCTACTGGAAGGTGGCAAGCCTTTCCGTATACTAGGTGGAAGGGGCTCATCCCAATGGGTGTCTTGTATGCTGTTCTATATGCCCAAAGTGCATCTTGTAGCCTGGCACTCCAGTCCTTCCTATGAGTTTTTACTATCTTTTCCAGAATACGCTTTATCTCTCTGTTAGAGATTTCTGCTTGCCCATTGGTCTGGGGAGGGTAAGCTGTTGCTACTTTGTGAATTACGCCATGCTTCTTTAGTAATCCTGTTAGTCTCCTGTTACAAAAGTGAGTGCCTTGATCGCTCACGATTGCTCGTGGTGATCCAAAACGGCAAATAATATGGTTTCTAACAAAGGAAACAACAGTATTAGCATCATCAGTATGGGTAGGAATTGCTTCCATCCATTTAGAAACATAATCTACAGCTAACAGTATATAAAAGTAACCATTAGAATTTGGAAATGGACCCATGAAGTCAATGCCCCAAACATCGAAAATTTCACAGAAAAGCATAATCTGTTGAGGCATCTCATCCCTCTTGGATATATTACCAAACCTTTGGCAAGGAGAGCAAGATTTACAAAATTCAGCAGCGTCTTTAAAAAGAGTAGGCCACCAGAATCCACAGTCTAGAATTTTTCTAGCTGTTCTTTGAGGACCAAAATGTCCTCCACTCTTAGATGAGTGGCACACACCGTTTAATTACCTGGTCAGCACCACACCTCCATAAATATGGGGTCATCCCATATATAATATTTGGACTCGCTTTTCAGCTTGTCTCTTTGATGCTTAGTGAAATTTGGAGGAAAAGTGTGGCTAACTAGATAATTAGCTACAGGTGCATACCAATGAGCTACTTCAGATACTGCATGTAGGCTATCAAATAGGAAAGTATCATTTATGGGAGTGGAGTCATCCTTAATGTGCTCAAGGCGACTCAAGTGGTCTGCCACTAAATTCTGGTTACCACTCCTATCCTTAATTTCTAAATTAAATTCTTGCAGCAGCAGTATCCAACGTATTAGCCTTAGTTTGGACTCCTTTTTAGCTAATAAATTTTTGGGGCTGCATGGTCTGAGTACACTACTACCTTAGTACCAAGTAAATAGTCTCGAAATTTATCCAGAGCAAAAACAATAGCAAGAAGCTCTTTTTCAGTAGTAGTGTAATTAGATTGAGCAGCATGTAAAGTCTTAGACGCATAAGCAATTACAAAAGGATCCTTACCTTCGTGCTGAGCCTACGCTGCTCCTACTGCATAGTTGGAAGCATCACATATAATTTCAAATGGCTGGCTCCAGTCTGGTCCTCTCACAATTGGAGCTTGAGTCAGGGCGATCTTCAGCTTATCAAACGCTTGCATGCAATCCTCACTGAACTCGAACTCAATATCTTTCTGCAACAATCTGGATAATGGCAATGCTACTTTACTAAAGTCCTTAATGAATCTCCTGTAAAAACCTGCATGGCCAAGGAACGAACGGACTTCCCTCACGGAGGAGGGGTAAGGTAAACTAGAAATGACATTTACCTTTGCTGGATCTATAGAAATGCCAGTATTAGACACAACATGTCCTAGTACAATTCCTTGTTTTACCATAAAGTGACATTTCTCAAAATTCAATACAAGGTTTGTACTAACACACCTGTCTAATACTCTAGATTAACTATCCAAGCAAAGGCTAAAAGAATCACCATATACGCTAAAATCATCCATAAAAACTTCCATACAGTTCTCAATAAGATCTGAAAAGATACTCATCATGCATCTTTGGAAAGTAGCAGGTGCATTGCACAAGCCAAAAGGCATTCTTTTATAAGCATACGTTCCAAAGGGACATGTAAAAGTGGTCTTCTCCTGATCTTCAAGAGCTATATGAATTTGAAAATATCCTGTATAACCATCTAAAAAACAATAATGGGATTTACCTGACAGGCGATCAAGCATTGGATCAATGAATGGCAAGGGGTAATGATCCTTGTGAGTGGCTTGGTTGAGACGCCTATAGTCAATGCAAACTCTCCATGAATTCTGCACTCTAGTTGTTAGGAGCTCTCCGTGCTCATTCTTTATTGTTGTGACTCAGACTTCTTGGGCACCACTTGTACTGGACTGACCCATTCACTATCTGAGATGGGGTAAATGATATCTGCTTCAAGTAGTCCAGTTACTTCTTTCTTGACAACTTCTAAGATGGTGGGATTCAATCTTCTTTAAGGCTGACAGACAGGCTTTGCTCCCTCTTCTAAGAATATTCTGTGCTCACAAACTTAGGGACTGATGCCTATTATATCCGCTAAGTTCCATCCAATTGCTTTCTTATGTTTTCTCAGCACACTGAGCAGTTGCTCTTCTTGTTGAGAGGTGAGTTCCCTTGCAATGATAACTGGGAATTTCTGATTATCCTCAAGGTAAGCATACTTGAGGTGTGGAGGAAGGGGCTTCAATTTTGATTTAGGCTCTTGGCTAGGCTCTTGATCATTCGGGGCTAGTGATAATGACAAAGGGTCTTCATTATGTTTAGAGGGTGTCCCCACACTTGGACCATGCTCCATGTGCTCCTCTTCCATTTCTTTTTGGTGAACTTCAGCTATAGTTTCATCAATAATGTCGCACTGAAAGATAGAATGATCTTCCAGAGGGTGCTTCATAGCTTCATTTAAACTGAAACTCACTGTTCTTCCATCTATCTCAAAGGAGTAAGTTCCTGAGAATGCATCCATCTTGAACTTTGAAGTCTTCAGGAATGATCTTCCAAGCAGGATTGATAATGGTCTTCCTGAGTCATTAGGGGGCATTTCCAGGATATAGAAGTCAATAGAAAATGTGAGCCCCTTAATGCTCACTAATACATCTTCAGCAATTCCAACTACTGTAATAATGCTTTTATCTGCTAACACAAAACGAGCTGCCGACCTTTTTAAGGGAGGGAGCTCAAAGTATCATATATAGACAATGGCATTATACTAACACACGCTCCTAAATCACACATGCAATCAGAAAATATTACACCTCCTATGGTACAATTAACCATACATGGACCTGGATCACTATATTTTTTAGGTATACTGGTGCACGAAAATTACTTCACACTATGTAATTCCGCACAACTAACCAGCAAGTGCACTGGGTCGTCCAAGTAATACCTTATGTGAGTAAGGGTCGATCCCACGGAGATTGT
>NC_029790.2:98984561-98990971 GCF_000816755.2 Arachis ipaensis | reverse complement strand
GAATCTAAGAGATACTCATTCAATCTGATATAGAACGGAGGTGGTTGTCAAACACACGTTCATGGATTGAGGAAGGTGATGAGTGTCACGGATCATCACCTTCTCTATAATTAAGCGCGAATGAATATCTTAGATAGGAACACGCATGTTTGAATGGAAAACAGAAATAGTTGCATTAATTCATCAAAACACAGCAGAGCTCCTCACCCCCAACAATGGAGTTTAGAGACTCATGCCGTCAAAGAGTACAAAGTTCAGATCTAAAAATGTCATGAGATGCAAAATAAATCTCTAAAAGTTTTTTAAATACTAAACTAGTAACCTAGGTTTACAGAAAATGAGTAAACTATGATAGATAGTGCAGAAATCCACTTATGGGGCCCACTTGGTGTGTGCTGGGGCTGAGACTACAGCTTCTCATGTGCCTGGGCTGTTTTGGGCGTTCAACATCAGGCTGTAACCTGTTTTTGGCGTTGAACTCCAACTTGTAACGTGTTTCTGGCGCTGGACGCCAGACTGCAACATAGAACTGGCGTTGAACGCCAGTTTACGTCGTATATTCTTAAGAAAAGTATGGACTATTATATATTACTGGAAAGCCCTGGATGTCTAATTTCCAACGCAATTGGAAGCGTCTCAATTGGACTTCTGTAGCTCCAGAAATTCCATTCCGAGTGCAGAGAGGTCAGGATCCAACAGCATGAGCAATCCTTTTTCAGCCTGAATCAGATTTTTGCTCAGTTCCCTCAATTTCAGCCAGAAAATATCTGAAATTACAGAAAAATACACAAACTCATAGTAAAGTTCAGAAATATGAATTTTGCCCAGAAACTAATCAAAATAAACTAAAAACTAACTAAAATATACTAGAAACTATATGAAATTAACCCCAAAAAGCGTATAAAATATCTGCTCATCACAACACCAAACTTAAACTGTTGCTTGTCCCCAAGCAACTAGACAAATAAAATAGAATACAAATAAGTCAAGAAGCAATAATATCTCAGAGTTTTTGAGTAAAGCTCAGATCCTAATTAAATGAGCGGGACTAGTAGCTTTTTGCTTCCGAACAGTTTTGGCATCTCACTTTATCCATTGAAGCTCAGAATGATTGGCATCTATAAGAACTTAGAATTCAGATAGTGTTATTGATTCTCCTAGTTCAGTATGTTGATTCTTGAACACAGCTACTTTTATGAGTCTTGGCCGTGGCCCTAAGCACTTTGTTTTCCAGTATTACCACCGGATACATAAATGCCACAGACACATAATTGGGTGAACCTTTTCAAATTGTGACTCAGCTTTGCTAGAGTCCCCAATTAGAGGTATCCAGGGTTCTTAAGCACACTCTTCTTTTTGCTTTGGACCTTGACTTTAACCGCTCAGTCTCAAGTTTTCACTTGACACCTTCACGCCACAAGCACATGGTTAGGGACAGCTTGGTTTAGCCGCTTAGACCAAGATTTGATTCCCTTAGGCCCTCTTATCCACTGATGCTCAAAGCCTTGGGTCCTTTTTATTACCCTTGCCTTTTGGTTTTAAGGGTTATTGGCTTTTTTTTTTTGCAAGCTTTGTATTCACTGCTTTTTCTTGCTTCAAGAATCATTTTTATGATTTTTCAGATTACCAATAACATGTCTCATGTTTATCATTCTTTCAAGAGCCAACATATTTAACATTCAAGAACATCAAATTCCAAAGACATATGCACTGTTCAAGCATTCATTCAGAAGGCAGAAAGCATTGCCACCACATGTAATTAATCAGAATTTCTTGTATTAAAAACTCGAAAAATATTGCCTCCTTATCCTAAAAAAAATCTTCTATTTTATTCATGTTTAATGATGATGAGAAAAATAAATTATAGCTTAATTGGAGATAAAATAACTACTAATTACTACTATAACTGCTAAGGTAAAACTCAAATAAGGACAATTATCACAGAGTTAAGACTAAGATTAGGGCTCAACAACCTTGAGTTTGGGATGTGGATGTTCCTCTAGTCTGTGGAGTGCTTGGTCCTTCAAGAGATAACTTCTGACGCTTCAGTTCCTTTAAGTCACGCCCTTGCTCTTCTTGTTCCCTGAGCAGTTTGCAGAGCATACTGTTTTGATTTTGCTGTTCTTCCTTTATTGGGTCCATAGATTCTTGCAACTTGGTAACAGATGCTTCAAGCTGTTCCCAATATTCAAATTGAGGGACTTCTGGGAGGAATTCTTGCACCCTCCTCTTGGTGGAGTCATCCTGCATTTGCTGTTTTTCCATTGTGATTTTAGTGATTGGTTGCTCCACTGAGATATACTCTGTTATTCCCATCTTTACTCCAGCATCTTTGCAGAGTATAGATATTAAGCTTGGATAAGCCAACCTGGCATCCTTGGAGTTCTTGTTAGCAAGTATGTAAAATTCAGATGGGATCAATTGATGAACTTCTACTTCTTTTCCCAACATAATGCAATGGATCATCACTACTCTTTTAACAGTGACTTCAGAACGGTTGCTTGTGGGCAATATAGAACGCCCAATGAAGTCCAGCCAACCTCTGGCGACTGGTTTGAGATCTTCTCTCTTGAGTTGATTTGGGACACCCTTGCTACTGGTGGTCCACCTGGCTCCAGGGATACATATATCCTCTAGAATCTTATCCAGGACCTTGTTTGTTCTGATCATTCTCCTATTGAAGGAGTCCGGGTCATCTTTCAGCTGAGGTAGCTTAAAGATCTCCCTGATTTTGTCAGGGTGGATGTGAACAATCTTTCCTCTGACCAAATTTCGATAGTCATAGAGGGCAGTTCCAGATATTCTCTGCCTGTTTGTTTGCCACAAATTAGCATAAAATTCCTGAACCATATTCCTTCCCACTTTCGTTTCAGGATTAGCTAGGACTTTCCAGTTCCTGTTCCGAATCTGCTCTTGGATCTCCGGATATTCATCTTGTTTCAGATCGAACTTGACTTCCGGGATCACTGATCTTAGACCCATTATTTTGTAGTAATGGTCTGAATGTTCTTTGGTTAAGAACCTCCCTTGATTCCAAAGTGGTTTTGGAATGCTCTCTTTCTTGCCTCTTGGAGTGGGTTATTTTTCTTTAGGAGCCATGATCTTAGTGGGTATGGTTTAGTGATCACGGATAAACACACCAAACTTAGAGGTTTGCTTGTCCTCAAGCAAAAGAAAAGAAAGGAGATGGGTAGAAGGAGAGCTTGTGTCGAATGGTGGATGAGAGGGGGAGGGCCGAATGCGGTTTTAAAAAGGGAGGGGGTGGGATTTTCGAAAATATTAAAAAGATAAGATAGAAGATATGATTAAAAAAAATATGATATGAAAAGATGTGATTTGAAATTGAAAAGATATGAAAGGTATTTGGAAAAGATAAATTTGGATTTTGAAAAAGATAATGTGGAGATTTGAAAAAGATATTGATGAGTTGAAAAGATTTTAGAAGGAAAAGAGATAGATTTGTTTTGGAAAATTTGAAAAAAAGAGTTGGATTGGATTGAAAAAGAATTTGTGTTTATGGATTAAGATACATTTGATATTTTTAAAGTAGGGTTTTAGAAATTAGGGTTCTTAGAAATCAGGGTTTGTAACATGTTTATGCAAGAAATCATGAATTGAAACATGAAAATTAAAATTAAAATGAAAAATATGAAGTAAAAACGAATTTACCTCCTCCCCACCATCCTGGCGTTAAACGCCCAAACGCTGCATGTTTTGGGCATTTAACGCCCAATTGCTGCTTCTCCTGGGCGTTCAACACCCAGCTGCTGCTTCTTTCTGGCGTTGAACGCCAGGAACACCTTTGTCACTGCGCGTTTTTCTGAATGCCCAGGACGCTGTAAATCTGGCGTTAAACGCCCAGAAGGAGCTTCTTTCTGGCGTTCAACGCCCAGAAGATGCTTCTTTCTGGCGTTTAACGCCCAGATAGCTATCCTTATTGGCGTTCAACTCCCAGTGGATGCTTCTTTTGGGCGTTGAACGCCCAATTGTGCCTCTTACTGGCGTTTTCTTGCCAGTGAGATCTTTTTCTCTGTTTTGTGTGCTGAATCCTTCTGTAACCCTGTAAACTTATGCAATTGACTCTTTACCTTAGTATCAATGAACTTTATATAAACAAATAAAATCAAGAATAGGGCAAAATGCTAGAGGAAGTGATGCTAATGGCTGGGTTGCCTCCCAGCAAGCGCTTCTTTATTGTCTTTAGCTGGACCTTGCTGAGCTTTTTAATCTAGCCTCAGCCTTGAGCATTCTTGCTCAATATTACCTTTAAGATAATGCTTGATTCTCTGTCCATTAACAATGAATTTCCTATCAGAGTCAATGTCTTGAAGCTCCACATAGCCATATGGTGATACATTTGTAATCACATATGGTCCCCTCCAC
Organism: Arachis ipaensis; assembly: GCF_000816755.2. Classification (NCBI taxonomy): domain Eukaryota; kingdom Viridiplantae; phylum Streptophyta; class Magnoliopsida; order Fabales; family Fabaceae; genus Arachis; species Arachis ipaensis. Next base: position 98,986,588 of record NC_029790.2, on the reverse strand, counting down.
CGGGACTTCAGTTCCCCAGGGAATAGCCTGAGCCTAGAGTTAAACAACAGAACCTTTTGTCCTGGTTCAAAGATTCTAGAAGATAGCTTTCTGTCATGCCATCTTTTCGATTTCTCTTTATAAAGTTTGGCATTTTCGAAAGCAGTGAATCTGAATTCCTCTAGCTCATTCAGCTGGAGCTATCTTTTTTCTCCAGCTAGTTTGGCATCAAAGTTTAGGAATCTGGTTGCCTAGTAGGCCTTATGTTCCCGTTCCACGGGCAGGTGACAAGCCTTACCATACACAAGTTGGTACGGAGAGGTCCCTATAGGAGTCTTGAATGCTGTTCTGTAAGCCCACAGAGCATCATCCAAGCTTCGTGCCCAATCCTTTCTACGGGTACTTACAGTCCGTTCCAGGATTCTTTTTAGTTCTCTGTTAGAAACTTCAGCTTGCCTATTTGTCTGTGGATGATATGGAGTCGCCACCTTATGGCGAATCCCATACCGGACCATGGCAGAGTAAAGCTGTTTGTTGCAGAAATGAGTGCCCCCATCACTGATTAGTATCCTAGGGACACCAAACCTGCTGAATATATGTTTCTAGAGGAACTTCAGTACTGTTTTAGTATCATTGGTGAGTGTGGCAATGGCCTCTACCCATTTTGATACATAGTCAACTGCCACCAGAATATAAATGTTTGAGTATGATGGTGGGAAAGGCCCCATGAAATCAATTCCCCATACATCAAACAACTCAATCTCCAAGATTCCTTGTTGAGTCATGGCATAACTATAAGGCAAATTACCAGCTCTTTAGCAACTATCACAGTTACGTACAAACTCTCGGGAATCTCTATAGAGTGTAGGCCAGTAGAAACCACATTGGAGGATCTTGGTGGCTGTTCTCTCACCTCCGAAATGGCCACCATATTGTGATCCATGGCAATGCCATAGGATCTTCTGTGCTTCTTCTCTAGGCACACATCTACGGATTATTCCGTCTGCACATCTCTTAAAGAGATAGGGTTCATCCCACAAGTAGTACTTTGCATCAGAAATTAATTTTTTCTTTTGTTGCCTACTGTACGCCTTGGGTATGAACCTTGCAGCTTTATAGTTTGCAATGTCTGCAAACCATGGTGTTTCCTGAATGGCGAACAAATGCTCATCCAGAAAGGTTTCAGAGATTTCATTAGAGGGAGAGGGCGCCCCTTCTACTAGCTCTATTCGGGATAGATGATCAGCCACTTGGTTTTCTGTCCCTTTTCTGTCTCTTATTTCTATATCAAACTCTTACAGAAGCAATACCCATCTTATAAGCCTGGGTTTTGAATCCTGCTTTGTAAGTAGATATTTAAGAGCAGCATGGTCAGTGTACACAATCACTTTTGATCCTACTAAAACCACTGTCATTCCTCCCTTTTTAAGGACAACTTGAACAGGACTCACCCAGGGGCTATCAGAAATAGGATAAATAATCCCAGCCTCCAGTAATTTAGTGACCTCTTTCTGCACCACTTCCTTCATGGCTGGATTTAGCCGCCTCTGTGGTTGAACCACTGGCTTAGCATTATCCTCCAATAAGATCTTGTGCATGCATCTAGCTGGGCTTATGCCCTTAAGGTCACTTATGGACCACCCAAGAGCTGTCTTGTGTGTCCTTAGCACTTGAATTAGTGCTTCCTCTTCCTGTGGATTTAAAGCAGAGCTTATGATCACTGGAAAAGTATCACCTTCTCCCAGAAATGCATATTTCAGGGATGGTGGTAATGGTTTGAGCTCGAGTTTAGGAGGTTTTTCCTCTTCCTGAGGAAATTTCAGAGACTCTTTCAATTCCTCTGAATCCTCTAGATCAGGTGGAACATCTTTAAAGATGTTTTCCAGCTCTGATTCGAGACTCTCAGCCATGTTGATCTCTTCCACCAAAGAGTCAATAAGATCAACTTTTATGCAGTCTTTTGGTGTGTCTGGATGCTGCATGGCATTGACAGCATTCAACTTAAACTCATCCTCATTAACTCTCAGGGTTATTTTCCCCTGTTGGAC
>NC_029790.2:98978502-98984339 GCF_000816755.2 Arachis ipaensis | reverse complement strand
AAGCTTTTCAGAATGACTGCACTGCATTCTTCAATGAGGAAAAATTTTTCAGTTTCTCTCCAATCCTTCTTATGACTTAAGATCTCTTTCATGAACTTAGCATAAGAAGGTATTTGCTCAAGTGCTTCTGCAAATGGAATCTTTATTTCAAGAGTCTTGAGATAATCTGCAAAGCGAGCAAATTGCTTATCCTGCTCCTCTTGGCAGAGTTTTTGAGGATAAGGTATCTTGGCTTTATATTCCTCAACTTTGGTTGCTGCAGGTTTATTTCCTACAGAAGTGGTTGAAGAAGCCTTTTTAGAGGGGTTGTCATCAGCACTTGTGTGTGTCTGATCCTTCACTGGCAATTGAGTACCAGGGTTGGAAGCTGGAGTGACGTTAGACGCCAACTCCTCATCTATTCCTGGCATCTAAACGCCAGAACTGTGCTTCCTTTGGGCGTTCAACGCTAGTCCCTTGCTTGTTTCTGGCGTTGAACGCCAGTCTTGAGCATGGTTTGGACGTTCAGCGCCAGCCTTCCACCCAATTTCTGGCGTTTTAGTGCCAGAATCATTTTTCCGTGGGCTTTTACTGTCCTCAGATGGAATTTGGGTAGTTTGCTCATTTCTTGGCTTCCTACTGCCTTGAGGTGGGGTATTTAATGTTTTCCCACTTCTTAATTGAACTGCTTGGCATTCTTCTGTTATTTGTTTTGACAGCTGCTGCTTTGTTTGCTTTAATTGTTCTTCCATATTCATATTAGCCGTCCTTGTCTCTTGTAGTCTCTCCTTGAATTCGGCTAACTGTTTTATTAGAACATCCAATTGCTGATTGAATTCAGTAGCTTGTTTAGCAGGACTGAGTTCAGTAGTCACTGTTTTAGCCTTTTCTTTCATGGAAGGTTCGCTGCTTAAGTACAGATGCTGATTTCTGGCAACTGTATCAATGAGCTCTTGAGCTTCTTCAATTGTCTTCCTCATGTGGATAGATCCACCAAATGAGTAGTCTAGAGACATCTGAGCTCTTTCTGTAAGCCCATAATAGAAGATGTCTAGCTGAACCCACTCTGAAAACATTTCAGAGGGGCATTTTCTTAGCATCTCTCTGTATCTCTCCCAGGCATCATAAAGAGATTCATTATCTCCTTGTTTAAAGCCTTGGATGTCCAGCCTTAGCTGTGTCATCCGTTTTGGAGGAAAGTATTGATTCAGAAATTTTTCTGTCAGCTATTTCCATGTCTTTATGCTAGCCTTAGGTTGGTTATTTAACCACCTCTTAGCTTGGTCTTTTACAGCAAATGGGAACAGTAATAATCTGTAGACATCCTGATCCACTTTCTTATCATGTACTGTGTCAGCAATTTGTAAAAACTGTGCCAGAAACTCTGTAGGTTCTTCCTGTGGAAGACCGAAATACTGGCAACTTTATTGCACCATGATAATGAGCTGAGGATTCAGCTCAAAGCTACTGACTCCAATGGAGGGTATACTGATACTACTCCCATATGAAGCAGTAGTGGGGTTAGCATAAGACCCCAAAGTCCTTCTGGACTGTTCATTTCCACTTAGATCCATGATGGAGAAAGGGAGATGATGTAAAATAGAGAAAAAATATTTTTATTTATTTATTTAGTATTTATTTCGAAAATAAAATAAATTAAAATAAAATAAATAAAAATGAGTGAAGATTTTTGAAAAATAGAGAGAGAGAAAAAAATGGTTAGGAAGTTTTGAAAAAGATATGATTTGAAAAAGATTTTAAATTTTGAAATAAAAATCTGAATTTTAAAAGTAAATTTCGAAAATTTGCTTTAAAATAGAGAGAAAAGATATTTTTGAATTTAAAGAGGAAAGAGAAAAATAATAAGATAGCACAAGATTTAAAATTTTTAGATCTAATGCTCCTTGTTTTCGAAAATTTTGGAGGGAAAACACCAAGGAACACCAAACTTAAAAATTTTAAGATCAAGACACAAGAAAAACTCAAGAACACTTTGAAGACTCACAGGAACACAAGAACATGAAGAAAGAACACCAAACTTAAAATTTTTTAGAAAACCAAAATAAGATTTTCGAAAACCAAAGAAAGATCAACAAGAAAACACCAAACTAAAAGTTTGGCACAAGATTTAATGTAAAAATTATTTTTGAAAAAGAATTTTAAAAAGAAGATACCAAATTACCAAGAACACAGACCAACGCTCTAGCCAATTGGGCAGTAAATGTAACACTTGTTTTGAAGAAGTAAATTTTTTTTTTATAACTAAGAATAAAATTTTTGAAAAATTTAAAAAAAGGATTTTAAAAAGAAAATTTTAACCAAAAACAATATTAGAAGACTCTAAACCAAAATGAAAATTTTTCCTAATCTAAGCAACAAAATAAACCGTCAGTTGTCCAAACTCGAACAATCCCCGGCAACGGCGCCAAAAACTTGGTGCACGAAAATTACTTCACACTATGTAATTCCGCACAATTAACCATCAAGTGCACTGGGTCGTCCAAGTAATACCTTACGTGAGTGAGGGTCGATCCCACGGAGATTGTTGGTTTGAAGCAAGCTATGGTTATCTTGCAACTCTTAGTCAGGATATTAATTTGTGGTTATCAATTGACTTGCAAATGAACAAGAGAGCATGAATTAAAGGTTACTTGTTATGCAGTAAATGAGAATATGTTGGAGTTTTGGAGATGCTCAGCTTCTCACGTGCCTGGGCTGTTTTGGGCATTCAATGCCAGGCTGTAACCTGTTTCTGGCATTGAACTCCAACTTGTAACGTGTTTCTGGCGTTGGACGCTAGACTGCAATATGGAACTGGCGTTGAACGCCAGTTTACGTCATCTATTATTGAGCAAAGTATGAACTATTATATATTGTTGGAAAGCCCTGGATGTCTACTTTCCAATGCAATTGGAAGCGCGTCAATTGGAATTCTGTAGCTCCAGAAATTCTATTCCAAGTGCAGAGAGGTCAGGATCCAACAGCATCAGCAATCCTTTTTCAGCCTGAATAAGATTTTTGCTCAGCTCCCTCAATTTTAGCCAGAAAATACCTGAAATTACAGAAAAACACACAAACTCATAGTAAAGTCTAGAAATATGAATTTTGCCTAGAAAATAATGAAAATAAACTAAAAACTAACTAAAACATACTGGAAACTTGTATGAAATTAACCCCAAAAAGCGTATAAAATATCCGCTCATCATATACCTCCCATTAAAGCAGATATAGAACTATCTAAAGGAATAGTTTCTAATTCATTAATTTTATCTTTATGTATGCACAAATCTTTTAGAAACTTTGCGTATTTAGGTACCTGCTGAATGACATAAAAAAGGAATAGTTACCTCAACCTTTTTGAATATTTCTACCATTTTGGGGTCAAGTTCAATCTGCTTCCTGGATTTCTTTGCAAGGTGTGGAAATGGGATAGGAATGACGTCCTGTACAGCTTCAGCTTCCTTTGGTTCTCCGTTCCTTGGTTAAATTGCTTCTTCTTCAACTATGTCTTGTACGTCCTCTTCCTCTTCAGCATCTTCCACTTCCACTACATTCTCAGTTGGGGCGTGTTCTGGTGGGCTTGGCTCCTCATAGTTCCTCTCTTGCAGTATGGTTCCGGACCTCAAAGTAATGGCATTGATGCCGCCCTTGGAATTAGGTAAGGATTGAGAAGAAATTCCACTGGAGCTTAAAGGTTGAGGATTAGGTAATGAATCTATCCTGGAGGCGAGAGCTTATAAAGTGGCATTCAGACCATTTAAAGTAGAGTTTAGCTGTGTCTGTATATCTTGTTATCCTTGTGCAATAGAATGAAGCATCTCGTCATTTGATGAGGAATTAGGATAGGTGATTTGGGGGACTTGTTGTTGGTTATGCTGGGGTCCTTGGGACTGTCTTAAGTGAGGTGCTCTGTAAGGTTGATTCTGATTCTGCTGCCTGTTGTTGTTATTCCACCTCTGGTTTCTATTGTTATCTCTGCCTCCTCTGTTATAGTTGTCCCTCCAACCTTGGTTGGAGTTGTCTTGCCATCCTTGGTTACAGTTTCCAACTTGGTGATTGTAGTTGCCACCTTGTTGATTGTATCCTTGATTTGGACGGTCATAGAAGTTATGAGTGGCTGCCACAGTGTTGTCTTCCTGTTAGAGCTGTGGACATTCATCAATATAATGACTATAATCAGCATAAATCCCGCATACTCTTTATGGAACCAACTGTTGGCTTTGTTATGGTGGGGGAGACTGAGCTTTATGTGCTTGTTGTTGATTTAACTGCATCTATTTCAGTAGGTTGGTCATTTCACATATACTCTGTGTAAGAGCAGTAGTCTCACTGCTAGAAGAAACTTCGGCAACAGCCTTGGAATGGTTGTTCCTATGCTTGTGGTTCCGAGCAGACTCAGCCAGGTCGGCGATCAGTTGCCATGCTTCATCTGTAGTTTTGTACTTGTTCAGGGAACCATTACTCGCACCATCGAATATGGTCTTATCCTGAGGCTTCATGCCTTGTGTGAAGTAGCTGATCAACACCAACTTGTCAATCATGTGGTGGGGACATGCATCCAGGAGATTGTTGAAGCTCTCCCAATATTCGTAGAGAGTCTCAGATTCACCTTGAATAATCATTGAAATCTCTTTCCTCAATCTATCAGTAACTTCAGCTGGAAAGTATTTTTCCAAAAATTCTCTTCTAAGCGTATCCCAGTTAGTAACAGTCACTTCAGGTTGAGTGTAGTACCATTCCCTCGCCTTTCCCTCAAGAGAAAATGGAAAGGTGGTTAACAGAATAGAGGTTTCATCTACACCATGACGCCTAACAGTAGAACAGGCTGTCTGGAAATCCCTAAGGTGCTTAATAGGCTCCTGAGCAGGTAAACCATGAAATTTGGGCATCAAGTTGATTAGTGCAGTCTTCAGTTCAAAATCTGCAGCCAGATTTGGATGACGCACTTGATACAGTTGCAGGGTGAAGTCTGGGGCTCCTGCCTCCGGGAGAGTAATCCTCCTAGGTGCTGCCATGTTACCTGCACGTTAATCAACTGAATCAGTAGTAAAGGAGCTTATCTCGCTCTCAGATGGCGGTTCAGATTCGCCCTCAGATAAGACTGGTGAATCGATAACAATCACTTTACCACCCTCAGAGGCTAACCGACGTCGAGCTCGCCTAATACGTGAAAGATTTCTTTCAATTTCAGGATCAAAAGCGGCTAAGCTCGGATCAGGCAGTGAACGCGTCATTCAAGGAGAAAAACATATAGCTCATGGTAACAAAAATAAAAATAAAATATGCAAATAAAGTAAAATATGTACACTAATTAATAATCTAGCACACTATTGCAACTCCCCGGCAACGGTGCCAAAAATTGAACGAACGGCAGAAGTCGGCTAATTAAGAAGTCAAAACATGGAATACGTTGTGAGTATAGTTCTCAACCAGCTAAGATCCGCCTCGTCAATTTAGAAAAGTTGTCACAAATTTTAGAAATAAAAATACTGGGAGTATGAGTCCCAGGTCGTCTCGCAACGAGTTGCAGGAAAGCGTACTATTTTATTAACAAGAAGTTTTCCAGAAAAGTTGAATTTTGATAATGAGTAAAATTATTTGTAAATTAAAACAATAAAAATGAACTAAGAACAATTATTGATATTCTAAATAAAAAGCCTTGACTAGGGGAATGATTAATTGGAAGTTCTATCCTTGTTGGAATCTTCTCAAGTGTAGTGTAAAGAGGTTGTTATTTTCACTTAGTTAACCCTTACTAAATAAAGGAAAGTCAAGTGATTAAACTAACCTTTATTCGCAAATCCTAGTCCTCTCCCTTAGGAAGGTCTAGCGTTAGTAAATACAGAACTAGCCAACAA
>NC_029790.2:98952482-98978399 GCF_000816755.2 Arachis ipaensis | reverse complement strand
GTGCTATTTTATTAACTAGGAATTTTCCAAGAGTTTTGAGAGTTGAATAATGATGAGCAATTGAATAATTATAAATTAGAACAATAAAAATAAACTAAGAATAATTATTGATATTCTAAATAAATGGTCTTAACTGGGGAAATGATCAATTGGAAGTTCTATCCTTGTTGGGATCTCTTAAATGTAGTATTAAAAAGATTGTTGTTTTCACTTAGTTAACCCTTACTAAATAAAGGAAAGTCAAGTGATTAAGCTAACCCTTATTCGCAAATCCTAGTCCTCTCCCTTAGGAAGGTCTATCGTTAGTAAATACAGAACTAGCCAACAACGTTCAATTTAACCAACACTTAAGCCTTCCAACTCAAGTGTCTCCTCTTAATCAACCCCCATGTCAAGTAGAAAAACTACTCCATTGACATGGATATAATACTCATAAAAATATAAGAAGACATAATAAATTAATTAAAATAAAATAGAAAATTAAAATTAATTTAAAAGTAAAAGTAACTCTATATATTAATAAATCCAAAATGCAACATAATTATCTGAATAGGGTCAATGATCAACTGGAAAGAGTAAAGGGACAAGGAAACAAACTAAAGTAGTAACTTCAACGGAGGTGATGACTCTTCAACATCCAAAATCCAAGGCAAAAGCATAAACTATGAATGTAAGGCGAATCTAGATTCAGATCTAAAACTAAAAGTAATCCTAATATTAATATATCTGAATGTGTGTTTATGTCTATGGATGCGTGTTGAGTCTCTGCATGTTCTCTGGCTTTATTCTGTGTTTATGGGCCGAAAACTAGGTTAAAACGCGGCCCAAAATCGCCCTCAGTGTATTCTATTATTTCTGTAGATCGCGCATGTCACGCGCACGCGTCGTCCATGCGTTCGCGTCATTCAGCGATTTTCTTTGTCACGCGAGCGCGTCGTCCACGCATTCGCGTCATTCGTGCAGACTCCAATCCACGCGTTTGCGTCAGGCACACGTTCGCGTCGCTGCAATTTCTCCATTTTGCGCGCTCACGTGAGCCATGCGCTCACGTCAGTGTTCGCTGGTCATCTTCTTAGTTTCTTGTCTTCCTTCTATTTTTGCAAGCTTCCTCTCCATTCTCTAAGCCATTCCTGCCCTATGAAGCCTGAAACACTTAACACACGGATCACGACATCGAATGGGATAAAAGAGAATTAAAATACACAAATAAAAGATCTCTGGAAAGCAAGTTTTCAACCATAGAACTCAACTAGGAAGGAATTGTAAAATCATGAAAATCATATGAATAAGTAGGTAAATAATTGATAAAAACCACTCAATTAAACGCAATATAAAACCTAAAATAGTGGTTTATCAGCCTTCCAAATATTTGATGAAATGCTTGGAAGGATGTTAGAGTAGAATTTTATGCTCTTGGCTTGGAAAGGTAACTTAGGAACTCTTGAGTTACTAATGTCCAAGTAATTGATGATTGGGAGCCATTGACTGTAGTTCTCATTAATTCAATTAGTAGAGAGTTAGAACTTGTGGACTTGGATTGATGTAGCTTATTTGACTTTCCTTTACTAGTTAGAGGATGATTTAATGGGATTGATCCTTGCCAATTCTCATGTTGTGGTTAGTGATAGGGATAGAGATCCTTGACCACCAACCCTGGGCAAGACCTTTTTAGCCATTAGTTTACTTCCTTGCCATTTATCTTTCATGCCTCTTATCAAAACCCCAAACATAACTCATAATCAATAACAAGAACACTTTATTGCAATTCCTAGGGAGAACGACCCGAGGTTTAAATACTTCAGTTATTAATTTTAGGGGTTTGTACTTAGTGACAACCAAACTTTTGTATGAAAGGATTATTTATTGGTTTAGAAACTATACTTGCAACGAGATTTCATTTGTGAAATTCTATACCATCAATTTTTCTCTTTATCAAAATGGCGCCGTTGCCAGGAAATTGCAATGGTGTTGTGTTATTGGTTATTGTATATATGTGAATATTGTGAATAGCTTGATTCTTTGGATTGCTTGTTAGTTTTTGCTAGTTTTAGGATTTTGTTTCATTATTTCTTATTAGCTTTTGTTTCCTATTTTCTCTTTCCACTATGAATTCTCACTTTGGCTATGAGTTTGGTTCTAACTATGTTGTAGAAAATGAGAGCTTCAATGAGGATGTGTATCAAGGATTGGACAATCAAAGGTGGGAGGAGCCATATGCATATGATCAATCCTATTGGCAACAACCTCCACCAATACACTATGAACAAGAGCCATTCTATGATGCATATCAATCTAATGGCTATGATGAATCCCCTTGTGACTTTCAAGAACCACCACCATATGCCTACGAACCATATCCTCAACATAGCCATCTACCACACTCACAAGCCTCTTTTCACCAAACACCTCCATATGACCTTGATCCATATCCACCATACCAACCACGTTTTGAACCATATGAGCCATACATGGAACCACCATTCCAATATCAATACTCCTGATGAGCGGATAATTTATACACTTTTTGGCATTGTTTTTACATAGTTTTTAGTATGATTTGATTAGTTTTAATATATTTTTATTAGTTTTTAAATAAAAATCACATTTTTGGACTTTACTATGAGTCTGTGTGTTTTTTTGTGATTTCAGGTACTTTCTGGCTGAAATTGAGGGACTTCAGCAAAAATCAGATTCAGAGGTTGAAGAAGGACTGCAGATGCTGTTGGATTCTGACCTCCCTGCACTCAAAGTGGATTTTCTAGAGCTACACGAGTCCAAATGGCGCGCTCTCAATTGCGTTGGAAAGTAGACATACAGGGTTTTCCAGCACTATATAATAGTCCATACTTTGTCCGAGTTTAGATGACACAAACTGGCATTCAACGCCAGCTTTCTGCCCTATTCTGGAGTTAAACGTCAGAAACAGGTTGCAAAGCAGAGTTAAATGCCAGAAATAAGTTATAAACTGGCGTTCAACTCCAAGGAAGACCTCTACACGTGAAAGCTTCAATGCTCAGCCCAAGCACACACCAAGTGGGCCTGAAAGTGGATTTCTGCATCATTTACTTATTTCTGTAACCCTAGTAACTAGTTTAGTATAAATAGAACTTTTTACTATTGTGTTAGATATCAATCTTTGGACGTTTAGTCCCTAGACCTTGGAGGCTGGCCATTCGGCCATGCCTAGACTATTATCACTTATGTATTTTCAACGGTAGAGTTTCTACACACCATAGATTAAGGTGTGGAGCTCTGTTGTTCCTCATGAATTAATGCAAAGTACTATTATTTTTCCATTCAATTCAAGCCTATTTCTTCTCTAAGATATTCATTTACACACAAGAACATGATGGATGTGATGATTATGTGACGCTCATCACCATTCTCACTTATGAATGCGTGCTTGACAAACACTCCCGTTCTACATGAAAGCAAGCTAGAATGAGTATCTCTTAGATATCTAATACAGGGGACCGAGTCCGAGATATTAGAGTCTTCGTGGTATAGGCTAGAATTATTGGCGGCCATTCTTTAGATCCGAAAAGTCTAAACCTTGTCTGTGGTATTCCGAGTAGGATCTAGGAAGGGATGGCTGTGACGAGCTTCAAACTCGTGAGTGCTGGGCGTAGTGACAGACGCAAAAGGATTACTGAATCCTATTCCAGCATGATCGAGAACCGACAGATGATTAGCCGTGCGGTGACAGCGCATTTGGACCATTTTCACTGAGAGGACGGGATGTAGCCATTGACAACGGTGATGCCCAACATATAGCTTGCCATGGAAAGGAGTATGAAGGATTGGATGAAAGCAGTAGGAAAGCAGAGATTCAGAAGGAACTAAGCATCTCTATACGCTTATCTGAAATTCTCACCCATGAATTACATAAGTATCTCTATCTTTATTTTACGTTTTATTTATCTTTTAATTATTAAAACTCTATAACCATTTGAATCTGCCTGACTGAGATTTACAAGGTGACCATAGCTTGCTTCAAGCCAACAATCTCCGTAGGATCGACCCTTACTCACGTAAGGTTTATTACTTGGACGACCCAGTGCACTTGCGGGTTAGTTGTGCGAACTTGTGACAAAGAACTAAGATTATGAACGTGCGTATTAAGTTTTCAGTGCTGTTACCAAGGAATGAACGATCACGATTTCGTACACCAAGTTTTTAGCGTCGTTGCCGGGGAATGAACGATCACGATTTCGTGCACCAAGTTTTTGGCGCCGTTGCCGGGGATTGTTCGAGTTTGGACAACTAACGGTTCATCTTGTTGCTCAGATTAGGTAATTTTAGTTTAATTTTAAGTTTTTGTTTTTATTCTTTTTATTTTGAAAAAAAAATTTCAAAAAAAAATTTAATTTATGTTCTTCAGAATTTTTAAGAAGGAATTCTAGAATTTCATGGGATATGTTGAATCCTGGCTGGCTGTAAAATCATGTCTAAATTCTTTTGGACTGAGGCTTCCTCTTCACATGCTTGAACTATGTATGCTAAAGCTTGGCTGACCACTGGCCATGTCTAGTGTTTTGGACCGGAGCTTTCACTGAAAGCTTGGCTGGCTAGTAAGCCATGTCTAATTCCTGGATCGGAGCTTTAGACTAACATTGCATGATTCCTGGAATTCTCATTAAAAATTTTGAAATCCTTATTTTTCTTTTCCAATTAATTTTTGAAAAAATCCAAAATTTTTTTTAATAAAACCATAAAAATAAAAAATTTGATGTTTCTTGTTTGAGTCTTGTGTCAATTTTTAAGTTTGGTGTCAATTGCATCTTTTTAATTTTTCTTAAAATTTTCGAAACTCATGCATGGTGTTCTTCATAATCTTCAAGTTGTTCTTGATGATTTTCTTTGTTTGATCTTTGCATTTCATGTTTTGTGTCTTTTCTTGTTTTTCATATGCATTTTCAAATTGTTAGTGTCTAAGGTTTGAAAATTTCTAAGTTTGGTGTCTTGCATGTTTTTCTTTTCTTAAAAATTTTCAAAAATAAGTTCTTGGTGTTCATATTGACATTCAAAGTATTCTTGGTGTTCATCTTGACATTTAAAGTGTTCTTGCATGCATCATGTGTTTTGATTCATAATTTTCATGTTTTGAGTCTTTTTGTTGTTCTTCTCTTTCTTCAATAAAAATTCAAAAATCAAAAAAATATTTTTCCCTTATTCTCTCATAAATTTTTGAAAATTTGGTTTGATTTAGTCAAAAAGTTTTTTAAATTTAATTGTTTCTTATGAGTCAAATCAAATTTTCAATTTAAAAATTCTATCTTTTTCAAATCTTTTTCAAAAATCAAATCTTTTTCAATTTTTCTTTCATAATTTTGAAATTTTCAAAATTTATTTTCAAAATCTTTTTCTTATTTCTATTTCATATTTCCAAAATCAATGCTGACAAGTAATGTGATTGATTCAAAAAATTTTAGTTTGTTACTTGCCTAATAAGAAAGGTTCAATCTTTAAACTCTAGAATCATATCTTTTTAGTTTCTTGTTAGTCAAGTAATCAACTTTAATTTTCAAAATCAAATCTTTCTAAATTTCTTTTTCAAATCTTTTTCAAAATAAATTTCAATCACATCTTTTTTTAAAATCAATTTCAAAATCTTTTCTAACTTCTTATCTTTTCAAAATTGATTTTCAAAACCTTTTCAATTAATCTTATCTTTTTGTTTGATTCTTATCTTTTTCAAAAATACCTAACTAATTCTCTCTCTCTAATTTTCGAAAATCACTAACCTCTTTTTCAAAATTCCTTTTTAATTAACTAATTGTTTTAAATTTTAATTTAATTTAATTTCATTTTTAATTTATTTTCAAATTTTAACTTTAATTTTAAATTAAAAACAAAAATATTTTTATTTTATTTTGTTTAATTTTTGAATTCTTCCCTCTCTCATCTCCTTCTAATTATTTATTTATCTACTAATACTTCTCTTTCACTAAAAAATTCAAACCCACTATTCTCCTCTGTGTTCGAATTCTTATCTTTTCCTTCTCCCATTCTTCTATTCTTATACTCATAAAAGGAATCTCTATACTGTGACATAGAGGATTCCATATTTTCTTTTGTGTTCTCTTCTTTTTCATATGAGCAGGAACAAGGATAAGAACATTCTTGTTGAAGTTGATCCTGAACCTGAAAGGACTCTGAAGAGGAAGCTAAGGGGAGCTAAAGCACAACTCTCTGGAGAAAATCTGACAGAAATTTTTGAAAAAGAAGGAGAAATGGCCAAAAATAATAACAATGCAAGGAAGATGCTTGGTGACTTTACTGCACCAAATTCCAACTTACATGGAAGAAGCATCTCAATCCCTGCCATTGGAGCTAACAATTTTGAGCTAAAGCCTCATTTAGTTTCTCTGATGCAACAGAATTGCAAGTTTCATGGACTTCCATCAGAAGATCTTTTTCAGTTCTTAACTGAATTCTTGCAAATCTGTGATACTGTTAAGACCAATGGGGTTGATCCCAAGGTCTACAGGCTTATGCTTTTCCCGTTTACCGTAAGAGATAGAGCTAGAATATGGTTGGACTCTCAACCTAAAGATAGTCTGAACTCTTGGGATAAGCTGGTCACGGCTTTCTTAGCCAAGTTCTTTCCTCCTCAAAAGCTTAGCAAGCTTAGAGTGGATGTTCAAACCTTCAAACAGAAAGAAGGTGAATCCCCCTATGAAGCTTGGGAGAGATACAAGCAACTGACCAAAAAGTGTCCTTCTGACATGCTTTCAGAATGGACCATCCTGGATATATTCTATGATGGTCTGTCTGAATTATCAAAGATGTCATTGGACCATTCTACAGGTAGATCCATTCACCTAAAGAAAATGCCTGCAGAAGCTCAGGAACTCATTGACATGGTTGCAAATAACCAGTTCATGTACACTTCTGAAAGGAATCCTGTGAGTAATGGGATGCCTCAGAGGAAAGGAGTTCTTGAAATTGATACTCTGAATGCCATACTGGCTCAGAACAAAATATTGACTCAGCAAGTCAATATGATTTCTCAGAGTCTGAATGGATTGCAAGCTGCATCCAACAGTACTAAAGAGGCATCTTCTGAAGAAGAAGCTTATGATCCTGAGAACCCTACAATAGCAGAGGTGAATTTCATGGGTGAACCCTATGGAAACACCTATAATCCCTCATGGAGAAATCATCCAAATTTCTCATGGAAGGATCAACAAAAGCCTCAACAAGGCTTTAATAATGGTGGACGAAACAGGTTTAGCAATAGCAAGCCTTTCCCATCATCCACTCAACAACAGACAGAGAATTCTGAGCAGAATCCATCTAGCTTAGCAAATATAGTCTCTGATCTATCTAAGGCCACTCTAAGTTTCATGAATGAAACAAGGTCCTCCATAAGAAATTTGGAGGCACAAGTGGGCCAGCTGAGTAAAAGAGTCACTGAAACTCCTCCTAGTACTCTCCCAAGCAATACAGAAGAGAATCTAAAAAGAGAGTGCAAGGCCATAACCTTACTTGGTGTGGCCGAACCCAAAGAGGAGGAGGAGGACGTGAATCCTAATGAAGAAGACCACCTGGGACGTTCAGTGACCAATAAGGAGTTTTCCTTTGAGGAACCAAAGGAATCTGAGGCTCATCTAGAGACCATAGAGATTCTATTGAACCTCCTTTTACCATTCATGAGCTCTAATGACTATTCATCTTCTGAAGAAGATGAAGACATTGTTCAAGGGCAAGTTGCCCAGTATTTAGGAGCAATCATGAAGCTGAATGCCAAGCTATTTGGTAATGAGACTTGGGAGGATGAGCCTCCATTGCTCATTAATGAACTAAATATCTGGGTTCAGCATACTTTGCCTCAAAAGAAACAGGATCCTGGTAGATTCCTAATTCCCTGTAACATAGGTACCATGACCTTTGAGAAGGCTCTGTGTGACCTGGGGTCAAGAATAAACTTAATGCCACTATCTGTAATGGAGAAATTGGGAATCTTTGAGGTACAGGCTACCAAGTTCTCATTAGAGATGGCAGACAAATCCATGAAACAGACCTATAGATTAGTAGAGGACGTGTTAGTAAAGGTTGAAGGCCTTTACATCCCTGCTGATTTCATAATCCTAGACACTGGGAAGGATGACGATGAATCTATCATCCTTGGAAGACCCTTCCTAGCCACAGTAAAAGCTGTGATTGATGTGGACAAAGAAGAGTTGGTCCTTCAACTGAATGAGGACTATCTTGTATTTAAAACTCAAGGTTATCCTTCTGTAACTATGGAGAGGAAGCATGAAAAGCTTCTCTCACTGCAGAGTCAACCAAAGCTCCCACAGTCAAACTCTAAGTTTGGTGTTGAACCCCCACATTCAAACTTTAAGTTTGATGTTGGGAGGTCCCAACATTGCTCTGAACATCTGTGAGGCTCCATGAGAGCTCACTGTCAAGCTATTGACATTAAAGAAGCGCTTGTTGGGAGGCAACCCAATGTTATTTAATTATATCTATTTTCCATCGCTATTTTATGTTTTTTTAGGTTGATGATCATGTGGAGTCACAAAAACTACTGAAAAATAAAAAATAGAATGAAAAACAGCATTGAAAACAGCACACCCTGGAGGAAGAGCATTCTGGCGTTTAAACGCCAGAAACAAGCATCTGTCTGGCGTTTAACGCTAGAAACAAGCACCAAGCTGGTGTTTAACGCCAGAAACAAGCATCAACCTGGCGTTAAATGCCAGAAACAGGCTACATTTGGGCGTTTAACGCCAAAAACAGGCAGCAAGCTGGCGTTTAATGCCAGACATGCACTCTAAGGGCGTTTTGCACGCCTAATTGGAGCAGGGATGCTAAGTCCTTGACCCCACAGGATCTGTGGACCCCATAGGATTCCTACCTACCCCACCTCTTCTTCTCTCCTCTTCACACCTTTTCATAACTCTTTTCCCCAAATACCCTTCACCAATCACCTCCATACCTCTTCCCCAAATACCCTTAACCACTCACATCCATCCACTCTTCCCCATAAACCCCACCTACCTCCAAAATTCAAATTCTTTTCCCTCCCAAACCCAACCCTAATGGCCGAACCCTAAACCTCCCCCCACTCCTATATAAACCCCTCATTCCTTCTTCATTTTCACACAACACACCCCTCAACATTTCACACATTACAACCTCCACTCCTCCCCCTTGGCCGAATAGACCTTCTCCCTCCATCTCCTCCATTTTCTTCTTCTTCTACTACTTCCTTTCTTCTTTTGCTCGAGGACGAGCAAACCTTTTAAGTTTGGTGTGGTAAAAGCATTGTTTTTTGTTTTTCCATAACCATTAATGGAACCTAAGTCCAGAGAAACCTCAAGAAAGAGGAAAGGGAAGGCAATTGCTTCCACCTCTGAGTCATGGGAGATGGAGAGATTCATCTCAAAGGTCCATCAAGACCACTTCTATGAAGTTGAGGCCAAGAAAAAGGTGATCCCTGAGGTCCCTTTTAAGCTCAAAAAGAGCAAATACTCGGAGATCTGACAAGAGATTAGAAGAAGAGGATGGGAAGTTCTCTCTAATCCTATTCAACAAGTTGGGATCTTAATGGTTCAAGAGTTCTATGCAAATGCATAGATCACTAGGAACCATGATCAAAGTATGAACCCGAATCCAATGAATTGGCTTACCATGGTTCGGGGGAAATACTTAGATTTCAGTCCGGAAAATGTAAGGTTGGCATTCAACTTGCCAATGATGCAAGAAAACATACGCCCCTACACTAGAAGGGTCAACTTTGATCAAAGGTTGGACCAAGTTCTCATGGACATATGTGTGGAAGGAGCTCAATGGAAAGTTGACTCAAGAGGCAAACCGGTTCAATTGAGAAGACCAGACCTTAAGCCTGTAGCTAGAGGATGGTTAGAGTTCATTCAACGCTCAATTATTCCTACTAGCAACCGGTCTGAAGTTACCGTAGACTGGGCCATCATGATCTATAGCATCATGATTGGGAAGGAAGTGGAAGTTCATGAGATCATACCTCAAGAACTCTACAAGGTGGCTGACAAGTCCTCCACTTTGGCAAGGTTAGCCTTTCCTCACCTCATTTGCCACCTCTGCAATTCTGCTGGAATTGACATAGAGGAAGATGTCCTCATTGATGAGGACAAGCCGATCACTAACAAAAGGATGGAGCAAACAAGAGATCAGGGACCTCAACTAGAGCATGAGAAAATTCTTCATCATGAAATCCCTGAGATACCTCAAGGGATGCACTTTCCTCCACAAAACTATTGGGAGCAAATCAACACCTCCCTAGGATAATTAAGTTCAAACATGGGACAACTAAGGATGGAACACCAAGAGCACTCCATCATTCTCCATGAGATTAGAGAAGATCAAAGAGCTATGAGGGAGGAGCAACAAAGACAAGGAAGAGACATAGATGAGCTCAAGAGCACCATTGGTTCTTCAAGAAGAAGAAGACGCCACCCTCACTAAGGTGGACCCGTTCCTTAATCTCTTTGTCTATTTATTTTTCTCTATTTTTCTTTTACTATGCTTTATGTTTATGCTTGTGTCTTATTACATGATCATTAGTATTTAAGTGTCTATGCCTTAAAGTTATGAATGTCCTATGAATCCATCACCTTTCTTAAATGAAAAATGCTTTAATTACAAAAGAACAAGAAGTACATGATTTTGAATTCATCCTTGAAACTAGTTTAATTATTTTGATGTGGTGACAATACTTTTTATTTTCTGAATGAATGCTTGAACAGTGCATATGTCTTTTGATATTGTTGTTTATGAATGTTAAATATGTTGGCTCTTGAAAGAATGATGAAAAGGAGAAATGTTATTTGATAATCTGAAAAATCATAAAATTGATTCTTGAAGCAAGAAAAAGTAGTGAATACAAAAGCTTGTGGAAAAAAAAAAGAAAAGAAAATTGGTGAAAAAATAAAAAAAAAATAAAAATGAAAGAAAGAAAAAGAAAAAGCAAGCAGAAAAAGCCAAAAGCTCTTTAAACCAAAAGGCAAGAGCAAAGAGCCAGTAACCCTTTAAACTAAAAGGCAAGGGTAATAAAAAGGATCCAAGGCTTTGAGCATCAGTGGATAGGAGGGCCCAAAGGAATAAAATCCTGGCCTAAGCGGCTAAACCAAGCTGTCCCTAACCATGTGCTTGTGGCGTGAAGGTGTCAAGTGAAAACTTGAGACTGAGCGGTTAAAGTCGAGGTCCAAAGCAAAAACAGAGTGTGCTTAAGAATCCTGGACACCTCTAATTGGGGACTCTAGCAAAGCTGAGTAACAATCTGAAAAGGTTCACCTAGTTATGTGTCTGTGGCATTTATGTATCCGGTGGTAATACTGGAAAACAAAGTGCTTAGGGCCACGGCCAAGACTCATAAAGTAACTGTGTTCAAGAATCAACATACTGAACTAGGAGAATTAATAACACTATCTGAATTCTGAGTTCCTATAGATGCCACTGTGTTTTTCTGTAATTTCAGGTACTTTCTGGCTGAAATAGAGGGACTTGAGCAAATATCAGATTCAGAGGCTGAAGAAGGACTGCAGATGTTGTTGGATTCTGACCTCCCTGTACTCAAAGTGGATTTTCTGGAGCTACACGAGTCCAAATGGTGCGCTCTCAATTGTGTTGGAAAGTAGACATCCAAAGCTTTCCAGCAATATATAATAGTTCATACTTTGCCCGAGTTTAGATGACACAAACTGGCATTCAATGCCAGCTTCTTGCCCTATTCTGGAGTTAAACGCCAGAAACAGGTTGCAAAGCAGAGTTAAACACCAGAAACAAGTTATAAACTAGTGTTCGACTCCAAGGAAGACCTCTACACGTGAAAGCTTCAATGCTCAGCCCAAGCACACACCAAGTGGGCCCGGAAGTGGATTTCTGCATCATTTACTTATTTCTGTAACCCTAGTAACTAGTTTAGTATAAATAGAACTTTTTACTATTGTGTTAGATATCGATCTTTGGACGTTTAGTCCCTAGACCTCGGAGGCTGGCTATTCGGCCATGCCTAGACTATTATCACTTATGTATTTTCAACGGTAGAGTTTCTACACACCATAGATTAAGGTGTGGAGCTCTGTTGTTCCTCATGAAGTAATGCAAAGTACTATTGTTTTTCTATTCAATTCAAGCCTATTTCTTCTCTAAGATATTCATTCGCACACAAGAACATGATGGATGTGATGATTATGTGACGCTCATCATCATTCTCACTTATGAACACGTGCCTGACAAACACTTCCGTTCTACATGAAAGCAAGCTAGAATGAGTATCTCTTAGATATCTAATACAGGGGACCGAGTCCGAGATATTAGAGTCTTCATGGTATAGGCTAGAATTATTGGCGGCCATTCTTAAGATCCGGAAAGTCTAAACCTTGTCTGTGGTATTCCGAGTAGGATCTGGGAAGGGATGGCTGTGAAGAGCTTCAAACTTGCGAGTGCTGGGCGTAGTGACAGACGCAAAAGGATTACTGAATCCTATTCCAGCATGATCGAGAACCGACAGATGATTAGCCGTGCGGTGACAGCGTATTTGGACTATTTTCACTGAGAGGACAAGATGTAGCCATTGACAACGGTGATGCCCAACATACAGCTTGCCATGGAAAGGAGTATGAAGGATTGGATGAAAGCAGTAGGAAAGTGGAGATTCAGAAGGAACTAAGCATCTCTATATGCTTATCTGAAATTCTCACCAATGAATTACTGATGAGCGGATAATTTATACGCTTTTAGGCATTGTTTTTAGTATGTTTTTAGTATATTTTAATTAGTTTTTATTATATTTTTATTAGTTTTTAAATAAAAATCATTCTTCTAGACTTTACTATGAGTTTGTATATTTTTCTGTGAGTTCAGGTATTTTCTGGCTGAAATTGAGGGACCTGAGCAAAAATCTGATTCAAAGGCTGAAAAAGGACTGCAGATGCTGTTGGATTCTGACCTCTCTGCACTCAAAGTGGATTTTCTGGAGTTAAAGAAGTCCAATTGGCACGCTCTTGATTGCGTTGGAAAGTAGACATCCTGGGCTTTCCAGAAATATATAATAGTTCATACTTTGCCCGAGATTTGATCGCCCAAACAGGCGTTCCAAGTCAGCTCAAGAATTCTAGCGTTTAACTCTAAAACTGGCACAAAAGCTGGAGTTAAACGCCCAAACTGGCACAAAAGCTGGCATTTAACTCCAAGAAAAGTCTCTACACATGGAAGATTCAATGCTCAGCCCAAGCACACACCAAGTGGGCCCGGAAGAAGATTTCTGCATTAATTACTGATTTCTGTAAACCCTAGGCTACTAGTTCTCTATAAATAGGACCTTATACTATTGTATTTTATATCCTTGATAAGTCTTATGCTATCTTAGACACGTTTGGGGGCTGGCCATTCGGCCATGCCTAGACCCTTTTGTTCTTATGTATTTTCAACGGTGGAGTTTCTACACATCATAGATTAAGGTGTGGAGCTCTGCTGTTCTTCATGAATTAATACAAAGTACTATTGTTTTTCTATTCAACTCAAGTCTATTTCTTCTCCAAGATATTCATTCGTTCTTCAACTTGATGAATGTGATGATTCGTGACACTCATCATCATTCTCACCTATGAACATGTGCCTGACAACCACCTCTGTTCTACTAGCAATGGCTTGAATGCGTATCTCTTGGGTTTCTAATCTAAGATTGGAACCTTCGTGGTATAGGCTAGAATTATTGGCGGCCATTCTTGAGATCCGGAACGTCTAAACCTTGTCTGTGGTATTCTGAGTAGAATCTGGGAAGGGATGACTATGACGAGCTTCAAACTCGTGATTGTTGGGCGTGTGACAGACGCAAAAAGATCAATGGATCCTATTCCAACATGATCGAGAACCGACAGATCATTAGCCGTGCGGTGACAGTGCATTTGGAATGTTTTCACTGAGAAGACGGGAAGTAGCCATTGACAACGGTGATGCCCAACATAAAGCTTGCCATGGAAAGGAGTATGAATGATTGGAAGAAGACAATAGGAAAGCAGAGGTTCAGGAGGAACAAAGCATCTTCATACGCTTATCTAAAATTCCAACCAAAGAATTACATAAGTATCTCTATCTTTATTTTATGTTTTATTTATCTTTTAATTATCAATTCTCCATCACCATCTGAATTCGCCTGACTGAGATTTACAAGGTGACCATAGCTTGCTTCAAGCCGACAATCTCTGTGGGATCGACCCTTACTCACGTAAGGTATTACTTGGACGACCCAGTGCACTTGCTGGTTAGTTGTGCAGAATTGTGACAAAGTGTAATTCACGTTTAAGAGCTCCAAGTCCTTTGGCGCCATTGTTGATGATCACAATTTCGTGCACCAATTACATAAGTATCTCTATCTTTTTTTTACGTTTTATTTATCTTTTAATTATTAAAACTCTATAACCATTTGAATCTGCCTGACTGAGATTTACAAGGTGACCATAGCTTGCTTCAAGCCGACAATCTCCGTGGGATCGACCCTTACTCACGTAAGGTTTATTACTTGGACGACCCAGTGCACTTGCTAGTTAGTTGTGCGAAGTTGTGACAAAGAACTAAGATTATGAACGTGCGTATTAAGTTTTCAACGTTGTTACCAAGGAATGAACGATCACGATTTCGTGCACCAACTCCCAAGAACCATCTTGATATACACCACCACATCCTTATCATAATGAACCACCTTCCTACCATGAACCCTTTCTCCAAAATGATGAACCCTCTTATCCACCCCAATCCTCAATGGATGGAACCCTTGGCCTTATACTTCAAGGGCAAGGAGAAATGCAAAGGGAGACACTAGAATTTGTGGCTACCTTGACCAAGGTAGTAAGCACTTTAGCCTCCCAATGCTTGAGTACTCAAAGCACTCCCATGGTCACATGTGGAGAATTAATTAAAGCGCAAAGCATGAAGGAGAGATTGGAAACTCCGGTGGAGAAGGAGGAATGCTATGTTGTGTTAGAATAATTAGAGGAGCCTATGATCATTGAAGAAAAGGATGAAGTGGTTGAAGACCTAGGTGATGCGGAACCTCCATGGGAAGCTAAAAGCATAGAAAATCTCTCCAAGATGATTGTTGAGGAGGAGAGTGCACAACCTCCAAGATAATTGTTGAATGAAGACTTGGAAAGAATGGAGCAAAAATTGAGTTCCCTTGGTGATGAAGATCATGCATCCAATCCTCTTGGTGGTGAATCCTTTGAACATGAAGACTTCTCCCAATGAGATAGAAGGCAATGTGGAGGTAGATTTCTCTCAACCTCCTATTTATGATTTGAGTGATGGAAAAGAGCTAGATAAAATTGATGAACAAAGGATTGAAGTTGAAGAAGTTTGTGAAGAGGTAGAGGTGGTCAAGGAAGAACATAAGGGGGTAGAGTGGTGTGGAATTTATAACCCACAAACTAACCGGCAAGTGTACCGGGTCGTACCAAGTAATACCTCAGGTGAGTGAGGGTCGATCCCACGAGGATTGATGGATCAAGCAACAATAATTGAGTGATAGGCTTAGTCAGACAAACAGAAAGTAATGTTTGAGCAATATAAAAGACATTAAATAATATAAAGAATATTGAAGGAAGGCAAGTAAATGAGTTGGGAAGAAAATATGGAGAAAACAGTTAAGGTTTCAGAGTTATCTATTTTTCTGGATTAACTTTTCTTACTAACTATTTTAATCATGTAAGATTTAATTTATGGCAAACTATATGTGACTAGACCCTAATTCCTTAGACCTTTCTAGTCTCCTCTAAAATTTATTAACTGCCAATTCCTTGGTTAATTAATTCCAATTAGAAGCTGCATGATCAAATTCCAGTTTATGTACCACAAAAACTCTAATTACCCAAAGATAAAAGGATTATATGTCACGTATCCTGTTAAATCTAGATAATTAAAATTTAGGAGATTATGTTTTGAAGCTGTTGTTCAAGTAAAGAGCTTTTCCAAGTTATACAAGAACTCAAATAGAAAGAGGGTCATACTTCCGTTCCACCCAAATTCATAAGATAAAGAGCGAAAATAATTCTTAAATTCATGCATAAATTAAAATAGAAAAAGAAATAAAATCAATCCATACAAATAGACAGAGCTCCTAAACTTAACAGTGGAGGTTTAGTTGCTCATGGTTCAAAGTAGAAAACTAGGATTGTAAATTGGAATAGAATAATGTTGTGCTGGAACCACCCTGTTGGAATCCCTTTTATATCTAATCCTAATGATTTAAAATCTATTATCTCAAACTAAAATAATATCTTTTCCTAAAAATAATATTTGAATTTAAATTTGAATTAATTAACAAGTCTTCAGTTGATGGGTGGAGACCACTTGTTTTGTCCATTCTGCAGCTTCTAATCTGTGTTTTCTGGGATGGAAACTGGGTCAAAATAGCCCAAAAATTGCCCCCAGTGTTTTTCTGCGTTTTCTGCACGTGGCGCATGTCACGCGTACGTGTCAGTCATGCGTACGCGTCGATGGTCTTTTTCGCGAGTCACGCGGACGCGTCGGTCACGCGCACGCATCGCTGTGCAAATCTTCAAATCACGCGTACGCGTCAATTAGGCGTACGCGTCACTCCTCGCTGCCATCTCCTTTGGTTCTTGTGCTGCAGAAACTCCATCAAATCCAGCCGAATGCTACCTAAAATAAACAAAATTGCAAAAGACTCAAAGTAGCATCCATATTGGCTAAAAGATAATTAATTTTTTATTAAAATCAACAAATTAGATGCAAATTCACTAGAAAAAGATTGGAAAGATGCTCACGTATCACAACACCAAACTTGAATTGTTGCTTGTCCTCAAGCAACCAAAATTAATATAGGCTTAGGATGTGAATTCGCATGAGAATGAGAGTTCGATTAAGCTCATGTCTCTTCTTATAGTGGGGTTTACAACTGCAATCCTGAATAGTTTTGGCATCTCACTTTATCCGTTGAAGTTCAGAATGATTGGCATCCATAGGAACTCAGAATTCAGATAGTGTTATTGATTCTCCTAGTTCAGTATGTTGATTCTTGAACACAGCTACTTTATAAGTCTTGGCCGTGACCTTAAGCATTTTGTTTTCCAGTATTACCACCGGATACATAAATGCCACATACACATAACTAGGTGAACCTTTTCAGATTGTGACTCAGCTTTGCTAGAGTCCCTAGTTAGAAGTGCCCAGAGTTCTTAAGCACACTCGTTTTGCTTTGGACGACGACTTTAACCGCTCAGTCTCAAGCTCTTCACTTGACACCTTCACGCCACAAGCACATGGTTAAGGACAGCTTGATTTAGCCGCTTGGGCCAGGATTTTATTCCTTTGGGCCCTCCTATCCATTAATGCTCAAAGCCTTGGATTCTTTTTACCCTTTGCCTTTTAGTTTAAAGGGTTATTGGATTTTTCTGCTTGTTTTTTTTCGCAAGCTTCGTGTTCTTCACTGCTTTTTCTTACTTCAAGAATCAATTTTATGATTTTTCAGATTATCAGTAACATTTCTCTTTTTTCATCATTCTTTCAAGAGCTAACAATTTTAACATTCATAAACTTCACTATAAAAAATATGCACTGTTCAAGCATTCATTCAGAAAACAAAAAGTATTGCCACCACATCTAAGTAAATAAGACTACTCTTAAAATTTACTCAATTTCTCATGCAATACATCACTTCTGTATTTTTTATTTGAATTCAAGCTCAGTGAGTAATACATGAGACGTCTTTTCAGAATTAAAGTAATTAAAAGAAAACTAAACTAGACCTAGGATTCTAACTAATAAAGGATCATGCAACAAACAAAGCAAAAATAGCAAAAAACGAAACATAATATAGAAAAGAGGGGACGAATAAAAAATGAAAGGAACTCAACCACCTTAGTTATCCTAGTGGTCGTTGATAAACCACTATTTCATGATTTATCTTGTGCTTAATTGAGTGGTTTTTATTAACTCTTTACCCACTTATTCATACTATTTGCATGGTTTTATATTTGCCTTCCTAATTATGTGCTTTGATTGAAAACATGCTTCTTTGGCCTTAAGTTTCCTATGTTTAAATCCTCTCTTATCACCATTAGATGCCTTGATATGTGTGTTAAGTGTTTTTAGAGATTACAGGGCAGGAATGGCTTGGAGGATGGAAAGGAAGCATGCAAAAGTGGAAGGAATACAAGAAGTTGGAGAAATTGCTAAGCTGTCCAGCCTGACCTCTTCGCACTCAAACGGCTATAACTTTATCTACATAGGTCCAAACGACACGGTTCTAGTTGCGTTGGAAAGCTAACGTCCGGGGCTTCGATTTGATATATAATATTCTATAGTTTCCCTGATGCAAGGCGACGCGGTTGCGTGATCCACGCGGACGCGTCGCAGTGGCGAAAAACCAGCGTGGCAGATTTCATCTCCAGCGATTTCTGGGCTGTTTTCGACCCAGTTTGCGGCCCAGAAAACACAGATTAGAGGCTATAAAGTGGGGGAATACATCCATTCATAAAAAGCTCACAATTCACAATTTTAGGAGTAGATGTAGTTTTTAGAGAGAGAGGTTCTCTCCTCTCTCTTAGGATTAGGATTTAGGATTTCTCTTAATTTTAGGAGTGAATCTCAATCCCAGGTTCAATGTTCTTTTTATTTATTTTATTTTTCTCAATTTAATTTATGAATATCCATGTCAGATTTAAGTTCTTTTGTGAATGCAATTCGAGGTATTTTCAGATTTAATTTTGCTTTGCTTTATTTATAAATGCTTTTAATTTAATTTAGATATTTTTCCTTTTGGCTTTGGTTAAATAATTGGAGATACTTGAGTTATCAAACTCATTGTTGACTGAAAATTAGAATTTTTCAAGAATTAATTCGAGTTCCAATAACTCTAGCCTTTCCCAAGGAAAGACTAGGACCTGAGGAATAAAAATTAATTCATCCACTTAACTTACCTTCATAGTTAGAGGTTAACAAAGTGGGAGAAAAATCCAATTCTCATCACAATTGATAAGGATAACCAGGATAGGACTTCCAGTTCTTCATACCTTGCCAAGAGTTTATTTTATTATTACTATTTTATTTTAGTCTTTTTGTTCAACATACTGCTTCCTTACTTCTAAAACCCCTAATTTACAAGATTCATAACCAATAATAAGAACATACCTCCCTGCAATTCCTTGAGAAGACGACCCGAGGTTTAAATACTCGGTTATCAATTTCAAAGGGGTTTGTTACTTGTGACAACCAAAACGTTTGTAAGAAAAGTTGATTGCTTGGTTTAGTAACTATACTTACAACGAGTATTTATTATAACTTCTAAACCATCAATCTTCATCTCTCTTCAAAATGGCGCCGTTGTCGGAGAATTGCAAACGTGTGCCTTATTATTGGTTATCGTAAATATTTGCTTTTTGCTTGTTTATTTGTTTTTATTTTTATTTTTATTTTTTGCTTTTTCATAAATTAAGAGGTTATTGGTTTTTATTTAGTTATTAAATTTTTTTTTTCAAAAATTTGTTCTTCGTGTTCATATTGATCTTCAAGTTGTTCTTCGTGTTCATCTTGACCTTCAAGTTGTTCTTAGTTGTTTTCTTTGTTTTGATCTAAAAATTTTAAGTTTGGTATTATTTTATTGTTTTTCTCTTTCCTCATTAAATTCAAAAATTTAAAAATCAAAATTCAAATTTAAAAATTCAAAGTTCAAATTTTAATTTTCAAAATTCAAAATTCAAAGTTAAAAAGTCAAATTTCAAAATTTCAAATTTCAAAATTCAAATTTCAAAAATTTAAAATTCAAAAATTCAAATTTCAAATTTTAAAATTTAATTTTCAAATTTCAAAATTTAATTTTCAAATTCAAAATTTAAATAACCTTTTAATTTAAATTTGTTTTTATTTTTGTTTTTAATTTTTATTTGCTACTATGAACTCTCACCCCTTTGGCTATGAGTCTGGTTACAATTATTTTGTAGAAAGAAGAAATTTCAATGCGAACAGGCATCAAGGTTAGAACAATCAAAGATGGGAAGAGCCATAAGAATTTGATAAACCCTCATGGGAAGAGCCACAATGGACTATCAACAACCACCACCATATGCCTATAAACCCTCTCCTCAACATGACTTTGGACCACCATACTCACAAGCCCCTTTCCACCAAACACCACCATATGACCCTAACCCTTATCCACCATACCAACCACCTTATGAACCATATGAACCATATATAGAACCACCCCAATTCCACCCCAATTACTCCCAAGAACCACCACCTCAATATACACCATCTCCATATCTATCAATCCAAGAGCACTATGATCCTACTTATGATACCCAAGCGGAACAAGATTCAACGGATCGTCTCAAGGAAATAGTGGAAAAATTTAATGCAACCCTTCGCCAACTGGATCAAGTGATAAATCAATTAGCTTCCCGACGTTCGGACACTCAAGGAACCCCCATGGCTTCATGTGGACAATCTAATGAAGAACGTAGCATGAAGGAGACATTAGAAACTCCAGTGGACAATAAGGAGCATGAATTTGTACTGGAACAAGTGGATGAAGCTGTAATTATTGAAGAGGAAGAAGTGGTTGCAGACTTAGGAGATGCTGAACCTTCATGGGAAAGTCAAGACATAGAACCTCCTTCCAAGACAGTTGCATTTAATGTTGAGGAGGGTGTACAACCTCCAAGGCATATCATAGTTAAAGACTTGGAAGAGGTTGGTTAAGAAATGGAGATTAAAGAAGAAGAAGCAGAACCTCCTATGCCCTTGGTAAGTAATGAAGAAGAGATTGAATTGGAAGAAAGCTACCAAGAGGAAGAGGTTGAAATTAAAGAAGTTTGCAAAGAGGTGGAAGTTGTCAAGGAGCAGAAGAGAGTGGAGCTTGCAAATTCATTAACAATACCTCCCCTTAAGTTGCCATCATCCTTCATAACATTCAAGTGGGTAAAATTCATATCCCTTATCTTTCTAATTCCACTTGAATATGGGCTACTGGAGACGGATGGTCAACTTAGAGCTCTTTGTGACATTAAGAGTAAGAGGAAGATGGTCAGTGGTAAGAATTGTCCTACAAGGTTCATTATGGTTGGAAGCTTTAAGTTTAAATGCAAAGGTTGGTGTAAAGCTCAACTGAATAGGTCTAGGAAGTTGTATGGCCGCTTTAGTGAGAATTCAGATTGCTTGCCACCTGGATGAAATCATGATAATCAACAAGAAGACGGGTGCAATAGCAAGGTTTGGGATCCTGGAATCTGTTATGACATCCAACACCCCGGGAGCCTAAGAATCTCTTTGAAACTGCTTAAAGGCTTTACGTGCCTAGTTTGGGATCCCAGAGGATATTGGAATCACAAACATTGGTGGAGATTCCTGGACGAATACAAGCACAAGGCACCATAATAGGGAGCTCACCAAATGTTCAACTTAAGGACTTTAACTAAAAGTGCTAGGTGGGAGACAACCCACCATGGTATGATCGTTCCCTTTTCAGTTTTAATTTTATTTCGTTTTGTTTGTTTTTGAGTTTTATTTTATTTTATTTCATTGAACCTGGAATTACTCATAACATTCATATTAACACTGCATTTTGCATATTTTCAGATTTAAAAAAAAAAAGCACGCACACGACGCGGTAGCGTCGCTGATGCGTCCGCGTCACCAGTGCAATGGGAAGAAAAGAAAACGAATAGAAAATCACGCAAGAGCGTGGCTGGAGGCGTGCCTTTAGCATAAATTGACCCCATGCGACCGTGTCACTGATGCGTCCGCGTCAGATGGGAACATTGGCCTCCCACGCGACCGCGTTCCCCACGCGGCCGCGTGACCAGGATTTCGACGTAATAAGGGTGCACAGCCGAAAGTTGTGCTAGAGTGGTGCTGGACTGGCGCTGGACGCGCAGTCCCTCTCACGCGAACGCGTGCCCCACGCGTCTGCGTCGTATCCCAATAATTCACCATTCACGCGATCGCGTCACCCATACGATTGCGTCACCCTAAGATTTGGCAAAATGTATTTCAAATAGAGAGTTACACGAATGCAAGGCTGCACTCGCGCCAATCGCACAAATCAAGCCACGCGACCGCGCCACCCACGCGATCGCGTCGCCAGCGTCGCACAACCTATCCAGATTAGTGCCAATTATCTTATCTTTTCTTTTCTAATCCTTATTTCTTTTATCTTCTCTTCTTTCTCTCTCCTTTCTTACTTTCTTTCTCTTCATCTTTTTAACTTCTCATTCCTTTTCACCTTCATTCTATTTTACTTAATTTATTTTCATATTTCATTCATTGCATCTCAATTTTATGCATATTTTTATTTTCTTTTCTAAATTAATTATTTTTTCTTTGGTGTTAAAATTTTCTTATTTAACTGTTGCATCTTCTCTTGACTTATTTTAGGTGCTTAGTGACTTGTTTTATTCTGATTGAGTAATATTATTTAAATCAATGCCAATCTTTTATATCTGTATTACTTTTGCATTGACATGAATTTATATTATCTCTCCTTCCCCACTCTCTCCCCCATTGTTGCAAATTCTGCACCACTGGTATGCCATGTACTTCTACTGTCTTTTCATTTGCATGTTGTAGCTACCATGTAATTGAGATCCTCATTATCTGGCATTAACCCAACCATATTTTATTTTATCTTTATTTCTAGGTTACTATTCTTCTTTTTCTCTTCTTTTAGGCTGGCCACCGAAGACGGAAAAAAGGGAGACAAACAAGTCCATCTGCACAATCCTTGGAGAAAAGCATCAGTTGGAACAACCCGTCCACCTGCACATCTCAGCATGCACCGAGGACGGTGCAATCTTTAAGTGTGGGGAGGTTGATACCGATCTCCATGGGTTAGTTATTTTCTTCTCAACACCAATATTTTATTTAGTACATTGTTACATTTGCATGTTTCATTGCATGATTTTTTTGATTTTATGCATTTAGCTACTGCTTGGTTGAGAAATAATAAGTTTCTTTTTTAAGATCCTATTTTTTTGAAAAATTTCACTAATTTAAATTGAAAAAAATTTTTTGTGTTAAAACTTGTTTGAAGTTGTATTTGGAACATGATTTTTAAGCTAAAGAACACACAACCTGTGAGATTTTGAGCTTATTTACATGGTTACATTATTTAACGATAAATTTTTATTCTTGTGTATTTTCTTCACTATGATTGCAATCTTTGCTTTGTTCCAATCTATATGTCCATTATTTAGTGTATTTACATGCTTGCATATGATTGAGGCCATTGTTTGATTCTAGCTCACTTATCCCAAATTAGCCTACCTTTTACATCACCCTTGTTAGCCCCTTGAGCCTTTAAAAAACCCCTCCTGTTCTATAAACCACATTACTAGCCTTAAGCAGAAAAATAAAATAAAAATCCCAAGTTGAATCCTTGGTTAGCTTAAATTGTGTAATTGTTTAAGTGCGGGGAATCTTATGTGAACATGGATGATAGAAACAAAGGTAGAAAGTTAAAAAGAATAAAAATATTTCAAAATAAAATTTTGGGAAGCATGCTCATGTGAAATCAAAATAATTAAATTACCATGTGCATTGAAAAGAAAAAAAATAATAAATATATTAAGTAATTAAGTAAGGGGATAAAAAAAAAGAGAAGAAAAATAATATTACCCCAAATGCACAATAAAAAGAATCAATGCACATGGGACAAAATTCAAAAATAAGTTTGATATATGAGCATGTAATACAAAAGTGGGAAAAATTTGGGTAGCTAAGTAAAGTATTTTAAAATTGTATAAAGTATGTATATGTTAGGTGAGATCTTAAACTAATCAAGGATTCACTTTATAAAGCTCACTTGGCCATACATATATCCTTACCTTTACCTCAACCCCATTACAACTCTAAAAAGAGCTCATGGTGTTTGCATTGGTACATTAAATATTTGTTGATTGGTTAGATGAAGAACAAGGTTTAGAAAGCATGATTAGAGAAGAGTAGAGTGAATTACCCTATACACTTGAGAGATTAGAGTGCATATACACTACCAGTGAGGGTTCAACGCTTGATTCTATGTTCCCTGCTTTCATGAGCTATCTTCTTACAAGTTTACTTGTTTTTTTTGTATGATTTGAATTAGTGAAATCTGATTTATATTTGTCTTGGAGGACTTATTTACTTTTAACCAAGTAGGTAGAAATATTTTTGTATTTAGTTGCATTCATATAGATAGATTGCATTTCATATTAATCTACCATTCCTCTTCACTTTTATAGCTTCTCTTGAGCTTAGCATGAGGACATGCTAATGTTTAAGTGTGGGGAGGTTGACAAACCACTATTTCATGGTTTATCTTGTGCTTAATTGAGTGGTTTTTATTAACTCTTCACCCACTTATTCAAACTATTTGCATGGTTTTACATTTGCCTTCCTAATTATGTGCTTTGATTGAAAACATGCTTCTTTGGCCTTAAGTTTCCTATGTTTAAATCCTCTCTTATCACCATTAGATGCCTTGATATGTTTGTTAAGTGTTTTTAGAGATTACAGGGTAGGAATAACTTGGAGGATGGAAAGGAAGCATGCAAAAGTGGAAGAAATACAAGAAGTTGGAGAAATTGCTAAGCTGTCCAGCCTGACCTCTTCGCACTCAAACGGCTATAACTTTATCTATATAGGTCCAAACGATGCGGTTTTAGTTGTGTTGGAAAGCTAACATCCGGGGCTTCAATTTGATATATAATATGCCATAGTTGCCCTGACGCTAGGCGACGCGGTCGCGTGATCCACGCAGACGCGTCGCAGTGGCAAAAAACCAGCGTGGCAGATTTCATCTCCAGCGATTTCTGGGCTGTTTTTGACCCAGTTTGTGGCCCAGAAAACACAGATTAGAGGCTATAAAGTGGGGGAATGCATCCATTCATAAAAAGCTCACAATTCACAATTTTAGGAGTAGATGTAGTTTTTAGAGAGAGAGGTTCTCTCCTCTCTCTTAGGATTAGGATTTAGGATTTCTCTTAGTTTTAGGAGTGACTCTCAATCCCAGGTTCAATGTTCTTTTTATTTATTTTATTTTTCTCAATTTAATTTATGAATATCCATGTCAGATTTAAGTTCTTTTGTGAATGCAATTCGATGTATTTTCAGATTTAATTTTGCTTTGCTTTATTTATAAATGCTTTTAATTTAATTTAGATATTTTTCCTTTTGGCTTTAGTTAAATAATTGGAGATACTTGAGTTATCAAACTCATTGTTGACTGAAAATTGGAATTCTTCAAGAATTAGTTTGAGTTCCAATAACTCTAGCCTTTCCCAAGGAAAACTAGGACCTGAGGAATAAAAATTAATTCATCCACTTAACTTACCTTCATAGAGGTTAACAAAGTGGGAGAAAAATCCAATTCTCATCACAATTGATAAGGATAACTAGGATAGGACTTCCAGTTCTTCATACCTTGCCAAGAGTTTATTTTATTATTACCATTTTATTTTATTCTTTTTGTTCAACATACTGCTTCCTTACTTCTAAAACCCCTAATTTACAAGATTCATAACCAATAATAAGAACATACCTCCCTGCAATTCTTTGAGAAGACGACCCGAGGTTTAAATACTCGGTTATCAATTTCAAAGGGGTTTGTTACTTGTGACAACCAAAACGTTTGTAAGAAAGGTTGATTGCTTGGTTTAGTAACTATACTTACAACGAGTATTTATTATAACTTCTAAACCATCAATCTTCATCTCTCTTCAGTCGTTTTATTCTTCAGGTTGTGCTCCTCAGTGAAGATGATTCGCCTCCCTTTTGGTGCCATAAAAATAAACAGAAAATCCATAAGCAAAGTGTCAACACCAAACTTAAAGGTTTGCTTGTCCTCAAGCAAAGAAAATCTGAAAATAGGAAGGGACATAAAAAGTGTACGGAGGAGTAAAAACAAACATTATTAAAAAAAATTATAATAAA
>NC_029790.2:98937024-98952457 GCF_000816755.2 Arachis ipaensis | reverse complement strand
TGTATGTTTGACCAGGGGTGTTGTGGGAAGAAGTAGGGGAATAAAGGAAAGGGGAATAAGGGCACTTGTGGGGGTGGATGGGGGAGTAAGTAATTGGTAATTTGGGTTGTGGGGGAAGATATATATAGAGAGATTATATATATATATAATGTGCGGCGTGGGGTGTAGAAATTAAAGGATTACGGATATTTTCAGTTAGGTAGGGTAACTTATTTGTGTGTTATTATTTATAGGGAACTGTGGTGGGGGCAAGGAATATAAGGGAAGGGGTAAGGGTAAGATTTATACATGCCAGGGGGGGTATATATAGGGAGGGGGGGAAATATATATAGATTTATTATATTTTTTATATATGTTTTATTTTTATTTATTTATTTATATAAGTGTTTTTTTTAATTTTAATTAAGTATAAAATTTTTTTTTTTTTTCACGCTAAATATGGAGATAGGCAAAAATTTTTCGAACTGTTCGGTTCCTGTTCTAAAATAGCTGCATGATCAAAACACACGTTAAACGAAAGAAAAACAGTAAAAACTCAATAAAAATCAAATAAATAAGAAAACCACTACTACGAAAAATAACTAAGGATACGAAATTATCGGGTTGCCTCCTGACAAGCGCTTCTTTACCGACACTAGCTTGACGGTCAACTCCTCTAAGGAGGAGGATCATAGGGGCTCAGCTCTTCACCCCTTACTTTGAACTTCTTTCTTGTGTCTCCAAAAAGTAGCTCAATATGCTCCAGAGAGAGGATTCTGTTTACTGTATAAATCCATACTGGATTGCTAGTCAACACCACTTTCATTCCTGGGGAGAAACCTTCAGTGGGGGATCTTTTTGTTTCTCCATCCTCTGGGTACTTTCTTCTTTTTAGGAACCTCCTCCTTGGTGGGTGATCATTCCTAACACCAAACTTAGGTTTGATGTCAGGAGGAATTTTATTGATTGTCACCAAAGGAGGTTTGAGCTGCAGATTCTTCTGTCCGTCATCAGGGGGTTGTTGAAGGTTTGGATCAATAAGCTCAGTCTGCATGCACCTCTCTTCTTCACCTGTTGAATGTATATCTTTGAAGACATGAAAGAGCAGTTGCTCATCATGCACTCTAAGCACTAATTCATCCACTTCTACATCAATCAGAGCTCTTCCAGTGGCTAGGAATGGTCTTCCTAGAATTATAGAGGCGTTCTCATCCTCCCCTGTGTCAAGAATCACAAAATCTGCTGGAAGGAAGAACTTACCCACTTTGACTAAGATATTCTCCACT
The DNA here is from genome assembly GCF_000816755.2 of Arachis ipaensis. Taxonomy (NCBI): domain Eukaryota; kingdom Viridiplantae; phylum Streptophyta; class Magnoliopsida; order Fabales; family Fabaceae; genus Arachis; species Arachis ipaensis. Next base: position 98,951,192 of record NC_029790.2, on the reverse strand, counting down.
AATCCGTATGCATGCTTCATAGATTTGTCTGCCATCTGTAATGCTACCTTCGTGGGTTGTGCTTCTTGGATTTGCAGCTTCTTCATCACAGACAGGGGCATTAAATTGATGCTTGCTCCCAAATCACATAACGCTTTCTCAAAGATTGTGCTCCCAATAGTGCATGGAATTTGAAAGCTCCCTGGATCTAGCATCTTCTTTGGTAAGTGATTCTGAATGATGGGACTGCATTCTTTAGTCAAGACCACTGTCTCATCTCCCTTTAAAGGCTTCTTCTTTGAAAACAAATCCTTCATGAACTTGACATAAATAGGCATTTGCTCCAAAACCTCAGCAAAAGGAATATTGATTTGTAACTTTCTGAAGACTTCCAAGAACTTTGAAAACTGCTTGTCCTTGGTCTCCTTTTGAAGTCTCTGAGGATATGGCATTTTAGGCTTGTATTCAGGAGCCTTTGGCAATGTAGGATAAGTGTCAAGAGAGTCTGGGAATGGGTTGTCTGCACGCTTTAGAGGGACATGCTCTACTTCTTCCTTCTTCTCCTCTGGAGCTTCTTTTTCAACGGGCTCCTCACTAACTTGTGCTTTCATACTTGCCACTTGTCCATCTATCAAGGTGATAGCCTTGCATTCCTCTCTTGGATTTGGAATTGTGTTACCAGGAAGGCTATTAGTGGTCCTCTGATCAATTTCATTAACTCTTGTGGCTATTTGACCCATCTGAATCTCCAAATTCTTGATTGATGCTCTGGTTTCCTGCACAAAACTCTTCATCATCTCCCAATTAGCATCTTCTTGGGATTTAGAGTTTGCTTGCTGAGACTGAAATTGGCAGTTATTGTAATTGTTCTGTTAGAAGCTGCCTTGAGAATTATTGTTGAAGTTCTGAGGTCTCTGAGGTTGGTCTCTCCACCCAAAATTTGGGTGATTTCTCCACCCTTGATTGTAGGTTTGAGAATAGGGATCATTATTGGGATTTCAAGGAGCACTCCCCATATAATTGACCTGTTCAGAAGGGGATTGAGTATAATCATAATTATTATTTTGCACAAAATTACCTGCCATGTCATAGGAGGCCTCTTGAGGTGGATTTTTGGGTGTTGATAGCTGAGACTTGCATGCCACCCATCTGCTGAGTAAGTAGATTTATTTGCTGAGACATAAGCTTGTTCTGAGCAAGAAGAGCATTAACAGCTTCCACTTCCAACATGCCTCTTTTCTGAGAGGTCTCAGAGTTTACAGGATTTCTGTTAGATGAGTATAAATATTGGTTGCTAGCAACCAATTCAATAAGCTCAATAGTCTCCTCTGGTGTCTTCTTCTTGTGCAATGAACCGCCTGCAGAAGTATCTAAGCTCATCTTGGACATCTCACCCAAGCCTTCATAAAAGATATCTATTTGGGTCCATTTAGAGAACATGTCCGGAGGGCATTGCCTAGTCAGTAGCTTGTATCTCTCCCAAGCTTCATAAAGAGTTTCACCCTCCTTCTGCCTGAAGGTCTGAACCTCCAACCTAAGCTTAGTCAGCTTCTTTGGTGGGAAAAATTTAGTGAGAAATTCAGTAACAACCTTTTTTCAAGTATTCAGACTCTCCTTTGGTTGAGAATCTAGCCATAGTTTTGCTTTATCCCTCAGAGCAAACGGAAAAAGCATGAGTCTGTACACCTCAGGATTCACTCCATTTATCTTCACAGTATCACAAATCTGCAGAAAATCATATATAAATTGATTTGGATCTTCATGAGGAAGTCCATGATACTGGCAATTTTGTTGCACCAGGATGACCAATTGTGGCTTCAACTCAAAGTTGTTTGCAGCCATAGGAGGCACCACAATACTTTTTCCATAAAGATCCGTAGTAGGGGCAGAATAAGAGCCAAGCACTCTCCTTTGTTGATCATCTCCATTCGGATTTGCCACATTGGCATTAACAAAGTTATTATTATCCATAGTGAACTCTGCAGCCTTGTAAAGTCTTGCTTGTTGTAAACGCTGCCTGAAAGTTCTTTCAGGTTTAGGATCAAAGTTTAAGAGATGTTCTTTGTCTCTGTTCCAGTGCATACACAAACAGAAGACAAGAAAAGATGGGACTCTCTACGTCAGAGTGCAGAGAAGTCCCTGTGAGGTAACCTGTGTAAAGAAATAAAATAAAAATATTAAATAAATAAAAAAAATTCGAAAATAATAACTGAAATTAAATAAAAAAATTTCAAAAATTAAAAGAAAAAATAAATAGAAAAATATTAAAATAAAATCAACTGGGTAACACCAAACTTAATTTTAGAAATTAAAAAAAAATAATACGAGATGCAAATAAATTTTTTTTAATTTAAAGAAAAAAATAAAATAAAACTAATAAAATATAGAAAGTAAAAAAAATAATGAAAGAGAAAAAAAATGAAACGAAAATAAAAAATGAAAATAAAAAGAAAAATTAAAAAAAAGAACGGACATTAGATTTAAAAAAATAAAAAAAATAATAAAAAAATAAAAGGATGTAAAAAAAAAAAAGAAAACCGAGGACAAGGGGGATGGGAAACTTGCAAACGGAAAGACAATAAAGGGAAGAAAAAAAAGAAATAAAAAAAAGAAATAAATAAGAATTAATAATAATAAAAAATTAAGAGTAAAATATCGTTTTTGTCCCCAACGTTTGGGGTAAATCCTATTTGTGTCCCTAACGTTTAAATCGTCCTATTTGTATTCCTAATGTTTGTAAAAGTGATTCAATGTTATCCCACCGTCAATTACACATCATGAACGCTTTAGTTTGTGTTTTAAAAATCTCTTTTTGAAGTTATAATACAAATGTCTGGGATAGAATCGATGATCTATTCTGAAAAATAGCTCATCAAATATTGAAACTAATTCCTACAACATTTACATAATTCACTTTTCTAGGGACATAATTGAATCTAAATACAAATAGTGGGTATAATATTAAAATCGAACACATCCAAGTGAGACCTAATTGAGAATGAATACATCCAAGTGAGAATAATTAAAAAATATAATCTGATTTGTTAGTATAATTGATAGTAGGATAACATTGAATCACTTTTATAAACGTTAAGGATACAAATAGGACGATTTAAACGTTAGGGACACAAATAGGACTTACCCCAAACACTGGGACAAAAACGATACTTTACTCAAAAATTAATTAAAAGAAAAATTATCTAATCTAAGTAATCAAACAACGAATAGTTGTTAATCACAATCAATCCCCGGTAACGGCGTCAAAAACTTGGTGCGGAATTTATAACCCACAAACTAACCGGCAAGTGCACCGGGTCGTACCAAATAATACTTCAGGTGAGTAAGGATCGATCCCATGAGGATTGATGGATCAAGCAACAATAATTGAGGGATAGGCTTAGTCAGACAAATAAAAAGTAATGTTTGAGCAATATAAAAGACATTAAACGATATAAAGAATATTGAATGAAGGCAAGTAAATGAGTTGGGAAGAAAATATGGAGAAAACAGTTAAGGTTTCAGAGTTATCTATTTTTCCGGATTAACTTTTCTTACTAACTATTTTAATCATGTAGGATTTAATTTATGGCAAACTATATGTGACTAGACCCTAATTCCTTAGACCTTTCTAGTCTCCTCTAAAATTTATTAACTACCAATTTCTTGGTCAATTAATTCCAATAAGAAGCTGTATGATCAAATTCCAGTTTATGTACCACAAAAACTCTAATTACCCAACGATAAAAGGTCTAGGATTATATGTCACGTATCCTATTAAATCTAGATAATTAAAATTTAGGAGAATATGTTTTCAATCTGTTGTTCAAGTAAATAGCTTTTCCAAATTATACAAGAACTCAAATAGAAAGAGGGTCATACTTCCGTTCCACCCAAATTCATAAGATAAAGAGCGAAAATAATTCTTAAATTATAAATCCATGCATAAATTAAAATAGAAAAAGCAATAAAATCAATCCATACAAATAGACAGAGCTCTTAACCTTAACAGTAGAGGTTTAGTTGCTCATGATTCAAAGTAGAAAACTAGGATTGTAAATTAGAATGGAATAATGTTGTGTTGGAACCACCCCGTTGGAATCCCTTTTATATCTAATCCTAATGATTAAAAATCTATTATTTCAATCTAAAATAATATCTTTTCCTAAAAATAATATTTGAATTTAAATTTGAATTAATTAACAAGTCTTCAGTTGATGGGTGGGGACCACTTGTTTTGTCCATTCTGCAGCTTTTAATCTGTATTTTCTGGGCTGGAAATTGCCTCCAGCGTTTTTCTGCGTTTTCTGCACGTGGCGCATGTCACGCATACGCATCAGTCACGCGTACGCGTCGATGGTCTTTTTCGCGAATCACGTAGACGCGTCAGTCACGCGCATGCGTCGCTGTGCAAATCTTCAAATCACGCGTATGCGTCAGTCACGCGCACGCGTCGCCATGGAAAGCTCCCATTCATGCGTATGCGTCAGTCACGCGTACGCGTCGCTCCTCGCTGCCATCTCCTTTGGCTCTTGTGTTGCAGAAACTCCATCAAATCCAGCCGAATGCTACCTAAAATAAACAAAATTGCAAAAGACTCAAAGTAGCATCCATATTGGCTAAAAGATAATTAATTCTTTATTAAACTTAACAAATTAGATACAAATTCACTAGGAAAAGATAGGAAAGATGTTCACGCATCATAGAGCTTGCAAGGACATTGGAGATACCTCTCCCCAAGCCATCACCATCCACTCTTTCATTCAAGTGGGTAAATTCCTTATACTTAAACTTTATTATTCCCCTTGAATATGGTTTTCTTAAGACAGATGGTCAACTTAGAAATATATGTGGCTTTAAGAGCAAGAGGGAGATGGTTAGTGGTTGGCATTATAAGGGTTGGTATGGAGCTAGATCGCTTGGGTTTGAGAGGATGTTTGGTCGCTTAATTGAGAATTCTAAAGTCATGCCACCTGGATGGACTAATAATAATCAACTTCAAGACGGGTGTGAAAACAAAGTGTGGGATCCCGGATTACAAGAAGAAGATCGACTTTGGGAGCCCCAAGCTTGTGAAGAACCCCATCAAGACTTGGTGCCACTCATGAAAAATCTTGGGGCACAATGGAGAACCAAGCATTGATGGGAGTTCCAAGAAGAATTCAAGCACAAGCCACCTTGAGAGGAGCTCCCCATAAGTCCAACTTAAGGACAATAAACAAAAGTGCTAGGTGGGTGACACCCCACCATGGTAAACTCTTTTCATTTTTCTATTTTGTACATATTGATAGAATTAGTTTAATTTCATGTTTTGATTGATTTGTTGAGTTTATTTGGTAGTTTGGTATGTTAAATAAGGTTTTATGATGTTTTGGTAGCTGTTTGGAGGTTTAGAGTGCTTGGATTGGTGCAAAAACGTAGAAAGATTTTGAAAAAAAAAAGAGAACCATCCACGCGTACACGTGCATCAAGCATTTTCGACCATCCACGCGCACGCGTCCATGCACGCATACGCGTAGATTGAAAAGATCCACCTCCCAGCCAAAAACCCGAGAGTTGTGCGTGCACTGTGCAAACATTGCGCTGGAGGCACAACCATCAAGCCACGCGTAAGTGTGATGGACGCGTGCGCGTCCCCTCCCTGGTCTACCATGCACGCGTACGCGTGAGGTACGCATACGCGTAGCGTCCACTACACCATCATCCACGCGCACGCGCCATGCATGCGTACGCGTGGATGCTTTTCCTTCACTACACTTATTTTCTTTTGCTCTTTCCATTTCTTTCCTTCTCCTTTCTTCTTCCCTTCTCCTACCCCTTATCTAATACTTCCAAACACCATCTATAACTATTTCTTTTAGTTAGTTAGGTTAGTTAGTTAGTCACTTAGTTTAGTTTTCATCTTCTTTTCTCTTTTTCATTATAAGTGTTGGATTATTGGTTTTGTTTTCCATATATTGTTGCTTATTCCTAATTGCATGCTATCTTAGCATAATTGTTTTTAGATATTCATTGTTGGATTCCTTGATTGAGGTTATATTTTCCTACTTGGTTTTGAATTCTTCATGCTTACCTCTTAAGAATACCAAGTGATGAGAATTGCCTTCGAGCTTGTAACTCCTTTTGAATTGCATGATTTGGCCACCATGTAATTGAAATCCTTTTCCTCGATTAGGCAAGTTCTTGATGGTTGATGTTGTGCATTTACCTTAATACATTGTGTTTCATGATCATATACATCCATATGCTTTTAGCTTGAATGCTCTCATACTTCTTTAATGCTTGTTTCAACTTACAAGTTTACTTAAAGCATCTCAAGCACATTAGGATGAGTGAAGTGCATGCTTCTTTTGTGACATCGCTTTTTATGCTAATGTGTATTCTAAAAGGCGCCTAATTTAGAATTCACATACCTAATCCTTCTTAATGTCACACTAATTTACTCACTCAATTCTAGTGATTATTACCTCATTCCAACAATGTATGCTTCCTTGCTTTTGTATTTTCTTATTTTATGGTATTATATTCCATTTTTCATGATTGATGCACCACAAGCGAGAGTGGAAGCAGAAGAAAATAACATGCAGTAACCGGTTGACCTACCAACTGACGGTAGCGACCTAGAGAGTCGCTGTACCACCTTGCTCATCTTTGAATGCACCGAGGACGGTGCAAACTTTTAAGTGTGGGGAGGTCGTCCGACCAATCGGCGTTTTTGGGTGACAAATTTCTAATTCCAACACTTTTGCATTTCATTCTTAGGTCTTTTAGTATTTTAGTTGCATTTTTCTATTTTTGCATATATATATATATATATAATAAGCTTAGTCAAAATAATGAGATTTTCCAAGGATTTTATCTATAGGGCACACCAATTGATTTGAGTGAAAACTTTTCATTGAACTTGCTTGAATTATATATACATTGTGGAACATGATTTTTGAGCTAAGAACACAAGCTTGTGAGATTTGAGCCTAATGGTGTGGTTACATCTTATAACCACTTATTTTCCCTTCTTGTGTGCATTATCCTCTTTCTATGATTGTAATCTTTGATTTGTTTAATTCTTTATGTCCATTATTTTGTGTATTCATTCATTTATATGATTGAGGCCATCATTTCATTTAGCTCACTTACCCAAATAGCCTTACCTTTTATCTTCCATTGTTAACTAATTTTGAGCCTACGCTTAACCCACTTGTTCTTCATTTTAGCACATTACAAGCCTTAAAGCGAAAAACAATAAATATCCTTTATTTGGATCTTTGATTAGCTTAGGCTAGTGTGTGTGTCATTTAAGTGTGGGAAACTTAGGACATTGGTAGAATAAAAAGGGTAGTTTTGTATTTTTGTTGAAAATATTGGGAATTGGATACATACTCATGTATTAATTAAATGTATAGGCCTTATGCATTGATGTTCTTGTATATAGTTTGAAAAAAATGAGAAAAACAAAAGAAAAAAAAAGAAAAAGAAAAAGAAAAAAATATATGTAGATATCAAAAGAAAAAAAATATAAAGAAAGAAAAAGAAAAAGAAAAAGAAAAAGAAAGTAATAAAAAGGGGACAAAATACCCCAAAGTAAAGTTCGATAAAGATCAATGCATATGTGTTGTGAAATGAAAAGGACATGCATGAGTATGTGAAAAAGTGAAAAATGGGTAGTTAGGTTAGTTTTGAATTGTATAGGATGTCATAGGTTAGGTGGGAAGTCTAAGCTTATCAAAGATTCAAATTTCTAGTCCACTTAACCATATATGCATCCTACCTTGACCCTAGTCCCATTACAACTTATGAAAAGACCTCATGATACTTGTATGCATGCATGAAATATATGTTGATTGTTAGATAAAAAACAAATATTAGAAAGCATGATTAGGAGAGAATTGAGAGAATCAACCCTAAACACTTGAGCGACTAGAGTGCAAACACATCCGGTGAGGGTTCGATTGCTCAATTACATGTTTTCACCTATGATCATCACTCTTCATGCAAGTTTGTAAAAATATTTAATAGATCAATTCAATTGTGGTTTGGCATGGTTGTTAATACCTTTAGCCCTTGTGCATATATGCTTCTTGGGAAGTGATTTGTTTTGACCAAGCAATTGCATCCATGTAGATAGTTGCATATAGGTAGATTGTACTTAGTTTCCATTGAATAAATGTTGATACCCTTTGTTCTCTCTTAGTTTAAGCATAAGGACATGCTTGGTTTAAGTGTGGGAAGGTTGATAAACCCCATATTTAGAGTTTATCTTGTGCTTGATTGAGGGGATTTTATGACCTTTTACCCACATTTATTCAATGAAATAGCATGGTTTCATGATTGTCTCCCAATTTGTACTTAAGTGTGAAAACATGCTTTCTAGGCCCTTAATTAGCTAAAATTAATTCACCTTTGATTCTACTAGATGCCTTGATGTGTGTGTTAGTGATTTCAGGTTTAGAAGGATAGGAATGGATCAAAGGAATGAAGAGAAAAGAATGCAAAGTGGAGAAATCATGGAAAAGCAAGGATTTGGGGTAAGATCAACGACGCGCACGCATGGATTGTGACGTCGCATGGCGACGCGTACGCGTACATGACGCGTACGCATGGATGGAAAATTGTCAAGCGACGCGTACGCGTGAAGTGTGCGTACGCGTCGATACTCGCACGTGACTCACTTAAAGGCAATACGCTGGGGGTGAATTCTGGGCTTTCCAGGCCCAAATCCAACTCATTTCTGATGCTATTTAAACCAAGGAATGAAGAGGAAGCAACACATTTAGACACTTAGTTAGTTTTAGTTTATTTTTGGGAGGGAAAGTTAGTTTCTAGAGAGAGAAGCTCTCTCTTCTCTCTAGAATTAGGATTAGGTTAGATCTAGATTAGAATTTCTTAGATCTAGGTTAATTTCATGCTTTGATTCACTTTTCCTTTTGTAATTCTTCTTCTTCTATATCTCTTCTCTCTAGTTTAGCATTTAATTTTTGTAATTTTCTACTTTTATGTTGATGCACTTTTGCTCTTCCCTTTTCCTTTTAATGCAATGCATGTTTTGATTTCCTTTATTGTTCATTTTATTTGTTGTTATTTAATTCCTTGCAATTGAGTAGTGTATATTTACTTTCCTTGCAACTTTACTATGCTTTCCTTTTATGCCTTCCAAGTGTTTGATGAAATGCTTGGAAGGATGTTAGAGTAGAATTTTATGCTCTTGGCTTGGAAAGGTAACTTAGGAACTCTTGAGTTACTAATGTCCAAGTAATTGATGACTGGGAGCCATTGACTCTAGTTCTCATTAATTCAATTAGTAGAGAGCTAGGACTTGTGGACTTGGATTGATGTAGCTCATTTGACTTTCCTTTACTAGTTAGAGGATGATTTAATGGGATTGATCCTTGCCAATCCTCATGTTGTGGTTAGTGATAGGGATAGAGATCCTTGACCACCAACCCTTGCCAATACCTTTTTAGCCATTAGTTTACTTCCTTGCCATTTATCTTTCATGTCTCTTATCAAAACCCCAAGCATAACTCATAACCAATAACAATAACACTTTATTGCAATTCCTAGGGAGAACGACCCGAGGTTTAAATATTTCGGTTATTAATTTTAGGGGTTTGTACTTAGTGACAACAAAATGTTTGTATGAAAGGATTATTGATTGGTTTAGAAACTATACTTGCAACGAAATTTCATTTGTGAAACTCTATACCATCAATTTTTCTCTTCATCAGCTTTGCAACACCCTAGTGATTTTGAGGGGTGTATGAGAGTTGTTCTTATCGAGCCTCTGATTTAAGAGGTATTTGAAGCTAAAGAGCTTGATGATGTTTTGGAATCCACTTCTGAGGATAATTTCCTTGAGATTGATGATTCACCACCTCAGAAGAAGAAGCCTCACACACCTAGTATTGAAGAAGGGGCTCCAAAGCTTGAGTTGAAGCCCTTGCCTCGCTCTTTGAAGTATGCTTTCCTACGTGAGCATGATTCATATCCACTGATTATTAGCTCCTCTCTGAGGCATGAGGAGGAAGAGGCATTACTTCAGGTACTCAAGAGTCATGAAACGGCTCTTGGTTGGACCATTGGTGATTTAAAGAGGATTAGTCCGGCTAAGTGTATGCACAAAATCTTGCTTGAGGATGATGCTAAACCGGTTGTGCAATGGTGCCCGAAATTGGAAATCACAATTCTTCACAAATTCGCACAACTAACCAGCAAGTGCACTGGGTCGTCCAAGTAATACCTTACGTGAGTAAGGGTCGATCCCACGGAGATTATTGGCTTGAAGCAATCTATGGTTATCTTGTAACTCTTAGTCAGGAAGACAATAAAATAATTCACTTATCAAATTTGATTGCAAGGAATAAAAGGGCAGAACACAAATTATACTTGTATGCAATGATGGAGAATATGTTGGAGTTTTGGAGATGCTTTGTCTTCTGAAATTCTGCTTTCCTCTGTTTCTGATTCACGCACGCACGTCCTCCTATGGCAAGCTGTGTGTTGGTGGATCACCGTTGTCAATGGCTACCATCCATCCTTCTAGTGAAAAGGGTCCAGGTGCGCTGTCACCGCACGGCTAATCATCTGTAGGTTCTCAATCGTACCGGAATAGGATTTACTATCCTTTTACGTCTGTCACTACGCCCAGCACTCACGAGTTTGAAGCTCGTCACAGTCATTCAATCTCTGAATCCTACTTGGAATACCACAGATAAGGTTTAGACTTTCCGGATTCTCTTGAATGCTGCCATCAACCAAGCTTATGCCACGAAGATTCCGATTATGAGATCTAACAGATATTCATTCATTCTACGGTGGAACGTAAGTGGTTGTCAGGCACGCATTTGTGGAGGAATGATGATGATTGTCATGTTCATCACATTCATATTGAAGTGCGAATGGATATCTTAGATAGGAACACGCATGTTTGAATGGAAAACAGAAATACTTGCATTAATTCATCGAGACACAGCAGAGCTCCTCACCCCCCAACAATGGAGTTTAGAGACTCATGTCGTCAAAAGGTACAAAGTTCAGATCTAAAATGTCATGAGATACAAAATAAATCTCTAAAAGTTGTTTAAATACTAAACTAGTAACCTAGGTTTACAGAAAATGAGTAAACTATGATAGATGGTGCAGAAATCCACTTCTGGGGCCCACTTGGTGTGTGCTGGGGCTGAGACTTAAGCTTCTCACGTGCATGGGCTGTTTTGGGCGTTCAACGCTAGGTTGTAACCTGTTTCTGGCATTGAACTCCAACTTGTAACTTGTTTCTGGCGCTGGACGCTAGACTGCAACATGAAATTGGCGTTGAACGCCAGTTTATGTCATTTATCCTTGAGCAAAGTATGGACTATTATATATTGCTGGAAAGCCTTGGATGTCTACTTTCCAACGCAATTGGAAGCGCGCCATTTGGACTCCTGTAGCTCCAGAAATTTTATTCCGAGTGCAAAGAGGTCAGAATCCAACAGCATCAGCAGTCCTTTTTTAGCCTGAATCAGATTTTTGCTCAGCTCCCTCAATTTCAGCCAGAAAATATCTGAAATTACAGAAAAACACACAAACTCATAGTAAAGTCCAGAAATATGAATTTTGCCTAGAAACTAATGAAAATAAACTTAAAACTAACTAAAACATACTAAAAACTATATGAAATTAACCCCAAAAAGCGTATAAAATATACGCTCATCACAACACCAAACTTAAACTGTTGCTTGTTCCCAAGCAACTAGATAAATAAAATAGACTACTAATAAATCAAGAAGCAATAATATCTCAGAGTTTTTGAGTGAAGCTCAGATTCTAACTAGATGAGCGGGACTAGTAGCTTTTTGCTTCCGAACAGTTTTGGCACCTCACTTTAATCATTGAAGCTCATAGTGATTGGCATCTATAGGAACTTAGAATTCGGATAGTGTTATTGATTCTCCTATTTCAGTATGATGATTCTTGAACACAGATACTTTATGAGTCTTGGCCGTGGCCCTAAGCACTTTGTTTTCCAGTATTACCACCGGATACATAAATGCCACAGACACATAATTGGGTGAACCTTTTCAGATTGTGACTCAGCTTTGCTAAAGTCCCCAATTAGAGGTGTCCAGAGTTCTTAAGCACACTCTTCTTTTTGCTTTGGACCTTGACTTTAACCGCTCAGTCTCAAGTTTTCGCTTGACACCTTCACGCCACAAGTACATGGTTAGGGACAGCTTGGTTTAGCCGCTTAGGCCAGGATTTTATTCCTTTAGGCCCTCCTATCCACTGATGCTCAAAGCCTTGGATCCTTTTTATTACCCTTGCTTTTTGGTTTTAAGGGTTATTGGCTTTTTGCTCTTGCCTTTTGGTTTTAAGAGCTTTGGCTTTTTCTGCTTGCTTTTTCTTTTTCTTTCTCTATTTTTTTTTTCAATTTTTTTCTGCAAGCTTTTGTATTCACTGCTTTTTCTTGCTTCAAGAATCATTTTTATGATTTTTCAGATTATCAATAACATGTCTCATATTCATCATTCTTTTAAGAGCCAACATATTTAACAGTCTTAAACATCAAATTCAAAAGACATATGCACTGTTCAAGCATTCATTCAGGAGACAGAAAGTATTGCCACCACATATAAATAATTATAATTTTTCTTGTTAAAAACTCGAAATTTATTGCCTCTTATTCTAAAGATCTACTATTTTATTCATGTTTGCTGATGATGAGAAAAATAAATTATAACTTAATTGAAATTAAGATCAAAATAGGTATGCTAATTACTACTACTTATATCTACTTTCTAAGGTAAACTCCTATAATGACAACTATCACAGAGTTAAAGCAAAAATTGGAATTTAACAACCTTTGTTCTGGGAAGTGGATGTTCCTCTAATCTGCGGGGTGCTTGGTCCTTCAAGAGATAATTTCTGGCGCTTCAATTCCCTTAAATCACACCCTTGCTCCTCCTGCTCTTTAAGTAAATAGCAAAGAATGCTACTTTGTTCCTTCTGTTCTTTCTTTATTTGTTCCATAGCTTCTTGCATCTTGGTAATAGATGTTTCAAGAAACTTCCAGTATTCAGATTGAGGGATTTCTGGGAGAATTTCCTGTGTTCTCTTCTTGATGGAGTCATCCTGTGCTTGTTGTTTTTCCATTGATGCTTTGGTGATTGGCCGCTGATGAGCGGATAATTTATACGCTTTTTGACATTGTTTTTAGTATGTTTTTAGTAGGATCTAGTTACTTTTAGGGATGTTTTCATTAGTTTTTTTGTTAAATTCACATTTCTGGACTTTACTACGAGTTTGTGTGTTTTTCTGTGATTTCAGGTATTTTCTGGCTGAAATTGAGGGACTTGAGCAGAAATCAGATTCAGAGGTTGAAGAAGGACTGCTGATGTTGTTGGATTCTGACCTCCCTGCACTCAAAGTGGATTTTCTGGAGCTACAGAACTCGAAATGGCGCGCTTCCAATTGCGTTGGAAGGTAGACATCCAGGGCTTTCCAGCAATATATAATAGTCCATACTTTGTCCAAGAATAGATGACATAAACTGGCGTTCAACGCCAGCTTTTTGCCCAAATCTGGCGTCCAGCGCCAGAAAAGGATCCAAAACCAGAGTTGAACGCCAAAAATGGATCAAAACCTGGCGTTCAACTCCACAAATAGCCTCTGCACGTGGAAAGTTAAAGCTCAGCCCAAGCATACACCAAGTGGGTCCCGGAAGTGAATTTATGCATCAATTACTTACTCATGTAAACCCTAGTAGCTAGTTTATTATAAATAGGACCTTTTACTATTGTATTAGAATTCTTTGAACGCATTGTTCTTAGACCATGGGGGCTGGCCACACGGCCATGCCTGGACCTATCACTTATGTATTTTTAACGGTAGAGTTTCTACACTCCATAGATTAAGGTGTGGAGCTCTGCTGTTCCTCAAAGATTAATGCAAAGTACTACTATTTTCTATTCAATTCATCTTATTTCGCTTCTAAGATATCCATTCGCACCAAGAACGTGATGAAGGTGATGATTATGTGTGACGCTCATCACCATTCTCCCCTATGAACACGTGCCTGACAAACACTTCCGTTCTACATGAAATAAGCTAGAATGAATATCTCTTAGATCTCCTAACCAGAATCTTCGTGGTATAAGCTAGAATGATGGCGGCATTCAAGAGAATCCGGAAAGTCTAAACCTTGTCTGTGGTAT
>NC_029790.2:98929636-98930844 GCF_000816755.2 Arachis ipaensis | reverse complement strand
ATCTTCCATGACTCGGATGTGGAAGCTTTTGTCTTCCCTTTCCCCTTTCTAGAGGATTCTCCGGTCTTAGGTGCCATCAATGGTAATTCAAAGATTAATGCAAAGTACTACTATTTTCTATTCAATTCATCTTGTTTCGCTTCTAAGATATTCATTCGTACTTCAATCTGAATGTGATGAACGTGACAATCATCATCATTCCCTATGAACGCATGCCTGACAACCACTTTCGTTCTACCTTCGACTGAATGAGTATCTCTGAGATCTCTTAATCGGAATCTTCGTGGCGTAAGCTAGAATGATAGCAGCATTCAAGAGAATCCGGAAGGTCTAAACCTTGTCTGTGGTATTCCGAGTAGAATTCAATGATTGAATGACTGTGACGAGCTCCAAACTCGCGATTGCAGGGCGTTAGTGACAGACACAAAAGGATAGTAAATCCTATTCCAGCATGATCGAGAACCGACAGATGAATAGCCGTGCCGTGACAGGGTGCCAGGGATTGGTTGAGCCTGGACATCACAATTTCGTGCACCAGCCGCTCAACTGAGATATACTCAGTTATTCCCATCCTTACTCCAGCGTCCTTGAAGAGCATATAAATCAAGCTTGGACCAACCTGGCATCTTTGGAATTTTTGTTTGCAATTTTGTAAAATTCAGTTGAAATCAGTTGATGAACTTCCACTTCTTTTCCCATCATGATGCAATGGATCATCACTGCTCTTCTAATAGTGACTTCAGAACGATTGCTAGTGGGCAGCAGAGAATGCCCAATGAAGTCCAGCCATCCTCTGGCTACTGGTTTGAGATCTTCTCTTTTGAGTTGATTTGGGACACCCTTCGTGCTGGTGGTCCACCTGGCTCCAGGGATACATATATCCTTTAGAATCTTATCCAGGCCCTTGTCTGTTCTCATCATTCTCCTATTGAAGGAGTCTGGATCATCTTTTAGCTGAGGTAGCTTTAAGATCTCCCTGATCTTGTCAGGGTGGGTATGAACAATCTTTCCTCTGACCAAGGTCTGATAGTCATAGAGAGCAGATCCAGATAGTATTTGCTTGTCTGTTTGCCACATATTAGCATAGAATTCCTGGACCACATTCCTTCCCATTTTCGTTTCAGGATTAGCTAGGATCTCCCAGTTCCTGATTCGAATTTGCTCCTGGATCTCTGGATATTCGTCTTCTTTCAGATCGAATCTAACTT
>NC_029790.2:98927462-98929526 GCF_000816755.2 Arachis ipaensis | reverse complement strand
ATCCAACGCCCAGTGGATGCTTCTTTTGGGCGTTGAACACCCAAAATAGACTCTTACTAGCGTTTTCTTGCCAGTGAGCTCTTTTTCTCTGTTTTGTGTGCAGATTCCTTCTGTAACCCTGTGAACTTATGTAATTGACTCTTTACCTTAGTATCAATGAACTTTATATGAACAAATAAAATCAAGAATAGGGCAAAATGCTTAAAGGAAGTGATGCCCTATGGCTGGGTTGCCTCCCAGCAAGCGCTTCTTTATTATCTTTAGCTGGACCTTGCTGAGCTTTTAATTTAGCTTTAGCCTTGAGCACTCTTGCTCAATATTGCCTTCAAGATAGTGCTTGATTCTCTGTCCATTAACAATGAACTTCTTATCAGAATCAATATCTTGAAGTTCCACATAACCATATGGTGATACACTTGTAATCACATATGGTCCCCTCCACCGGGATTTCAGTTTTCCGGGGAATAGCCTGAGTCTAGAGTTAAACAACAGAACCTTCTGTCCTGGTTCAAAGATTCTAGATGACAGCTTTCTGTCATGCCACTTTTTTTATTTCTCTTTATAAAGCTTGGCATTTTCGAAAGCAGTGAATCTGAATTCCTCTAGCTCATTTAGCTGAAGCAATCTTTTTTCTCCAGCTAATTTGGCATCAAAGTTCAGGAATCTGGTTGTCCAGTAGGCTTTATGTTCTAGTTCCATGGGCAGGTGACATGCCTTACCATATACAAGTTGGTATGGAGAGGTCCCTATAGGAGTCTTGAATGCTGTTCTGTATGCCCACAGAGCATCATCCAAGCTTCTTGCCCAATCCTTTCTACGGGTATTTACAGTCCGTTCTAAGATTCTTTTTAGCTCTCTGTTAGAGACTTCAGCTTGCTCATTAGTTTGTGGATGATATGGAGTTACCACCTTGTGGCGAATCCCATACCAGACCATTGCAGAGTAAAGCTGTTTGTTGCAGAAGTGAGTGCCCCCATCACTGATTAGTACTCTAGGGACCCCAAACCTGCTGAAGATATATTTCTGGAGGAACTTCAGCACTGTTTTAGTATCATTGGTGGGTGTGGCAACGGCCTCTATCCATTTTGATACGTAGTCAACTGCCACCAGAATATAAGTGTTTGAGTATGATGGTGGGAAAGGTCCCATGAAGTCAATTCCCCATACGTCAAACAACTCAATCTCCAAGATTCCTTGTTGAGGCATGGCGTAACCATGAGGTAGATTACCAGCTCTTTGGCAACTGTCACAGTTACGTACAAACTCTCGGGAATCTCTATAGAGTGTGGGCCAATAGAAGCCACATTGGAGGACCTTGGTGGCTGTTCGCTCACCTCTGAAATGGCCTCTATATTGTGATCCATGGCAATGCCATAGGATCCTCTGTGCTTCTTCTCTAGGCACACACCTACGGATTATTCCGTCTGCACATCTCTTGAAGAGATAGGGTTCATCCCACAAGTAGTACTTTGCATCAGTGATTAATTTTTTCTTTTGTTGCCTGTTGTACTCTTTAGGTATGAACCTTGCAGCCTTATAGTTTGCAATGTCTGCAAACCATGGTATTTCCTGAATGGCAAACAAATGCTCATCCGGGAAAGTCTCAGAGATCTCAAGAGAGGGGAGGGACGTCCCTTCTACTGGCTCTATCCGGGACAGATGATCAGCCACTTGGTTCTCTGTCCCTTTTCTGTCTCTTATTTCTATATCAAACTCTTGCAGAAGTAACACCCATCTTATAACCCTTGGTTTTGAATCCTGCTTTGTGAGTAGATATTTAAGAGCAGCATGGTCAGTATACACAATCACCTTTGATCCTACTAAGTATGATCTAAACTTGTCAATAGCATAAACCACTGCAAGCAATTCTTTTTTTGTAGTTGTGTCATTTTTCTGGGTATCATTTAAAATGCGGCTAGCATAATAAATGACATGCAGAAGCTTGTCATGCCTCTGTCCCAATACTGCACCAATGGCGTGATCACTGGCATCACACATTAGCTCAAATGGTAACATCCAGTCTGGTGCAGAAATGACTGGTGCTGTGACCAGCTTAGCTTTCAG
>NC_029790.2:98919624-98927384 GCF_000816755.2 Arachis ipaensis | reverse complement strand
GTCCAGTTGCTAGGAAGGGTCTTCCTAGAATGAGAGTAGCACTCTTGTGCTCCTCCATTCCCCGCACTACAAAGTCAGTGGGAAAGGCGAATGGCCCAACTCTGACAATCATGTCTTCAATCACGCCTGATAGGTATTTAATGGAGCCATCAGCAAGTTGGAGACATATCCGGGTTGGTTTAACTTCTTCAGTTAAACCAAGCTTTCTGATAGTGGATGCAGGTATTAGGTTGATGCTTGCCCCAAGATCACATAGAGCTGTCTTGGTGCAATTACCTTCTAATGTGCATGGTATCAGAAAACTCCCAGGGTCTTTAAGCTTTTCAGGAAAGCTTTTCAGAATGACTACACTGCATTCTTCAGTGAGGAGAACTCTTTCAGTTTCTCTCCAATCCTTCTTATTACTCAAGATCTCTTTCATGAACTTGGCATAAGAAGGTATTTGCTCAAGTGCCTTTGCAAATGGAATCTTTATTTCAAGAGTCCTGAGATAATATGCGAAGCGAGCAAATTGCTTATCCTGCTCCTCTTGGCGGAGTTTTTGAGGATAAGGTATCTTGGCTTTATATTCCTCAACCTTAGTTGCTGTAAGTTTATTTCCTACAGAAGTGGTTGAAGAAGCCTTTTTAGATGGGTTGTCATCAGCACTTGTGTGTGTCTGATCCCTCACTGACGATTGAGTGCCAGAGTTAGAAGCTGGAGTGACGTTAGACGCCAGCTCCTCATCTGTTCCTGGCATCTGAACGCCAGAACTATGCTTCTTTTGGGCATTCAACGCCAGATCCTTGCTTGTTTCTGGCGTTGAACGCCAGTCCTGAGCATGGTCTGGGCGTTCAGCGCCAGCCTTCCACCCAATTTCTGGCGTTTTAACGCCAGAATAATTTTTCCCTGGGCTCTTACTGTCCTCAGGTGGATTTTGGGTGGTTTGCTCATTTCTTGGCTTCTTGCTGCCTTGAGGTGAGGTATTTAACATCTTTCCACTTCTTAATTGAACTGCTTGGCATTCTTCTGTTATTTGTTTTGACAGCTGTTGCTTTGTTTGTTTCAATTGTTCTTCCATATTTATATTAGCCATCCTTGTCTCTTGTAGTCTATCCTTGAATTCGGCTAACTGCTTTGTTAGAAAGTCCAATTGCTAATTGAATTCAGCAGCTTGTTTTATAGGACTGAGTTCAGCAGTTACTGTTTTAACCTCTTCTTTCATGGAAGGGTCACTGCTTAGGTACAGATGCTGATTTCTGGCAACTGTATCAATAAGCTCTTGAGCTTCTTCAATTGTCTTTCTCATGTGGATAGATCCACCAGCTGAGTAATCTAGAGACATCTGAGCTCTTTCTGCAAGCCCATAATAGAAGATGTCTAACTAAACCCACTCTGAAAACATTTCAGAGGGGTATTTTCGTAGCATCTCTCTGTATCTCTCCCAGGCATCATAAAGAGATTCATTATCTCCTTGTTTAAAGCCTTGGATGTCTAGCCTTAGCTGTGTCATCCGTTTTGGAGGAAAGTATTGATTCAGGAATTTTTCTGTCAGCTGTTTCCATGTCATTATGCTAGCCTTAGGTTGGTTATTTAACCACCTCTTAGCTTGGTCTTTTACAGCAAATGGAAACAGTAATAATCTGTAGACATCCTGATCTACTTCCTTATCATGTACTGTGTCAGCAATCTGTAAAAACTGTGCCAGAAACTCTGTAGGTTCTTCCTGCGGAAGACCAGAATACTGGCAACTTTGCTGCACCATGATAATGAGCTGACGATTCAACTCAAAGCTACTGACTCCAATGGAGGGTGTGCAGATACTGCTCCCATATGAAGCAGTAGAGGGGTTAGCATATGACCCCAGAGTCCTCCTGGACTGTTCATTTCCGCTTAGGTCCATGATGGAGAAAGGGAGATGATGTAAAATAGAAGAAAAATATTTTTTATTTATTTAATTATTTATTTATTTCGAAAACAAAATAAATTAAAATAAATAAAAATGGGTGAAGATTTTCGAAAAAAATGAGGAGAGGGAAAGTGGTTAGGAAGTTTTGAACAAGATATGATTTGAAAAGGGTTTTAAATTTCGAAAGAAAAAAAAAATCTGGATTTTAAAATTGATTTTTGAAAAAAAAAGCTTTAAAATAGAGAGAAAAGATATTTTTGAATTTAAAGAGGAAAGAGAAAAACAATAAGATAGCACAAGATTTAAAATTTTTAGATCTAATGCTCCTTGTTTTCAAAAATTTTGGAGGGAAAACACCAAGGAACACCAAACTTAAAAATTTTAAGATCAAGACACAAGGAAAACTCAAGAACACTTTGAAGACTCACAAGAACACAAGAACATGAAGAAAGAACACCAAACTTAAAATTTTTAGAAAACCAAACTAAAATTTTTGAAAAACAAAAAAAAATCAACAAGAAAACACCAAACTTAAAGTTTGGCACAAGATTTATTCAAAGAAAAATTATTTTTGAAAAAGATTTTAAAAATAGGATAGCCAATTACCAAGAATATAAGCACCATGCTCTAGCTAATTGAGCTATAAATTTAAAGTGTTTTAACAATGTATAAATAATGAAAGACTCTAAACCAAAAAGAAAAATTTTTCCTAATCTAAGCAACAAAATGAACCGTCAGTTGTCCAAACTCAAACAATCCCCGGCAACGGCGCCAAAAACTTGGTGCACGAAATTGGAAATCACAATTCTTCACAAATTTACACAACTAACCAGCAAGTGCACTGGGTCGTCCAAGTAATACCTTACGTGAGTAAGGGTCGATCCCACGGAGATTATTGGCTTGAAGCAATCTATGGTTATCTTGTAACTCATAGTCAGGAAGACAATAAAACAATTCACTTATCAAATTTGATTGCAAGGAATAAAAGGGCAGAACACAAATTATACTTGTATGCAATGATGGAGAATATGTTGGAGTTTTGGAGATGCTTTGTCTTCTGAAATTCTGCTTTCCTCTGTTTCTGATTCACGCACGCACGTCCTCCTATGGCAAGCTGTGTGTTGGTGGATCACCGTTGTCAATGGCTACCATCCATCCTTCCAGTGAAAAGGGTCCAGGTGCGTTGTCACCGCACGGCTAATCATCTGCAGGTTCTCAATCGTACCGGAATAGGATTTACTATCCTTTTGCGTTTGTCACTACGCCCAGCACTCACGAGTTTGAAGCTCGTCACAGTCATTCAATTCCTGAATCCTACTCGGAATACCACAGACAAGGTTTAGACTTTCCGGATTCTCTTGAATGCTGCCATCAACCTAGCTTATGCCACGAAGATTCCGATTAAGAGATCTAAGAGATATTCATTCACTCTACGGTGGAATGTAACTGGTTGTCAGGCACATGTTCATGGAGGAATGATGATGATTGTCACGTTCATCACATTCATATTAAAGTGCGAATGGATATCTTAGATAGGAACACGCATGTTTGAATGGAAAACAGAAATACTTGCATTAATTCATCGAGACACAGCAGAGCTCCTCACCCCCAACAATGGAGTTTAGAGACTCATGCCGTCAAAAGGTACAACGTTCAGATCTAAAATGTCATGAGATACAAAATAAATCTCTAAAAGTTGTTTAAATACTAAACTAGTAACCTAGGTTTACAGAAAATGAGTAAACTATGATAGATGGTGCAAAAATCCACTTCTGGGGCCCACTTGGTGTGTGATGGGGCTGAGACTTAAGCTTCTCACATGCATGGGCTGTTTTGGGCGTTCAATGCCAGGTTGTAACCTGTTTCTGGCGTTGAACTCCAACTTGTAACTTGTTTCTGGCGCTGGACGCCAGACTGCAACATGGAACTGGCATTGAACGCCAGTTTACGTCATCTATCCTTGAGCAAAATATGGACTATTATATATTGGTGGAAAGCCCTGGATGTCTAATTTCCAACGCAATTGGAAGAGCGCCATTTGGACTCCTGTAGCTCCAGAAATTCCATTTCGAGTGCAGAGAGGTCAGAATCCAACAACATCAGCAGTCCTTTTTTAGCCTGAATCAGATTTTTGCTCAGCTCCCTCAATTTCAGCCAAAAAATACCTGAAATTACAGAAAAACACACAAACTCATAGTAAAGTCCAGAAATATGAATTTTGCCTAGAAACTAATGAAAATAAACTAAAAACTAACTAAAACATACTAAAAACTATATGAAATTAACCCCGAAAAGCGTATAAAATATCCGCTCATCATGCAACCACAGAGGTGACTAAATCCAACCATGAAAGAAGTAGTCCAAAAAGAGGTAATGAAGCTTTGGAAAGCTGGGATAATCTACCCAATTTCTGATAGTCCAAGGGTGAGTCCTGTGCAAGTGGTTTCCAAGAGAGGAGGGATGAGAGTGATCAAGAATAAGAAGAATGAGCTTATTCCCAAAAGGACCGTCACAGGGTGACATATGTGTATTAACTACAGGTAGCTCAATAATACAACAAGGAAGGATAACTTTCCCTTGCCTTTCATTTATCAGATGCTTGAGAAGTTAGCCAGTCGTGCTTTTTATTGTTTTCTAAATGGATATTCTGCCTATAATTAGGTTGCAGTGGACTCTCAAGATCAAGAGAAGACAACATTCACATGCCCCTTTGGAGTATTTGCTTACTGGAGGATGTCGTTTGGGCTCTGTAATGTCCCAGTAACTTTTCAGAGGTGTATGTGATGAGCGGATAATTTATACGCTTTTTGACATTGTTTTTACATAGTTTTTAGTATGATTTAGTTAGTTTTTAGTATATTTTTATTAGTTTTTAAATAAAAATCACAATTCTGGACTTTACTATGAGTTTGTGTATTTTTCTGTGATTTTAGGTAATTTCTGGCTGAAATTGAGGGACTTGAGCAAAAATCAGATTCAGAAGCTGAAGAAGGACTGCAGATGTTGTTGGATTCTGACCTCCCTGCACTCAAAGTGGATTTTCTGGAGCTAAAGGAGTCTAAATGGCACGCTCTTAATTGCGTTGGAAAGTAGACATCTAGGGATTTCCATCAATATATAATAGTCCATACTTTTTCCGAGTTTAGATGACGCAAACTGGTGTTCAACGCCAGCTCTCTGCCCTATTCTGGCGTTAAATGCCAGAAACAGGTTGCAAAGCAAAGTTAAACGCCAGAAACAAGTTACAAACTGGCGTGTAACTCCAAGGAAGACCTCTACATGTGAAAGCTTCAATGCTCAGCCCAAGCACACACCAAGTGGGCCCGGAAGTGGATTTCTGCATCAATTACTTAATTCTGTAACCCTAGTAACTAGTTTAGTATAAATAGAACTTTTTACTATTGTACTAGGATTTTTTCCCTATTTTTCGAATTCATATGCCATTTGGGGAGGCTGGCCATTCGGCCATACCTAGACCTTGTTCTTATGTATTTTCAATGGTAGAGTTTCTACACACCATAGATTAAGGTGTGGAGCTCTGCTGTTCTTCATGAATTAATGCAAAGTACTATTGTTTTTCTATTCAATTCGAGCCTATTTCTTCTCTAAGATATTCATTCGCACACAAGAACATGATGAATGTGATGATTATGTGACGCTCATCATCATTATCACTTATGAATGCGTGCCTGACAAACACTTCTGTTCTACATGCAAACAAGCTTGAATGCATATCTCTTAGCCTCCTGATCTACGATCAGAGTCTTCGTGGTATAGGCTAGAATTATTGGCGGCCATTCTTGAGATCCGGAAAGGCTAAACCTTGTCTGTGGTATTCCGAGTAGGATCTGGGAAGGGATGGCTGTGACGAGCTTCAAACTCGCGAGTGCTGGGCGTAGTGACAGACGCAAAAGGATTACTGAATCCTATTCCAGAATGATCGAGAAGCGACAGATGATTAGCCGTGCGGTGACAGCGCATTTTGGACCATTTTCACTGAGAGGACGGGAAGTAGCCATTGACAACGGTGATGCCCTACATAAAGCTTGCCATGGAAAGGAGTAGGAAGGACTGGATGAAAGTTGTAGGAAGCAGAGATTCAGAAGAAACTAAGCATCTCCATACGCTTATCTGAAATTCTCACCAATGAATTACATAAGTATCTCTATCTTTATTTTATGTTTTATTTATCTTTTAATTATTAAAACTCTATAACTATTTAAATCTGCCTGACTGAGAGTTACAAGGTAACCATAGCTTGCTTCAAGCCAACAATCTCCGTGGGATCGACCCTTACTCACGTAAGGTTTATTACTTGGATGACCCAGTGCACTTGCTGGTTAGTTGTGACAAAGAACTAAGAGTATGAACGGGCGTATTAATTTTTCAGCACCGTTACCAAGGAATGAACGATCACGATTTTGCATACCAAGTTTTTGGCGCCGTTGCCGGGGATTGTTCGAGTTTGAACAACTGACGGTTCATCTTGTTGCTCAGATTAGGTAATTTTATTTTAATTTTAAACTTTTTATTTTTATTTTTTTCTATTTTCGAAAAAAAATTTAAATAAAATTTAATAAAAATAAATTATTCTATGTTCTTCAGAATTTTTAAGAATGAATTCTAGAGTTTCTTCATGATTTGTTGAAGCCTGGCTGGCTGTCAAGCCATGTCTAAATTTTTGGACTGAGGCTTCCACCTATCATGGCAAGAGCCCCTAGACTCTCATCTAATTAGCTGTTATATGCCTGATTTGTATCTGCTAAAGCTTGGCTGGCCATTGGCCATGTCTAGTATTTTGGACCGGAGCTTTCACTGAAAGCTTGGCTGGCTAGTAAGCCATGTCTAATTCCTGGACCGGAGCTTTAGACTAACATTGCATGATTCCTAGAATTCTCATTAAAAAAATTTTGAAATCCTTATTTTTCTTTTCCAATTAATTTTCGAAAAATACCAAAAATTTCAATAAAATCATAAAAAAAACTAAAAATAATTTTGTGTTTCTGGTTTGAGTCTTGTGTCAATTTTTAAGTTTGGTGTCAATTGCATATTTTTAATTTTTCTTAAAATTTTCGAAAACTCATGCATGATGTTCTTCATGATCTTCAAGTTGTTCTTGATGATCTTCCTTGTTTGATCTTTGCATCTTTCTGTTTTGTGTCTTTTCTTGTTTTTCATATGCATTTTCAATTTGTTAGTGTATAAAGTTTGAAAATTTCTAAGTTTGGTGTCTTGCATGTTTTTCTTTTCTTAAAAATTTTCAAAAATAAGTTCTTGGTGTTCATCTTGACATTCAAAGTGTTCTTGATGATTCATCTTGACATTCAAAGTGTTCTTGCATGCATTATGTGTTTTGATTCATAATTTTCATGTTTTGAGTCTTTTTATTGTTTTTCTCTTTCATCATTAAAAATTCAAAAATAAAAAATATCTTTCCCTTTTTCTCCTCATAAAATTCGAAAATTTGAGTTGACTTTTTCAAAAATTTTTAAAATCTAGTTGTCTCTTATGAGTCAAATCAAATTTTCAATTTAAAAATTCTATCTTTTTCAAATCTTTTTCATTTTTTTCTTTCATAATTTCGAAATTTTCAAAATTTATTTTCAAAATCTTTTTCTTATTTCTATTTCATATTTTCGAAATTAATGCTAACAATTAATGTGATTGATTCAAAAATTTTAAGTTTGTTACTTGCCTAGTAAGAAAGGTTCAATCTTTTTAAATCTTAAAATCATATCTTTTTGTTTCTTGTTAGTCAAGTAATCAACTTTAATTTTCAAAATTAAATCTTTTTAAATTTCTTTTTCAAATCTTTTTCAAAATAAGTTTCAATCACATCTTTTTCAAAATCAATTTCAAAATCTTTTCTAAC
>NC_029790.2:98912646-98919422 GCF_000816755.2 Arachis ipaensis | reverse complement strand
TCTCTCTCTAATTTTCGAAAATCACTAACCTCTTTTTCAAAATTTCTTTTCATTAACTAATTATTTTAAATTTTAATCTTAATTTTATTCCTTTTCATATTTTCGAATTTTAACTTTAATTTTAAATTAAAAACAAAAATAAAAATATTCTTATTTCATTTTATTTAATTTTCGAATTCTTCTCTCTCTCACCCCCTTCTATTTATTTATTTGTCTACTAACACTTCTCTTCTACTCAAAAATTCGAACCCACTCTTCTCCTCTGTGTTCAAATTTTTATCTTTTCCTTCTTCTATTCTTCTCTTCTTATACTTACATAAGGAATCTCTATACTGTGACATAGAGGATTCCGTATTTTCTTTTGTGTTCTCTTCTTTTTCATATGAGCAGGAACAAGGATAAGAACATTCTTGTTGAAGCTGATCTTGAACCTGAAAGGACTCTGAAGAGGAAGCTAAGGAAAGCTAAAGCACAACTCTGGAGAAAATCTGACAAAAATTTTTGAAAAAGGAGGAGACATGGCCGAAAATAATAACAATGCAAGGAAGATGCTTGGTGA
Organism: Arachis ipaensis; assembly: GCF_000816755.2. Taxonomy (NCBI): domain Eukaryota; kingdom Viridiplantae; phylum Streptophyta; class Magnoliopsida; order Fabales; family Fabaceae; genus Arachis; species Arachis ipaensis. Next base: position 98,918,863 of record NC_029790.2, on the reverse strand, counting down.
CTTTACTGCACCAAATTCCAATTTACATGGAATAAGCATCTCAATCCCTGCCATTAGCGCAAACAATTTTGAGCTAAAGCCTCAATTAGTTTCTCTGATGCAATAGAACTGCAAGTTTCATGGACTTCCATCAGAAGATCCTTTTCAGTTCTTAACTAAATTCTTGCAAATCTGTGATACTGTTAAGACCAATGGGGTTGATCCCGAGGTCTACAGGCTTATGCTTTTCCCGTTTGCTGTAAGAGACAGAGCTAGAATATGGTTGGACTCTCAACCTAAACATAGCTTGAACTCTTAGGATAAGCTGGTCACGGCTTTCTTAGCCAAGTTCTTTCCTCCTCAAAAGCTTAGCAAGCTTAGAGTGGATGTTCAAACCTTCAAACGAAAAGAAGGTGAATCCCTCTATGAAGCTTGGGAGAGATATAAGCAACTGACCAAAAAGTGTCCTTCTGATATGCTTTCAGAATGGACCATCCTGGATATATTATATGATGGTCTGTCTGAATTATCAAAGATGTCATTGGACCATTCTGCAGGTGGATCCATTCACCTAAAGAAAACGCCTGTAGAAGCTCAGGAACTAATTGACATGGTTGCAAATAACCAGTTCATGTACACTTCAGAAAGGAATCCTGTGAGTAATGGGACGCCTCAGAGGAAGGAAGTTCTTGAAATTGATACTCTGAATGCCCTATTGGCTCAGAATAAAATATTAACTCAGCAAGTCAATATGATTTCTCAGAGTTTGAATGGATTGCAAGCTGCATCCAACAGTACTCAAGAGGCATCTTCTGAAGAAGAAGCTTATGATCTTGAGAACCCTGCAATAGCAGAGGTGAATTACATGGGGGGAACCCTATGAAAATACCTAGAATCTCTCATGGAGAAATCATCCAAATTTCTCATGGAAGGATCAATAAAAGCCTCAACAAGGCTTTAATAATGGTGGAAGAAACAGGTTTAGCAATAGCAAGCCTTTTCCATCATCCACTCAGCAACAGACAGAGAATTCTGAGCAGAATCCATCTAGCTTAGCAAATATAGCCTCTGATCTATCTAAGGCCACTTTAAGTTTTATGAATGAAACAAGATCCTCCATTAGAAATTTGGAGGCACAAGTGGGCCAGCTGAGTAAAAGAGTCACTGAAACCCCTCCTAGTACTCTCCCAAGCAATACAGAAGAGAATCCAAAAAGAGAATGCAAGGCCATTACCTTACTTGGTGTGACCAAACCCAAAGAGGAGGAGGAGGACGTGAATCCTAGTGAGGAAGACCTCCTGGGACGTTCACTAACCAATAAGGAGTTTCCCTTTGAGAAACCAAAGGAATCTGAGGCTCATCTAGAGACCATAGAGATTCCATTGAACCTCCTTTTACCATTCATGAGCTCTGATGACTATTCATCTTTTGAAGAAGATGAAGACATTGCTGAAGAGCAAGTTACTCAATATTTAGGAGCAATCATGAAGCTGAATGCCAAATTATTTGGTAATGAAACTTGGGAGGATGAACCTCCATTGCTCATCAAGGAACCAAATGCCTTGGTTCAGGAAACTCTACCTCAAAAGAAACAGGATCCTGGTAAATTCCTAATTCCCTGTAACATAGGCACCATGACCTTTGAGAAGGCTCTGTGTGACCTGGGGTCAGGAATAAACTTAATGCCACTCTCTGTAATGGAGAAACTTAGGATCTTTGAGGTGCAAGCTGCCATAATCTCATTAGAGATGGCAGACAACTCAAAAAAATAGGCTTATGGACTAGTAGAGGACGTGCTAGTAAAGGTTGAAGGCCTTTACATCCCTGCTGATTTCATAATCCTAGACACTGGGAAGGATGAGGATGAATCCATCATCCTTGGAAGACCCTTCCTAGCACAGCAAGAGCTGTGATTGATGTGGACAGAGGATAATTGGTCCTTCAACTGAATAAGGATAACCTTGTGTTTAAAACTCAAGGATCTCCTTCTGTAACCATGGAAAGTAAGCATGAAAAGCTTCTCTCACTGCAGAGTCAACCAAAGCCCCCACAGTCAAACTCTAAGTTTGGTGTTGGGAGGCCACAACCAAACTCTAAGTTTGGTGTTGAACCCCCACATTCAAACTCTAAGTTTGGTGTTGGGAGGTCCCAACAATGCTCTGAACATCTGTGAGGCTCCATGAGAGCTCACTGTCAAGATATTGACTTTAAAGAAGTGCTTGTTGGGAGGCAACTCAATGTTATTTAATTATATCTATTTATTTTCTATTGCTATTTTATGTTTTTTTTAGGTTGATGATCATGTGGAGTCACAACAACTACAGAAAAATTAAAAACAGAATGAAAAACAGCATTAAAAATAGCTCACCCTGGAGGAAGAGCTTAAACCCTAAACCCTAAACCCTAAACGCCAGTAAGAAGCATAAAACTGGCGTTAAACGCCAGAAAGAAGCATCAAGCTGGCGTTAAACGCCAGAAACAAGCACCAGACTGGCGTTTAACGCCAGAACAGAGCATGGAAGTGGTGTTAAACGCCAGAAACAGGCTACATTTGGGCGTTTAACGCCAAAAACAGGCAGCAGTCAGGCGTTAAACGCCAGTATTGCATACAAAGGGCGTTTTGCACGCCTAATTACAGCAGGGATGCTAAATCCTTGACCCCTCAGGATCTGTGGACCCCACAGGATCCCCCACAAGATCCCCCACAGGATCTGTAGACCCACAGGATTCCCACCTACCCTACTTCTCTCTCTTCACACCTTTTCATAATCCTCTTCCCCAAATACCCTTCACCAATCACCTCAATCACTCTTCTCCATCACCTCTTAACCACTCACATCCCTCCACTCTTCCCCATAAACCCCACCTACCTCCAAAATTCAAACTCTTTTCCCTCCCAAACCCAACCCTAATGGCCGGACCCTACACCCCCTACTCCTATATAAACACCTCATTCCTTCTTCTTTTTCACCCAATACAACCCTTTCTTCTTCCTATTGGCCGAATACACACCTCTCTCCCTCTCCTCTATTTTTCTTCCTCTTCTCCTTCTTTCTTTCTTCTTTTGCTCGGAGACGAGTAAACATTTTAAGTTTGGTGTGGTAAAAGCATTGCTTTTTGTTTTTCCATAACCATTAATGGCACCTAAGGCCAGAGAAACCTTAAGAAAGAGGAAAGGGAAGGCAATTGCTTCCACCTCTGAGTCATGGGAGATGGAGAGATTTATCTCAAAGGTCCATCAAGACCACTTCTATGAAGTTGTGGCCAAGAAGAAAGTGATCCCTGAGGTTCCTTTCAAGCTCAAAAAGAGTGAATATCCGGAGATCCGACAAGAGATTAGAAGAAGAGGATGTGAAGTTCTCTCTAATCCTATTCAACAAGTCGGGATCTTAATGGTTCAAGAGTTCTATGCAAACGCATGGATCACTAGGAACCATGATCAAAGTGTGAACCCGAATCTAAAGAATTGGCTTACCATGGTTCGGGGGAAATACTTAGATTTCAGTCCGGAAAATGTAAGGTTGGCGTTCAACTTGCCAATGATGTAAGAAAACGCATGCCCCTACACTAGAAGGGTCAACTTTGATCAAAGGTTGGACCAAGTCCTCATGGACATATGTGTGGAAGGAGCTCAATGGGAAGTTGACTCAAGAGGCAAGCCGATTCAGTTGAGAAGACCGGACCTTAAGCCTGTAGCTAGAGGATGGTTGGAGTTCATCCAACGCTCAATTATTCCTACTAGCAACCGGTCTGAAGTTACTGTAGATCGGGCCATCATGATCCATAGTATCATGATTGGGGAGGAAGTGGAAGTTCATGAGATTATACCTCAAGAACTCTATAAGGTAGCTGACAAGTCTTCCACTTTGGCAAGGTTAGCCTTTCCTTACCTCATTTGCCACCTCTGCAATTCGGCTGGAATTGACATAGAGGGAGACATCCTCATTGATGAAGACAAGCCCATCACTAAGAAAAGGATGGAACAAACAAGAGATCATGGACCTCAATAAGAGCATGAGGAAATTCCTCACCATGAAATCCCTGAGATGCCTCAAGGGATGCACTTCCCTCCACAAAACTATTGGGAGTAAATCAACACTTCCCTAGGAGAATTAAGTTCCAACATGGGACAACTAAGGATGGAGCACCAAGAGCACTCCATCATCCTCCATGAGATTAGAGAAGATTAAAGAGCTATGAGGGAGGAGCAACAAAGACAAGGAAGAGACATAGAGGAGCTCAAGAGCACCATTGGTTCTTTAAGAAGAGGAAGACGCCACCCTCACTAAGGTGGACCCGTTCTTTAATCTCCTTGTTCTTATTTTCCTATTTTTCGTTTACTATGCTTCATGTTTATTTATGTTTGTGTCTTTATTACATGATCATTAGTGTTTAAGTGTCTATGTCTTAAAGCTATAAATGTCCTATGAATCCATCACCTCTCTTAATTGAAAACTGTTCTAAAAACAAAAGAACAAGAAGTACATGGTTTCGAATTCATCCTTGAAACTAGTTTAATTATTTTGAGGTGGTGACAATACTTTTTGTTTTCTGAATGAATGCTTGAACAGTGCATATGTCTTTTGATATTGTGGTTTATGAATGTTAAATATGTTGGCTCTTGAAAGAATGATGAAAAAGGAGAAATGTTATTGATAATCTGAAAAATCATAAAATTGATTCTTGAAGTAAGAAAAAGCAGTGAATACAAAAGCTTGCGAAAAAAAAGAAGAGAAAAGAAAAATGGCAAAAAAAAAAGAGAAAGAAAAAGAAAGAGCAAGCAGAAAAAGCCAAAAGCTCTTTAAACCAAAAGGCAAGAGCAGAAAGCCAATAGCCCTTAAAACCAAAAGGCAAGGGTAATAAAAAGGATCCAAGGCTTTGAGCATCAGTGGATAGGAGGGCCTAAAGGAATAAAATCCTGGCCTAAGCGGCTAAACCAAGCTGTCCCTAACCATGTGCTTGTGGCGTGAAGGTGTCAAGTGATAACTTAAGACTGAGCAGTTAAAGTCAAGGTACAAAGCAAAAAAAGAGTGTGCTTAAGAACCCTGGACACCTCTAATTGGGGACTTTAGCAAAGCTGAGTCACAATCTGAAAAAGTTCACCTAGTTATGTGTTTGTGGCATGTATGTATTCGGTGGTAATACTGGAAAACAGAGTGCTTAGGGCCACGGCCAAGACTCATAAAGTAGCTGTGTTCAAGAATCAACATACTGAACTAGGAGAATCAATAACACTATCTAAAATCTAAGTTCCTATAGATGCCAATCATTCTGAACTTCAATGGATAAAGTGAGATGCCAAAACTATTCAAGAGGCAAAAAGCTACTAGTCCCGCTCATCTGATTGGAGCTAAGTTTCATTGATATTTTGGAATTTAGAGTATATTCTCTTCTTTTTATCCTATTTGATTTTCAGTTTCTTGGGGATAAGCAACAATTTAAGTTTGGTGTTGTGATGAGCGAATAATTTATACGCTTTTTGGCATTGTTTTTACATAGTTTTTAGTATGATCTAGTTAGTTTTTAGTATATTTTTATTAGTTTTTAATAAAAAAATCACATTTCTGGACTTTACTATAAGTTTGTGTATTTTTCTGTGATTTCAAGTAATTTCTGGCTGAAATTGAGGGACTTGAGCAAAAATCAGATTCAGAGGCTGAAGAAGGACTGCAGATGCTGTTGGATTCTGACCTCCCTGCACTCAAAGTGGATTTTCTGGAGCTACAGAAACCTAAATGGCACGCTCTCAATTGCGTTGGTAAGTAGACATCCAACGCTTTCCAGCAATATATAATAGTCTATGCTTTGCCCGAGTTTAGTTGACGCAAACTGGCGTTCAATGCCAGCTTTCTGCACTATTCTGGCGTTAAACGCCAGAAACAGGTTGCAAAGCAGAGTTAAACGCCAGAAACAAGTTACAAACTGGCGTTTAACTCCAAGGAAGACCTCTACACATGAAAGCTTCAATGCTCAGCCCAAGCACACACCAAGTGGGCCCAGAAGTGGATTTCTACATCAATTACTTAATTCTGTAACCCTAGTAACTAGTTTAGTATAAATAGAACTTTTTACTATTGTACTAGAGATTTTTTTCCCCTATTTTTCGAATTCATATGCCATTTGGGGAGGCTGGCCATTCGGCCATGCCTAGACCTTGTTCTTATGTATTTTCAACGGTAGAGTTTCTACACACCATAGATTAAGGTGTGGAGCTCTGCTGTTCCTCATGAATTAATGC
>NC_029790.2:98907136-98912283 GCF_000816755.2 Arachis ipaensis | reverse complement strand
ACGCAAAAGGATTACTGAATCCTATTCCAGTATGATCAAGAACCGACAGATGATTAGCCATGCGGTGACAGCGCATTTTGGACCATTTTCACTGAGAGGACGGGAAGTAGCCATTGACAACGGTGATGCCCTACATAAAGCCTGCCATGGAAAGGAGTAGGAAGGATTGGATGAAAGCAGTACGAAAGCAAAGATTCAGAAGGAACTAAGCATCTCTATACGCTTATCTGAAATTCTCACCAATGAATTACATAAGTATCTCTATCTTTATTTTACGTTTTATTTATCTTTTAATTATTAAAACTCTATAACCATTTGAATCTGCCTGACTGAGAGTTACAAGGTGACCATAGCTTGCTTCAAGCCGACAATCTCCGTGGGATCGACCTTACTCACGTAAGGTTTATTACTTGGATGACCCAGTGCACTTGCTGGTTAGTTGTGCGAAGTTGTGACAAAGAACTAAGAGTATGAACGTGCGTATTAAGTTTTCAGTGCCGTTACCAAGGAATGAACGATCACGATTTTGCATACCAGTATGCTTTCTATCTTTTCAGATATGATTGAAAAGTTTATTGAGGTATTTATAGATGATTTTTCTATTTTTGGTTATTTTTTTTACTCCTGCCTTAAGCATCTTGCCTTGTTCTTGAAACGGTGCCAAGAAACAAACTTTGTTTTAAATTGGGAAAAATATCACTTTATAGTCACTGAAGGTATTGTTCTTGGGCTCTGGATTTCAAGTAAAGGAATTGAGGTTGATAAAGCTAAGGTGGAGGTAATTGAAAAATTACCACCACCCACTAATGTTAAGGCGATTCGGAGTTTCTTGGGACATGCAGGATTTTATCAGAGATTTATAAAAGATTTTTCTAAGATTGCTAAGCCATTGAGCAACCTCTTAGTTGCAGACATCCCTTTTAATTTTGATAATGAGTGTTTGCATGCCTTTGAAACTCTGAAAGCTAGACTTGTCTCTGATTCTATTATAGCTCCTTCCAACTGGGATTTGCCATTTGAGTTGATGTGTGATGCCAGTGATTATGCAATAAGTGCCATCTTGGGACAGAGACAAGAAAAGCTTATACACGCCATTTATTATGCTAGCCGTGTACTAAATAGCACGCAAAAGAACTACACAACTACAGAAAAAGAATTACTAGCTGTAGTTTATGATTCTAATAAGTTTAGGTCCTATTTAATTGGTTCTAAGGTTATTGTTTTTATTGACCATGCTGCTCTTAAGTATCTTTTAACCAAGAAGGATTCTAAACTAAGATTGATCAGGTGGGTGCTCCTTTTTTAGGAATTTGATATTGAGATTAGAGACAAGAAAGGATCAGAGAATCAAGTAGCTGATCATCTTTCACGAATTGAGCTTGAGGAAGGAGAGCAAGAATCCACTCCTGTGACTAAGGCCTTCTCGGATGAACAACTCTTTATGATTAAGAGGGCTCCATGATTTGCGGATATTGCAAACTACAAAGCCATGAGGTTCATCCCCAAAGAGTACACTAAACAACAAGTTAAAAAGCTTTTAAATGATGCTAAGTACTACTTGTGGGAAGAACCTTACCTTTTTAAGAGATGCTCAGATGGTATAATCCGGCATTGTGTCTCAGATGAGGAATCACAACAGATTCTCTGGCATTGTCATGGTTCCGAGTATGACGGCCACTTCAGTGGTGAGAGGACGGCTACTAAGGTCCTCTAGAGCGGTTTTTATTGGCCGACTCTCTTCAGAGACTCTCAGGAATTTGTGAGGAACTGTGACAAGTTTCAAAGAGCTGGGAATCATCCCAATAACCATGAGATGCCATAGCAAGAAATTCTGGAGATTGAGTTATTTGATGTATGAGGTGTTGATTTCATGGGACCTTTTCCACCCTCATACTCAAACACTTACATCTTGGTGGCGGTTGATTATATGTCCAAGTGGGTGAAGGCAGTGGCTTTACCCACTAATGATGCCAGAGTGGTGATGAGCTTTCTTCAGAGATATATCTTTGGCCAGTTTGGTGTCCCAAGGATACTAATTAATTAGTGATGGAGGAAGCCACTTCTGCAACAAACAGCTGGACTCACTTCTGTAGAGATATAGAGTCCGTCATAAGATGACAATCCCTTATCAACCTGGTACACGAAATTGAACTCCGCAAGTTTCGCACAGATGAACCAACAAGTGCACCAGGTCGTCCAAGTAATACCTCAAGTGAGTGAGGGTCGAATCCCACAGAGATTGTCGGATTGAGCAAGCAATGGCTATCTTGTAGATCTTAGTCAGGCGATTAAAAGAGTTGGTTGTTTGTTTGAAAGCATAAATAAAATAGTAAAGAACTAAATACCAGGTTGGTGTTGCAAACAGTGATAGATATTCAATTAAGGCTTCGGAGACGCGTATTCTTTCTGGATGAACTTTTCTTACAGTCTACTTCAATAACGAATGATTCATTCAATGGCAGCTGTAATTGACTAACTCATGTAGCATCCTCATAAAGTTAGCCTCTTCTAAACCATAGCAGTCCACCATATCCGAACAACTCATGTCCTCTCATCAAGTTAACTCATGGCTTCCCACTATAGCCGAAGGTGAAGACCTAAGCAATCCACTCCCCTTCGTGATCCTACTCAAAATACCACAGACAAGGTTGGATCTTCCAGATCAGAGAATGTTGCTTCTCAGACTCTAGCCTTAATGCCACAGAGACCTCAACAACCCACGTCAATGGGATTTTATGTCACTTATCCAAAGTTACCCAAGCACTCTCTTGGAATCCGCAGTGCATTCTCTAGCTATGGTTCAATGCTATCCGGGTTAGGAATCACACGGAACCCATGTAGAACAAGGATGAATGTCACAGTTCACCCTCAGTTCATTGGATGAAGATAAAAAATGCACAAGAGAATAGAATCAAACGTGTATTGAAATAGAAACAGTAATATTATTAATCTATAAGAATCAGCAGAGCTCCTAACCCTAACTTAGGAGGTTTAGTAGCTCATAGCTTACGTAAAGTAATGTAAAACGTGAAAAGGGGCAAATTTCTCTAACATTGGTGATCTTTGTTCTATATATATAATAACCTAATAACTAAGAAGTACAAAAGTATGATAGACTAGACTAAAGGTGCAAAAGTCCACTCTTGGTCCCACTTTGGTTAAGTACTTGGGTTGAGCTTGGCATCCAACTTGAGAAATGGGCATTGGGGGTGATTAGCACTACCTTGTGCCTCTTGGTGGTGTTGAACGCCAGGAATGGGGTGGAATGTGGCGTTCAACGCTGGCTTAGGTTCCTTTGGGGCGTTGAACACCAGAAGGGGAGTAGTTCTTGGGCGTTCAATGCCCAATATGGGCAGGCGACTTTGAAAAAAAGGATAGACCATTATATATTTCTGGAAATCTCTGAAAGTTAGCTTTCTAACGCCATTGAGAGCGTGTCATTTAGACTTCTATAGATCCAGAAATGCTCATTTGAGTGCATGAAGCTCAGAATCTAACAGCATTTGTTACGCTTTCCTTGCCTCTGAATCAGACTTTGCCAAAACTCCTCAATTTCAACCAGAAATTACCTGAAATCATCAGAAAACACAACCACTCAAAGTAGAATCTAAAAATGTAAATTTTGCACTAGAACCTATGAAAATATAATGAAACTTAAACAAAACATAACTAAAACAATATGAAAATGATGCCAAAAAGCATATAAAATATCCGCTCATCAGAACACCAAACTTAAACTGTTACTTGTCCCCAAGCAACCAAAACAAAGTAGGATTAGCTAGAGAGAAGAGAAGGGTATAGTGAATCTCAGAGTTTTCAATGAAGCTCAGTTCCAATTGATGAGCAGCGTTAGTAACCATTTACTTCTGAACCGTTTTGGCATCTCACTATCCTTTGAGCTCAGAAGTGATGGTGTCTTTAGGAATTCAAAATCTGGATGATATTATTGACTCTCTTAGTTTAGTTCTTTTTGATTCTTGAACACAACTTCTTTTAGAGCCTGGCCATGACCCTAAGCATTTTGTTTTCCCGTATTACCACCGGATACATAAACGCCACAGGCACTTAACTGGGTGAACCCAATTGGATTGTGATTCAGCTTTGCTAGAATCCCCAGACAGTGGTACCCAGAGTTCTTAGGCCTACTCTTTTGCTTTTGGGATCACGACTTTAACTACTCAGTCTCAAGCTTTTCACTTGACACCTTCACACCACAAGCATTTAGTTAGGGGAAGTAGTTCATTTGAACTTTTTAGGCCAAGATTTTGTTTCTTTATACCCTCCTAACCATTGATGCTGAAAGCCTTGGATCCTTGCTCTTGCCTTTTGGTTTAAAGAGCTATTGGCTTTTTCTTTTTCTTCTCTTTTTTTTTTTCGCAATTTCTTTCTCTTTTTTCTTTCTTTTCTTTTTGCTGCATTTTCTTGCTTCAAGAATCAATATTTGGATTTTTCAAATCACCAATAATACTTCACATTTTCCATCATTCTTTTACGAGCCAACACATTTTACTCCAACATCAAATATGCACTATTGATTCATGCATTCAGAAAGTAAAAGTAATGCCACCACAACAATTAATTGGACCATTCTTATTATATAACTTGAATTCATGCATCTTCTCTTTTTCAAATAAAATTTTCTTTTAAGTATGGTGAGAGATACATGGAATATTTCATAGCTTAAGACAAAACAAAGGATGATCATGCACTTAGAATAGGAAACAGACAATGAAATACAATGGAAAACAGAAAAATAACATAAAAATAACATAAGCAAAGGGGTAATGGAACGTGACCACCTTAGTAATGGCGGCTACTACTTCCTCTAGTGGATCCAATGGAGAATTTAAGCTCCTCTATGTCTTGTCCTTGCCTCTGTTGCTCCTCCCTCATAGCACTTTGATCTTCTCTTATTTCATGGAGGATGGCGGACTGCTCTTGGTGTTCCATCCTTAGCTGATCCATGTTGGAACTCAATTCTCCTAGAGAAGTGTTCAATCGGTCCCAGTAGTCTCCGAGAGGAAAATGCATCCCTTGAGGCATCTCAAGGATTTCTGGAGGTGGCTGCACAGGCTCTTGTGCAGGCTCTTGTACATGCTCCATCCTTCTTTTAGTGATGGGCTTGTCCTCCTCAATAGGGACATCTT
>NC_029790.2:98876575-98906854 GCF_000816755.2 Arachis ipaensis | reverse complement strand
AGGTGACAGATAAGATGTGGAAATGCTAACCTTGCTTGGGTAGAACGGCTTTTTTGCCACCTGGCCTTGTACAACTCTTGAGGTATCACCTCATGTATCTCCACCTCATTCCCAAGCATGATGCAGTGAATCATGATGGCTTGGTCAATAGTCACTTCGGACCGATTACTAGTAGGGATGATAGAGTGTTGGATAAAGTCCAAACATCCTCTAGCTATGGGCTTGAGGTCAAGCCTTTATAGTTGGATAGGCTTGCCTTGAGCATCCCTCTTCCACTAAGCTCCTTCCACACAAATGTCTGAAAGGACTTCTTCCAGCCTCTGATCGAAATTGACTCTTCTAGTGTAAGGGTGTAGGTCTCCTTACATTACTGGTAGTTGGAGCGCTAACCTTACATTTTCTGGGCTAAAATTCAAGAGACGTTCTCGGACCATGGTGCGCCAATTTTTGGGATGTGGGTTCACACTAGTGTCATGCTTTTTAGTAACCCAAGTATTGGCATAAAACTCTTGCACCATTAAGATCCCAACTTCCACGATAGGGTTGGTCAGAACTTCCCAACCTCTTCTCCGGATTTCTTGTTGGATCTCCAGGTACGCATTCTTTTTGAGCTTAAAAGGGACCTCGGGGATCACCTTTTTCTTTGCCACTACTTTATAGAAGTGGTCTTGATGAGCCTTGGTGATGAATCTCCATTTTCCAAGGTTCAGAAGTGGAAGCAATGGCCTTATCTTTTCTCTTTCTTGAGGTTTCACCAGAATTTGGTGACATACTTAGGGATGGTAGAAGTAAAAAAGCAAAGCTTTTGCAACACCAAATTTAAGAACTTTGCTCGTCCTGGAGCAAATATGAACAAAAGAGAAGAAGAGAGTAGAAGAAGAGAATAGTAGAGATGGAGGGAGAGAGGGATTCGGCCAAGTGGGGGTTATTGTGTATGAGGTGTGTGTTTAAAGGGTTGTATGATGGGTTATTTATAGGGGTGGGTTAGGGTTGGGTTTCGGCCATAAGAGGGGAATATGGGTGGGAAAGATTTGAATTTAAAATGGGTTGGTGGGAATTGATGGATAGAAGTGATGAAGGATTTTGGGAACAGAAAAAGGTGATGTGGATGTAATTAGTTAAGGGTGTATAGGGAAGAGTGTATATGGGAATGAGAGAAAGTAAGAGAGAGAAGAAGGTGGGGTAGGTGGAGATTCTGTGGGACCTACTAATCCTGAGAGGCTAAGGAATTCAAATTTCCTGCCCGCTTGTGGGCGTTGAACGCCCAGCCTCTGCTCCCTGGCTGGCGTTCAACACCAGCTTTCTGCTCCAAGTAGGGTGTTAGATGCCCTTTAGGGTCTCCCTTCCAGGCGTTCAACGCCAGGTCTCTGCTCCTTGTAGGGATATTGAACGCACAGAATGGTCCCATTTTGGCATTCAATGCTAGCAAGCTACTCTCTCTTAGGCATTGGACGCCCACACTTCTCCCCGTGTGGTGTTCAACGCCAGCTTTCTTACCCATATGGGGCATTGAACGCCCCTCCTGCTTTCTTGTTTGGCGTTTAATGCCAGCACAGGGTCTACTTCAGGGTGTTCTGTTTCTATCTCGGAATGTCTCTGTCTCTATTCTACTGCACATGATCATAAACTCTAAAAAAGAAATAATTTTGAAAATAACTTAATATAACTCGAATAGAAATAACTAAAAATAGGAATACTATAATTATGGTTGGGTTGCCTCCCAACAAGCATTTCTTTAACGTCACTAGCTTGATGGTCAGCCCCTTTACGGGGATGTATAGGGGCTCAGAATTTCGCCCCTTACAGTGAACTTCTTTCCTATGCTCTCATGAATGATCACCACGTGTTCTAAAGACAGGATCTTATTCACAGTGTGTGGAATCACTGGGCTGTTTGTGAAGACAACTCTCATGCCAGGTGAGAGGCTGATGAGAGAACTTTTGCGTGGTCTAGAAATTTGCGGATAAATTCTCGTTGCAAGTATAGTTTCTAAACCTTCAAAAGTCCTTTCATACAAACGTTTTGGTTGTCACAAGTAACAAACCCCTTTTAAAATTGATAACCGAGTATTTAAACCTCGGGTCGTCTTCTCAAGGAATTGCAGGGAGGTGTTCTTATTATTGGTTATGGAGATTGTAAATTGGGGGTTTTGGAAGTAAGGAAGCAGTATGTTGCACAAAAAGAATAAAATAAAATAGTAATAATAAAATAAACTCTTGGCAAGGTATGAAGACTGGAGGTCCTATCCCAGTTATCCTTATCAATTGTAATGAGAATTGGAATTTTCTCCCACTTTATTAACCTCTAACTATGAAGGTAAGTTAAGTGGATGAATTAATTCTTGAAGAATTCCAATTCTCAATCAACAATGAGTTTGATAACTCAAGAGTTACCAATTATTTAACCAAAGCCAAAAGGAAGAAAATATGTAAGTTAAATTGAAAGCACTTATAAATAAAGCAAAGCAAAATTAAATCTGAAATTACCTCGAATTGCATTAATAATAGAAGATCAATCTAAACATAAAGAGTTCATAAATTAAATTGAGAAAAGAAATAAAAAAGAACATTGAACCTGGGATTGGGAGTCACTCCTAAAACTAAGAAAAATCCTAAATCCTAATCCTAAGAGAGAGGAGAGAACCTCTCTCTCTAAAAACTACATCTACTCCTAAAATTGTGAATATGAGAGCCCTCTTTATGCATGGATGCATTCTCCTACTTTATAGCCTCTAATCTATATTTTTTGGGCCGCAAACTGGGTCAAAAATAGCCCAGAATTCGCTGGTTGCGAATTCATTTGCGCTGATTTCCGTCACTTGCGACGCGGCCGCATGGATCACGCGATCGCGTCGTCTAGCATCAGAGGAACTATTGCATATTATATATCAAATCGAAGCCCCAGACGTTAGCTTTCTAACGCAACTAGAACCGCGTCGTTTGGACCTCTGTAGCTAAAGTTATAGCCGTTTGAGTGCAGAGAGGTCAGGCTGGACAGCTTAGCAATTTCTCCAACTTCTTGCATTCCTTCCACTTTTGCATGCTTTCTTCCCATCCTCCGAGCCATTCCTGCCCTGTAATCTCTGAAAACACTTAACACACATATCAAGGCATCTAATGGTAATAAGAGAGGATTAATAATAAGCAAATATAAAATCAAAGAAGCATGTTTTCAATCAAAGCACATAATTAGGAAGGCAAATGTAAAACCATGCAAATAGTATGAATAAGTGGGTAAAGAGTTAATAAAAACCACTCAATTGAGCACAAGATAAACCATAAAATAGTGGTTTATCAACCTCTCCACACTTAAACATTAGCATGTCCTCATGCTAAGCTCAAGAGAAGCTATAAAGAATGAAGAGGAATGATAGAATGTATGAAATGCAACCTATGAATGCAACTACATGCAAAAAATGTTTCTACCTACTTGGTTAAGAGTAAATAAGTTCTCCAAGAATAAATATGAACTGGATTTCACTAATTTAAATCATAAAAAAATGAAGTACAAATAGACTTGCAAGAAGAAAATAGCTCATGAAAGCAGGGAACAAGGAATTGAGCATCGAACCCTCACTGGTAGTGTATACACTCTAATCACTCAAGTGTTTTTAAGTTTGATTCTCTCAATTCTCTACTAACCTTGCTTTTTAAGGCTTGCTCTTCATCTAACAATCAACATAAATTTGATGCACAAATACACAAATCAGGAGGTCTTTTAAGGGTTGTAATGGGGTTAGGGTCAAGGTAGGATTGTATTTGGCCAAGTGGACTAAAATCTGAATCCTTAATTAACTTAAACTTTCCACCTAACTTAAACAATCCATGTAATCATAATACAACATCTAACTATCCATTAACCATGTTTTTCATGCATTCTAATTTCAAGTACAACTCATATGCATTGCTTTCACCACTTACTTTGGGGCATTTTGTCCCCTTTCTCTTATTTGCACTTTTTCTTTTCTTTTTCTCTCTCTTTTTATATATATATATATAGATATATTTTTTTTTTCTTTTTCTTTTGTTTTTCTCAATACATATGATTAATTTATTAAATGCATGAACATGTCCTAAACATTTCTTTCACATTTTTAGGAAATTCTAACATACTCATTTCTCAAACCAAATATTTCCAAACCCAATTTCCCACACTTAAATCATAAGCACTCTCACTAGTCTAAGCTAACTAAGGATTCAAATTAAGGACATTATTGTTTTCCGCTTAGAGTTAATAATGTGCTAAAGTAAAGAACAAAGGGGTAAAATAGGCTCAAATTGGTTTGCAAAGGATAATGAAAGGTAAGGCCATATGGGTATGTAAGCTCAGTGAAACAAAGGCCTCAATCATGTAAGTGTATGCATACATCAAATTATGGAAATATAGAATTAAGCAAGACAAAGATCACAATTTTAGAGAGAAAAATACACACATCAAAAATAAAATATTGGTTGAAAAATGTAACCAATTTAAATAGGCTCAAAATCTCACAGGTTTTGTGTGTTCGAGCTCTAAACCATATTCCAAAATAATATTTCTTCAAACAAGTGTAACATTAAATTTTATTCAAATTAGTGAAATACTCTTAAAATTTTCTTGAAAAAAAAAATATTACTTCAACCAAGTGGTAAAATATGCAAAAAATTAAACAAATATGCAATCAAACATGCAAATGCAACAATGAATAAGGAAAATAAATCATTGGTGTTGAGATAGAGGAGTAACTAACCCATGGAGATCGGTATCGACCTCCCCACACTTAAAGATTACACCGTCCTCGGTGCATGTTGAGATGTGCAGGTGGACGGGTTGCTCCAACTGATGCCTTTCTCTATAGATTGTGCAGATGGACTTGTCTGTCTCCCTATGTAAACCTCTTCCGCTTCCCTTCCGGGTGGCCATCCTGAAAGAAAAAGGGAAGAGGAGTAACCCAGAAATAAGGATAGGAAAATAAATAAAACATGGGTTGGTTGATGCCAAATAATGAGGGTCTCAATTACATGGTAGCTACAACATGCAAGTGAGAAAACAATAGAAGCACATGGCATACCAGTGGTGCGAAAATTTGCAACAATGGAGAAGAGAATGGGGAAGGAGAGATAATATAAATTCATGTCAATACAAGAGTAATATAGATATAAAAGATTGGCATTGATTTAAATAATATTACTCAATAAGAATGAAACAAGTCACTAAGCACCAAGAAAATACCAGAAAAGATGTAACAGTTGAATAAGAACATTTGAACACCAATAATAATTTTAGAAAAATAAAAATATGCAATGAAAGTATGCAAATAAATTAAATAAAATAGAATGGAAGTGAGAGAAAATAAGAAAGGAAGAAGAAAGAATTAAGAAAAGATAAGAAAAATAAGGAATAAAGAAGAAAGGATAAGAAAATTGGCTGATCTGGATATTCTGTGCGCCGCTTGTGACGCGGACGCGTGAGTGACGCGGTCACGTGGTGCGCAAGAAGGTCAGATGACGCGGATGCGTGGGTCATGCGATCGCGTGGCCTGTTTTGTGCGATTAGCGCGAGTGCAGCCTCGCGGTCGCGCTACTCTCTGTTCGAAACTCTTTTTGCCAAAATTCTGGGTGACGCGATCGCGTGAGTGGCCATCTTTTATAAATGACGCGGACGTGTGGGGCACGCGTTCACGTGGTGAGGCTTGGGCTTCCAGCACGAGTCCAGCCCAACTCCAGCACAACTTTTGGCCAAGCACCCTTTTTACGTCGATTTTCAGGGCACGCGGCCGCGTGGGTGACGCGGTCGCGTGGGAGGCCAAAATTCCCATGTGACGCGGACGCGTTGGCGACGCGGTCGCGTGGGTCAATTTGTGCTACTGGCACGCCTCCAGCCACGCTGCAGCGTGACTCTCTGTTCATTTTTATTTTCTCCCCTCTCCTTGCGACGCGGATGCGTCGCTGATGCGGTCGCGTCGCTGATGCGGTCGCGTCGCGTGGCTTCTCTTTTTTTTTTTGTAATCTGAAAAATAAAAAAGATGCAGAATGCAGTGTTAATGCAAAACTCCAGGTTCAATATAATGAAATAAAATAAAACTCAAAAACAAATAAATAAAAATGAAAAAGGAACGATCATACCATGGTGGGTTGTCTCCCATCTAGCACTTTTAGTTAAAGTCCTTAAGTTGGACATTTGCGGAATCCTTTGTTATGGTGGCTTGTGCTTGAACTCATCCAGGAATCTCCACCAATGTTTGTGATTCCAGTAACCTCCGGGGTCCCAAACTAAGCATGTAAAGCCCTTAAGAAGCTTCAAACAGATTCTTAGGCTCCCGGGGTAACAAGTGTCAGAGCAGATTCCAGGATCCCAAATCTTGCTTTTACACCCGTCTTTGTGTTGATCATTATGATTCCATCCGGGTGGCAAGCAGTCTGAATTCTCACGTAAGCGGCCAAACAACTTCCTAGACCCATTCAGTTGAGCTTTATACCAACCTTTACGTTTAAACTTAAAGCTTCCAACCATGATGAACCTTGCAGGACAATTCTTACCACTGGCCATCTTCCTCTCACTCTTAATGTCACAAAGAGCTCTAAGTTGACCATCCGTCTCCAGTAGCCCATATTCAAGTGGAATTAGAAAGCTAAGGAATGTGAATTTTATCCACTTGAATGTTGTGAAGGATGATGGCAACTTAGGGGGAGGTATTTTTAATGAAATTGCAAGCTCCACTCCCTTGTGCTCTTTTCTGATAACTACCACCTCTTTGCAAGCTTCTTCAACTTCAACCTCTTCCTCTTGGTAGCTTTCTTCCAATTCAATCTTCTCTTCATTGCTTTCCAAGGGCATGGGAGGTTGTGCTTCTTCTTCTTGAATCTCCATCTCTTGATCAACCTCGTCCAAGTCTTCAAATGTGATATGCCTTAGAGGTTGTACACTCTCCCCAGCATCAATTTCAACCGTCTTGGAAGGAGGCTCTATGTCTTGACTTTCCCATGGAGGCTCTGCATCTCCTAAGTCTTCAACCACTTCTTCTTCTTCTTGAACAATGACAGCTTCTTCTACTTGTTCTAGTATGAATTCATTCTCTGTCTTGTCCACTGGGGTTTCTGGTATCTCCTTCATGCTACGCTCTTCACTAGACTGTCCACATGGAGCTATGGCTGATGCTTGTATATTTGAGCACCTAGAAGCCCATTGAATTAATGCTTGCTCCAGTTGTTGAACGGTTTCCTGAAATTTAATTACTGTTTCTGCTAGGCGAACCTCTGCTTCTCGGGTTGCTGGACTTGGACATGCTACAAAAGAAAGTGGTGGTGGTTGGGAGTGATTGGATTGGAATTGGGGTGGTTCTATATATGGTTCATATGGCTCATAAGGTAGTTGGTAAGGTGGTTGAGGGTTAGGGTCATATGGAGGTGAATGGTGGAAAGGGGCTTGTGAGTATGGTGGTCCAAAGTCATGTTGAGGAAAGGGTTCATAGGCAAATGGTGGTGGTTGTTGATAGTCCACTGGAGGTGGTTGTTGCCATGAGGGTTGATCAAATCCTTGTGGCTCCTCCCATCTTTGATTGTTCCAACCTTGATGCCTGCTCTCATTGTAATTTCTTCTTCCTGCAACATTATTGTAACTAGGGGTGTTCGCGGTGCGGTTTGGTTCGGTTTTTGAAGGAAAAGCCATCCGATCCGATCGTTTAATTAAGCTGCGGTTCGGTTTGGTTCGGTTTTTTTTTCAAAGTCATCCGAACCAAACCAAACCAATTAAAATCGGTTTGGTTTGGTTCGATTTGTTCGGTTTTTTCAATCAAATAAAAAAAATTCTACCATACTATTATGCAATGTCATAAGATTGAAATCAACAAACCAAAATACACAATAACTAACAAAGTCTTGATCTAATGAAATATAACGACAATATAATTCAAATACGACAATTAAAGAAGTTTAATAGCTCAACAGTCAACACAACTGAAAATAAAAATAAATTGTCATTAAACTGATAGCAAAGTTATGGTGTCTTCTCCAACAAAATAGCTAAAACTTCATAATGCAAACCAACCTGAAATGAAAAAAAAAATAGTTACATAATAAGAACAACAACAAGTTGTGTGTGATCATGTCCAGCTCTTGAAAAAGCTTCTGTTAAGATTTGGGCAGGCTCTAATTAATTCTTGACAGCTAATGAACATTGGAGGGTAAATCTTTCAATTATTATACATTTCTTGCCTTTTAGTACTTAAATAATTAAATTAGTGTTTACTTATACATTTTTTAAACTCAAGAATGGAGATAATAGATATATATATATATATATATATATATATATATATATATATATATATATATATATATATATATATATATATATATATATATATATATATATATATATATATATATATATATATATAAATAAAACTAGTGTATGAATAATAGCTACTCTTTTTAGTATTTAAATAGCACAAGCCTTTGTATAACTCCATTAACATTATCCTTGTGTATTCTGTGGTCCTGCTTTGGACTATAATTGAACTACACAATAATGTAAAATGACAGCATAATCTTTGTGAAAAAGAACAAAAACTTAAACATGTGATTTGTCCTTAATTTATAAGGATAACTATATTTGCTGATCTTGATCAAAAGCAAGAAGTTCTACCACATTAGTATAAAACTCTAGCACAATCAACACAGTTTAATTTAGTGTAAGGCATCTCATGATTGATTAATACACCAATTAGTTAATGCTTTTACATTAGCAAGTAGCAACTATGTACACATCAAATCAATTACTTAATCAATTATTCATATAAATAAAACCACTATTATGGCAAGAATTTTAGCCTTTGAGGTCCCCAAGTTATTGTTCTCAATAGTACCTTCCAATTCATCTTATATGGGATAGTGAGGCATGTGTGTTTGCTTTGGGTGAGAGAGGGACCACACTTTTCTTTGTCCTTTTGGTGCTTTGGAATTAACATGAACTACAACAATCTGAAACTAGTTGCACTATGCACGTTTTAAGTTTTTATGAGGGAAAGAAACAGCTACAGTTTTATGCACAGACTCTGCTAAATGCCGTCTCATCATTTTTTTACAATCAACAAAATAATAGTGACATCTTTCTAGATATCCAATTCAATCAAAGGTAAAAATCAAGAATATAATTTAGGTGTTAGGAAACAAACGTGTTAAAATTCCATCATAATATTACTAATTAATTTGGTTGAAATATGTTTTACACCACATCAATAGAACTTGATCAAGTATCTCATAATTTATTTACTAACAATAAATTCTTAATGAAATTTAGATTTAGAACGAATTAATTCTTGACATGAGGTTGTTTTTTTCTTAGCTTTTAATATGCTGCTTGTTGCCTTAGTTTTGAGAATTCCTGTTGCTTCAATTTTCTTAATTAATTCTTATCATGTATTCATATCTGAACAAGCAATGAACAAAACCAGCAATAAACAAGCAATGAACCAGCAATAAACAAAACAGAACAAAACTTGATAATATGAACAAGCAATGAACAAAACCAGCAATAAACAAGCAATAACCAGCAAGACCAAAATTACCAACAATAGATTGAATACATGGTAAACACTAAACAGCAATACCAACAATAACCCTAACCTGAATAAACTGAACAATAACCTCAAGCAGCAATACCAACAAGGCAACAATGCATCAGTAAAGTTTACCTGAATAGATGGCTCGGGCTCCATATGCACTTGAATCGGTGGCTGGGTAGGAGACTTTCTGGGTGGAGGAGGCGAGGTCGAAGACTCGGAGGTGGTGAGGTGACCCTACAGAACCCAGAAACGCTGCTGGGTGGAGGCTTTCTGGGTGGAGGCGGCGAGGTCGGAGGTGGTGAGGTGACCCTGCAGAACCCAGAAACGCTGCTTGGGTCAGTAGGTGACTGGGTCTTCGTCTTCGTCTTCGCGGTGGGTGGGTGGCTCAGGCTTGCTTCGTCTTCGAGTTTCAAGGAGTGAAGGCGGTGAGATATGGAGTTTCAAGGAGTGAAGGCGGTGAGATATGGAGGAAGAGGAAGGCTTCGAGTATCAAGGAGGTGGGTGGCTCAGGCTGGCTCCGTGGGGGGTCTGGCCGTCTGGGTGAGTGGGCGAGATGTGGTGGCTCCGATCTGGGATTTGGGCGGGGTTAGGTTTCCATGGGGGGAGGGACTCGCGCAGCACGGCAGCAGTAAGGTAAGGTAAGGTAAGTAGGTAGGGATTTTCGGTTATTTCGGTTTTCGGTTTTTTCGGTTCGGTCTATCGGTTTAGTTCGGTCCGAATCGGTTTTGAACACCCCTAATTGTAACCAGACTCTTAGCCAAAGGGGTGAGAGTTCATAGTAATAAATAAAAATTAAAAATAAAAATAAAAATAAATTTTAAATTAAAAGGTTATTTAAATTTTGAATTTGAAAATTAAATTTTGAAATTTGAAATTTGAAATTTTGAAATTTGAAATTCGAAATTTGAAAATTTTTAAATTTGAATTTTGAAATTTGATTTTTGGAATAAGATAAGATAAGATAAAAATTTTAAAAATAAAAATCTGAATTTTTTTTTTAAAAATATTTTAAAACAATAAAATGACACCAAATTTCAAATTTTTAGATCAAAACGAAGAAAACAACTAAGAACAGCTTGAAGGTCAAGATGAACGTGAAGAACAACTTGAAGATCAAGATGAACACTAAGAACAAATTTTTGAAAAATTTTTTTTAATAACTAAATAAAAACAAATAACCTCTTAATTTATGAAAAAGTAAAAATAAAAATAAAAATAAAAACAAATAAACAAGCAAAAAGCAATTATTTACAATAACCAATAATAAGGCATACATTTGCAATTTCCCGGCAACGACGCCATTTTGATGAGAGAACTTTTGCGTGGTCTAGAAATTTGCGGATAAATCCTCGTTGCAAGTATAGTTTCTAAACCTTCAAAAGTCCTTTCATACAAACGTTTTGGTTATCACAAGTAACAAACCCCTTTTAAAATTGATAACTGAGTATTTAAACCTCGGGTCGTCTTCTCAAGGAATTGCAGGGAGGTGTTCTTATTATTGGTTATGGAGATTGTAAATTGGGGGTTTTAGAAGTAAGGAAGCAGTATGTTGCATAAAAAGAATAAAATAAAATAGTAATAATAAAATAAACTCTTGGCAAGGTATGATGACTGGAGGTCCTATCCTAGTTATCCTTATCGATTGTAATGAGAATTGGAATTTTCTCCCACTTTATTAACCTCTAACTATGAAGGTAAGTTAAGTGGATGAATTAATTCTTGAAGAATTCCAATTCTCAATCAACAATGAGTTTGATAACTCAAGAGTTACCAATTATTTAACCAAAGCCAAAAGGAAGAAAATATGTAAGTTAAATTGAAAGCACTTATAAATAAAGCAAAGCAAAATTAAATCTGAAACTACCTCAAATTGCATTAATAATAGAAGATCAATCTAAACATAAAGAGTTCATAAATTAAATTGATAAAAAAATAAAAAAGAACATTGAACCTGGGATTGAGAGTCACTCCTAAAACTAAGAGAAATCCTAAATCCTAATCCTAAGAGAGAGGAGAGAACCTCTCTCTCTAAAAACTACATCTACTCCAAATTGTGAATATGAGACCCCTCTTTATGCATGGATGCATTCCCCCACTTTATAGTCTCTAATCTGTGTTTTCTGGGCCGCAAACTGGGTCAAAAATAGCCCAGAATTTGCTGGTTGCGAATTCATTTGCGCTGATTTCCGTCACTTGCGACGCGGCCGCATGGATCACGCGATCGCGTCACCTAGCATCAGAGGAACTATAGTATATTATATATCAAATCGAAGCCCCGGATGTTAGCTTTCCAACGCAACTGGAACCGCGTCGTTTGGACCTCTGTAGCTAAAGTTATAGCCGTTTGAGTGCAGAGAGGTCAGGCTGGACAACTTAGCAATTTCTCCAACTTTTGCATGCTTTCTTCCCATCCTCCGAGCCATTCCTGCCCTGTAATCTCTGAAAACACTTAACACATATATCAAGGCATCTAATGGTAATAAGAGAGGATTAATAATAAGCAAATATAAGATCAAAGAAGCATGTTTTCAATCAAAGCACATAATTAGGAAGGCAAATGTAAAACCATGCAAATAGTATGAATAAGTGGGTAAAGAGTTAATAAAAACCACTCAATTGAGTACAAGATAAACCATAAAATAGTGGTTTATCAGAGGCCTTCAGTGGGGATTTTCGTATCCCTCTATCCTTTAGGTACCTTTCCCTTAGTACCTTCATTCTCATTGCTTGATGATGGTTTCTCAACACCAAACTTAGATTTGGTGTCTGGGAGCTCTGTAGAGCTCTGCACAGAGAGAGAGGGTTGGAACGCTAAGTGTTGTACATTTGTCTCTCCTTTAGGGAGGGAGTTAGGTTTAGGCATTTTGAACAAGATGTGATCTTTTCATAACTGCAGAACGAGCTCTCCCCTTGCCATATCAATTATGGCATTGGAAGTGGCTAGGAAAGGTCTTCCAAAGATGATGGATTCATCATCGTCCTCTCTAGTATCTAAGATTATAAAATCTACAGGGATGTAAAAGTTTTCAACCTTTACTAAGACATCCTTTACCAGACATATGCCTTTTCAGTGATTTGTCTGCCATCTCCAATGAGATCTTGGCAGCTTGCACCTCAAAAATTCCCAGCCTCTTCATTATAGAGAGAGGAACGAAATTTATGCTCGACCCTAAGTCGCATAAAGCCTTCTCAAAGGTAATTGTTCCTATGGTGCAGGGAATTAGGAAACGTCCGGGATCCGATAACTTCTGAGGTAGTTTCTTCTGAACCAAGGAATTAAGTTCCTTGGTGAGCACTGGAGGTTCGTCCTCCAATGTCTCTGTTCTAAATAATTTGGCATTCAGCTTCATCAGAATTTCTAAGTACTGAGCAACTTGCTCTTCCCTAGTTTCCTCTTCCTCATCAGAGGAGGAGTATTCTTCAGAGTCTATAATTTGTAACAATACATTCAAGGGAACCTTTATGGTCTCCTCATAAGTTCTAGTCTCTTTTAGTTCTTCAATAGGAGGGTCCTTATGGGCGTTGAACACCCATCCTCTCCCATTGTGGCGTTCAACGCCAGAACTTCCTCTTCAGATTCGGCTTCAGCTCCTATACTGAGAGCCTTGCACTCTTCTCTTGGGTTTACTTCAGTATTACTTGGAAGAGTGTTAGAAGGGATCTCAGGGATCCTCTTACTCAGCTGACCAATCTGTACCTCTAGATTCCTGATGGAGGACCTAGTCTCTATCATGAAACTGTGAGTGGTCTTATAAAAATCAAAGACTATAGTGGCTAAGTCAAAGAGGCTCTGCTTAGAAGTCTCCATCTATTGCTGAGAATTTGGGAATGGTCTGTTATTGAACCTATTTTGGTTTCTTCCACCTTGGTTGTTATAGAAGCCTTGCCGAGGCTTTCGGTTGATCCCTGCATAAGAAGTTGGGATGATTCCTCCATGATGAGTTGTAGGTATTTTCATAAGGCTCATTATTGGGATTTCCTGAGGGATTTTCCAAATAGTTAACCTCATCCATCATGGGTTGATCTGGATCATAGGTATCTCTTTCATAGGAGGCGTCTTGAGTGCTACCAGCTGTAGCTTGTAATCCAGTCAGATGCTGAGAGATCATATTGATCTGTTGGGTCAGAATTTTATTCTGAGCCAATATGGCATTTAAAGTGTCAACCTCCAGGACTCCTTTCTTCTGAGCCACCCCATTGTCCACAGGGTTCCTCTCAGAACTGTACATCAACTGGTTCTTTACAAACATGTTAATGATTTCCTGTGCCTCTTCAGGCATTTTCTTCAGGTGGAGTGATCCACTAGCAGAGTGATCCAATTCCATCTTGGACAATTCAGAGAGACTATCATAGAAGATATCCATCATGGTCCAGTCTGAAATAATGTTAGGAGGGCACCTTTTGATTAGTTTCTTATACCTCTCCCATGCTTCATAGAGGGATTCACCCTCTTTCTGTTTAAAGGTCTAAACTTTCACCCTGAGCTTGCTCAGCTTCTAAGGTGGGAAGAACTTGGTCAAAAATACATTGACCACCTTCTCCCAAGAGTCTAGGCTTTTCTTAGGCTGAGAATCCAGTCACAACCTAGCTCTGTCCCTTACAACAAAAGGGAAAAGCATAAGCTTGTAAATCTTTGGATCCACTACATTAGTCTTGACAATATCACAGATCTGCAAGAAATTAGAGATGAATCTGTTAGGATCTTCTTGTGGAAGTCCATGAAACTGGCAGTTCTGTTAAACTAGAGTGACCAGTTGAGGCTTTAGCTCAAAGTTATTTGCATTGATGGCAGGTATAGAGATGCTGTGCCCATAGAAATCAGAAGTGGATGTAGTAAAGTCACCTAGGACCTTCCTTGCATCTACTCTATCATTGGAATTGGCTGCCATGTCTGTATTCTCAACTTCTTGTTTGAAAAGTTCTGTGAGGTTTCCTCCGGAGTGTTGTGCTCTAACTTGTTGTAAACGCTTCTTTAGAGTCCTCTCAGGTTCTAGGTCAGGATCAAAGAGGGGTTCTTTGTCCCTGTTTCTGCTCATAAACAAAAAAAAAAGAATGCAAGAAGAGAAGAAGAAGGATTCTCTATGTCAGAGTATAGAGGTCCTTTGTTAGAGAGATAGGTCAAGAGGAAAAGAAAAGAATATGTCGTTTAATAAGGATAGTTTTCAAAAATCAATAGAGAGAAAAGAGGAGATATTTTCGAAAATAGAGATGAAATTTTCGAAAAAGAAGAAAGAGAAAGTAGTTAGGAGGCTTTTGAAAAAGAAGAAAGAGAAAGGAAAATAAAAGATAAAACAAGTAACTAACTAATTAACAACATTATTAAATTTTCAAAAAAGAGGAAAGAGAAAGTTGTTAGGAGGTTTTGAAAAAGAAGAAAGAGAAAGGAAAATAAAAGATAAAACAAGTAACTAACTAATTAACAACATTTGAAACAAAATAAAAGATTTGATTTTTGAAATTAAAAGGAGAAATTTTAAAGGAAGATTTTGAAATTTAAAAGTTGAAGGAAAGAATCAAACAAAGAAAGATAAGATTTGAAAAAAATTTGAAGTTTAAAAGTTTAAAATTTAAAAGAAGACAAGATAAGTAAGTTTTGAAATTTAAAAAGAAAGATAAGATAAGGATTTAAAAAGATTTAGAAAGATAAGATTAAAAATTTAAAAATTTTGAAAATCAAATTTAAAAGATAGTAAAGATTTAAAAAGATAAGAATTTGAAGTTTAAAATTTTGAAGAAGATAAGATAGGAAAGATTTAAAGCAGAGATTTGAAATAGATTCTGAATTTTTGAATTTTGAAAGTTGAAAAGATTTGATTTTGAAATTTGAAATTTAAATTTTTAAAATTTGAATTTAAAATAAGAGAAGATAGGATTTTTGAATTTTAAAGAAAAGATAAAAAAAGAAAGATAAGATAAAGATCTAAAAAAGATTTGAAAAGATAAGATTTGATATTTAAAATTTAAACTTTACTAACAAGAAAACACCAAACTTAAAATTTTTAAATCAAGATAAGAAAAAATAGCTAAGATTTTCAAAAAATTAAAGAAAGATAAAAGAGATATTTTTTTGGATTTTCAAAATTTAAGGAAAAAGAAAAACAACTAAAAGACACTAAACTTAAAAATTTAAGATCAAATGACACCAATTTTCGAAAATTAAAAGAAAAACAACTAAAAGACACCAAACTTAAAATTTTTGAAATCAAACAAGAAAAATTATCAAGAACAATTTGAATATCAATGAAGGACACTCAAGAACAATTTTTGAAAAATTAAAGAAAAAGATGAAAACAAATGGAACACCAAACTCAAAAACTTACACAATACTCAAACAAAAGACAAAGACTACTAAAGAGAAGAAAAGGTTTTGAAAAAGAGAACAAAAGACACATGTAAAAGAGTAACTAACCGTAAAAAGTACTTAATCTAAGAAACAAGATAGTCCGGTAGTTTGTCAAACTCGAACAATCCCCAGCAACGACGCCAAAAACTTGGTGCGCGAAATTGAACTCCGCAAGTTTCGCACAGATGAACCGGTAAGTGCACCGGGTCATCCAAGTAATACCTCAGGTGAGTGAGCGTCGAATCCCACGGAGATTGTCGGATTGAGCAAGCAATGGCTATCTTGCAGATAAATAAAATAGTAAAGAACGAAATACTAGGTTGGTGTTGCAAACAGTGATAGATATTTTGTTAAGGCTTCGGAGATGCATATTCTTTCCGGATTAACTTTTCTTATTGTCTACTTCAATAACGAATGATTCATTCAATGGCAGCCATAATTGACTAACTCATGTAGCATCCTCATGAAGTTAGCCTCTTCTAAACCATAGCTGTCCACCATCTCCGAGCAACTCATGTCCTCTTATCAAGTTAACTCAGGGCTTCCCACCATAGCCAAAGGTGAAGACCTAAGCAATCCACTCTCCTTCGCGATCCTACTCAAAACACCACAGACAAGGTCGGATCTTCCGGGTCAGGGAATGCGGCTTCTCAGACTCTAGCCTTAACGCCACAAAGACCTCAGCAACCCACGGTCAACGAGATTTTATGTCACTTATCCAAAGTCACGCAGGCACTCTCTTGGAATCCGCAGTGCATTCTCTAGCTGTGGTTCAATGCTATCCGGGTCAGGACTCACACGGAACCCATGTAGAACAAGGATGAATTTCATGGTTCACCCTCAATTCATTGGATGAAGACCGAAAATACACAAGAGAATAGAATCAAACGTGTATTGAAATAGAAACAGTAATATTATTAATCCATGAGAATCAGCAGAGCTCCTAACCCTAACTTAGAAGGTTTAGTAGCTCATAGCTTACATAAAGTAATTTAGAACATGAAAAGGGGCAAAGATCTCTAACAGTGGTGATCTTTGTTCTATATGTATAATAACCTAATAACTAAGAAGTACAAAAGTATGATAGACTAGACTAAAGGTGCAAAAGTCCACTCTTGGGCCCACTTTGGTTGAGTACTTGGGCTGAGCTTGGCGTCCAACTTGAGGAATGGGCGTTGAATGCCCATTTGGGGGGGGGGTGGTTGGCACAGCCTTGTCCTTCTTGGTGGCATCGAACGCCAGGAATGGGGTGGAATGTGGTGTTCAACGCTGGCTTAGGTTCCTTTGGGGTGTTGAACGCCAGAAAGAGGGTAGTTTTTGGGCGTTCAACGCCCAATATGGGCAGGCTCCTTCAAAGAAAAGTATAGACCATTATATATTACTAGAAAGCTTTGAAAGTTAGCTTTCCAACGTCATTAAGAGTGCATCATTTAGACCTTTGTAGCTCAAAAAATGCTCTTTTGAGTGCATGGAGGTCAGAATCTGACAGCATCTGCTACGCTTTCCTTGCCTCTGAATCGGACTTTGCCAAAACTCCTCAATTTCAGCCAGAAATTATCTGAAATCATCAAAAAACACAACAACTCAAAGTAGAATCCAAAAATGTGAATTTTGCATTAAAATCTATGAAAATATAATGAAACTTAAACAAAACATAACTAAAATAATATGAAAATGATGCCATAAAGCGTATAAAATATTCGCTCATCACACCCATAGACAAGTGGACAGGTTGAGGTCTCCAACAGAGAAATTAAGAGGATTCTAGAGAAGACCATTAGATCTTCAAGAAAGGACTGGGCTAGGAAGCGTGATAATACTCTCTGGGCATACCGAACGACATTTAAGACTCCCATTTGCATGTTTCCATATCAGTGGGTCTATGGTAATGCCTGTCACTTGCCAGTTGAGTTAGAGCATAGAGCATATTGGGCAACAAAGTTCCTGAACTTTGATGCCAAGGCTGTGGGAGAGAAGAGGCTCCTTCAACTAAATGAGCTTGATGAATTCAGAAATTCAGCTTATGAGAATGCCAAGCTCTATAAAGAGAAGACCAAGTTGTGGCATGACAAGAAAATAGCCACAAGAGCATTTGAGTCAAGGAAGATTCACTATCAATGGCCAGAGGCTGAAGGACTACCTTGGAGGTGAGGTTGATCGCTAGAGGTCCGCTTATCTGCTGACTTAGCAGAAGCTGAATGTCAAGCTAATGACGTTAAAGAAGTACTTTTTGGGAGGCAACCCAACCATCCGTATCCTTCATAGTTATATTGATGATAGTTTCATAGTTATTTTTATTTTAGTTTAATCATGCTATTATGGTTTTCTAAGGTTTTCCATCTTTTTATATGTATTTTCTATCATGCAGAGTGTTGAAAACAAGAATAGGAGGAATCTGAAGGGAAAACAGAACACCCTGGAGGAGAATTTATTTGGGTCCTCTGGTGTTAAATGCCGAACTGGGTGTTTAGTGTCGAGGAGCACGAATTTTAAGGAAAGCTCTTTATTTGGGTGGCGCTAAACGCCAGGCTGGGCGTTTAGTGCTAAGAGACACACAAAATAAGAAAAGTTCATAGTGTTTGTGGCGCTAAATGTGAACTTTGGCATTTAGTGCCAGCAATCACACATTTCGAGGAGGATTTATGTCGACAGTGGTGCTAAACACGGACCTGGGCATTTAGCGCCAGGACGCACCCCATCCAGGAAGTGGTCACTGTCATCAGGGTGCTAAACGCCAGGAGCAGCGTTTAGCGCCGAGGATGCTACAAAAGTGAAATTGCTCTCTGTCTGGCTGGTACTAAACATGGACCTGGGTGTTTAGCACCAGCCCCTCGTCCCTTCAAAAAACAAAAGGGGGAGGGGGGAAGCGCTGCGGCAGTAAACACCGAGGCTGGCATTTTGCGCCAACAACGCCTGCACGGTCAATCCAAAAGGGAAGTTTAAATTTTGAATAGAAGATTATGTGGGTGCCATGCCCACCAACCCCATCAGATTTCCATCACCCAAAATCTCTCTCCCTATCCCCTTCACTCCCTCATAACTGTTCCCAACCCCTCCCCCATTTAATTTCTTTCAAATTCCCTATCTCATCTCATTCAATTTCCCATTCAACCACCCTCTCCCCAATCAAATCTCATCCCACTCCCCTAAATCCTCCCCCTTCTAACCGTTACCCCTTCCCCATTTACCTTCCCTTTAATTATTTTCACCAACCCAACCCCTCCCCTTCCTATAAATACACCCTTTTACCAACCCTTTTCACAACAACAACAAAAAACCCTCATCTTCTTCTCTTTCTTCCTTCCACCTCCAAACCCCTTTTATTCCTCTTTCACTCCACTTTCCTCTTTATATTTTCCTATTTCTATTCCCTTTTTTTATTCATACCTCTTTCTCCATTATTTTACTTAATTTTGTTGTCATACCTACCTCTATTCTTCGCCCTCTATTTTCTTTTTCTCTTTTCTCGAGGACGAGTAAATTTCTAAGTTTGGTGTGGTCACGTCGCTATTTTTCTCTTATTATTACTTATGGCACCCAAGACCAAAGAATCCTCCTCTAGGAAGAGGAAGGAGAAAGCCCCGGTGACCGGTCCTTTTGATGTAAACCGGTTCAGTTCCAAGGTCTATGAGGACTACTTTCATGAGATCACTTCGCAGAAGAAGGTGATTCCGAAGGTTCAGTTCAATCTTGAACTGGACGAGTATCCGAAAATATAGGCTGAGATTTAGAGGAGAGGTTAGGGCACATTGTGCAACCCATTTACTGAGGTGGGCCAATTGATGGTCTAAGAGTTTTACGCCAATGTTTGGGTAAATTACAAGTATGTGAAGGGCGTAAACCCCAACACTAAGAATTGGAGGACTATTGTGCGAGGGCGAGTCATTGACTTCAGACCATAGAGCGTGTGAGAAACACTCTGCCTACCACTGACTGGGGAGGATAACGAGTACTACACTGAGAGGGTCAACAAGGACAGGAAGCCAAAGTAGATATTAGCAAACATATGCCTTTCGGGAGCCTAGGGAAGGCTCAATTCTGAGGGGTAGCCTAGGAAGTTGCGTAGGCACGATCTGACACCGGTTGGGGATAGATGGAGTTCATTCAGTGCTCCATCATTCTGACAAGCAACCATTCTGAGGTGACCATGGACTGAACAATGATGATTCAGTACATCATACTCGGTAATAAGGTGGAGGTGGAACAGATAATTCCACAGGAGATCTACAAGGCAGTTGCGAATGCCTTCACCAGTGCCAGGCTACTGATGAGCAGATAATTTATACGCTTTTTGGCATTATTTTTACATAGTTTTCAGTATGATTTAGTTAGTTTTTAGTATATTTTTATTAGTTTTTAATTAAAAATCACATTTCTGGATTTTACTATGAGTTTGTGTATTTTTCTGTGATTTCAGATATTTTTTGGCTGAAATTGAGGGACCTGAGCAAAAATCAGATCCAGAGGTTGAAGAAGGACTGTAGATGCTGTTGGATTCTGACCTCCTTGCACTCAAAGTGAATTTTATGGAGCTACAGAACTCCAAATGGCGCGCTTCTAATTGCGTTGGAAAGTAGACATCCAGGGCTTTCCAGCATTATATAATAATCCATACTTTGAATAAGGATTGATGATGTAAACTGGCATTCAACTCCAGTTTCATGCTGCATTCTGGAGTTCAACGCCAGAAACACGTTACAAACTGGCGTTCAACTCCAAGAATGACCTCTCCACGTGCAAACTTCAAGCTCAGCCCAAGCACACACTAAGTGGGCCTCGGAAATGGATTTCTGCATCAATTACTTATTTCTGTAAATCCTAGTAGCTAGTCTAGTATATATAGGACATTTTACTATTGTATTAGACATCTTGGGACGTTTAGTTCTTAGATCATGGGAGCTGGCCATTCGGCCATGCCTGAACCTTTTACTTATGTATTTTTCAACGGTAGAGTTTCTACACACCATAGATTAAGGTGTGGAGCTCTGCTGTCCCTCAAGGATTAATGCAAAGAACTACTGTTTTTCTATTCAATTCAACTTATTCCGCTTCTAAGATATTCATTCGCACTTCAACATGAATGTGATGATCGTGACAAAGTCATCATCATTTCCCTATGAACGCGTGCCTGACAACCACTTCTGTTCTACCTTAGATTGAATGGATATCTCTTGGATATCTAATACAGGGGACTGAGTCTGAGATATTAGTGTCTTCGTGGTATAAGTTAGAACCCATGGATGGCCATTCTCGAGATCCGGAAAGTCTAAACCTTGTCTATGGTATTCCGAGTAGGATCTGGGAAGGGATGGCTGTGACGAGCTTCAAACTCGCGAGTGCTGGGCGTAGTGACAGACGCAAAAGGATAGTAAATCCTATTCCAGTGTGATCGAGAACCGACAGATGATTAGCCATGCAGTGACAGCGCATTGGACCATTTTCACAGGAGGATGGGATGTAGCCATTGACAACGGTGATGCCCTACATAAAGCTTGCCTTGGAAAGGAGTAGGACTGATTGGATGAAGATAGCAGGAAAGCAGAGATCAGAGGAACAAAAGCATCTCTATACGCTTATCTGAAATTCTCACCAATGAATTACATAAGTACCACTATCCTATTTTATATTTTATTTAATTTTCATCCACTATAATTTCTTAAAACAATTTAATCCGCCTGACTAAGATTTACAAGGTGACCATAGCTTGCTTTAAGCCGACAATCTCCGTGGGATCGACCCTTACTCACGTAAGGTTTATTACTTGGACGACCCAATGCACTTGCTGGTTAGTTGTACGAAGTTGTGAAACAGATATAAGATCATGAACGTGCGTATTGAGTTTTTAGCGCCGTTACCAAGGAATGGAATGATCACGATTTCGCACACCCAGCTTTTGGCACCGTTGCCGGGGATTGTTCGAGTTTGGACAACTGACGGTTCATCCTGTTGCTCAGATTAGGTAATTTTATTTTATTTTTAAGCTTTTTATTTCTTATTTTTGAAAAATACAAAAAAATTTTCAAAATCATAAAATCAAAAATAATTTTTGTGTTTCTTGTTTGAGTCTTGAGTCAATTTTTAAGTTTGGTGTCAATTGCATATTTTTATTTTTCTAAAAATTTTCAAAAACTCATGCATGCATTCTTCATAATCTTCAAGTTGTTCTTGGCCAGTCTTCTTGTTTGATCTTCATATTTTCTTGTTTTGTGTCTTTTCTTGTTTTTCATATGCATTCTTGAATTCTTAGTGTCTAAAAATTAAAAATCTTTACGTTTGGTGTCTTGCATGTTTTCTTTTCTTGAAAATTTTTCAAAAATAAGTCTTGATGTTCATCTTGATCTTCAAGCTATTCTTGGTGTTCATCTTGACATTCAAAGTGTTCTTGCATGCATCACATGTTTTGATCCAAAATTTTCATGCATTGAGTCTTTTTGATGTTTTTCTCTTTCTTCATTAAAAATTCAAAAATCAAAAAAATATCTTTTCCTTATTTTACTCAAAATTTTCGAAAATATGATTTGATTTAGTCAAAAAGTTTTTAAATTTAATTGTTTCTTATGAATCGAATCAAATTTTCAATTTAAAAATCTTATCTTTTCAAAATCTTTTTCAAAAATCAAATCTTTTTCATTTTACCTTCATATTTTCGAAAACTTTTTAAATTTAATTTTCAAAATCTTTTTCTTATTTTATTTCTTAATTTTCAAAATCTTTACTAACATTTAATATGATTGATTGAAAGATTTCAAGTTGTTACTTGCTTATTAAGAAAGATTCAATCTTTAAACTCTAGAATCATATCTTTTTAGTTTCTTGTTAGTCAAGTAATCAACTTTAGTTTTCAAAATCAAATCTTTTTAATTTTCTTTTCAAATCTTTTTCAAATTCAATTTCAAAATCTTTTCTAACTTCTTATCTTTTTAAAATTGATTTTCAAATCTTATCTTTTTGTTTCAATCATATCTTTTTAAATTTCAATCATATCTTTTTCAAAACTACCTAACTAATCTTCTCTCTCTTATTTTTGAAAATTCCCTCTCTCCTTTTTTAAAATTCCTTTTTAATTAACTAATTGTTTTAATTTTAATTTAATTTCAACTTTAATTTTCGAAATCTAAGTTCCAATTTTAATTTTTATTTTAATTAAATTTCGAAATTCTCTCTCTCATCTCCTTCTATTTATTTATTCATCTACTAATACTTCTCTCCCATCCAAAAATTCGAACACCACCTCCCTCTCTGTGTTCTAGTTTTTTCTCTTCTCTTCTTTACATTACATTCTTTTCTTCTTCTACTCACACAAAGGAACCTCTCTCTACTGAGGCAAAGAGGATCCCTATTATTTTCTGTTTTCTTCTTTTTCATATGAGCAGGAGCAAGGACAAGAACATTCTTGTTGAAGCAGATCCTGAACCTGAAAGGACTCTAAAAAGGAAACTAAGAGAAGCTAAAATACAACAATCCAGAGACAACCTTACAGGAATTTTTGAACAGGAAGAGGAGATGGCAGCCGAAAATAATAATAATGCAAGGAGGATGCTTGGTGACTTTACTGCACCTAATTCCAATTTACATGGAAGAAGCATCTCCATTCCTGCCTTTGGAGCAAACAACTTTGAGCTTAAACCCCAATTAGTTTCTCTGATGCAGCAGAACTGCAAGTTTTATGGACTTCCATCTGAAGATCCTTTTCAGTTCTTAACTGAATTCTTGCAGATCTGTGATACTGTTAAGACCAATGGGGTTGATCCCGAGGTCTACAGGCTTATGCTTTTCCCGTTTGCTGTAAGAGACAGAGCTAGAGTGTGGTTGGACTCTCAATCCAAAGATAGCCTGAACTCTTGGGATAAGCTGGTCACGGCTTTCTTAGCCAAGTTCTTTCCTCCTCAAAAGCTGAGCAAGCTTAGAGTGGATGTTCAAACCTTCAGACAGAAAGAAGGTGAATCCCTCTATGAAGCTTGGGAGAGGTATAAGCAACTGACCAAAAAGTGTCCTTCTGACATGCTTTCAGAATGGACCATCCTGGATATATTCTATAATGGTCTGTCTGAATTAGCTAAGATGTCATTGGATACCTCTGCAGGTGGATCCATTCACCTAAAGAAAACGCCTGCAGAAGCTCAAGAACTCATTGACATGGTTGCTAATAACCAGTTCATGTACACTTCTGAGAGGAATCCTGTGAGTAATGGGATGCCTCAGAAGAAGGGAGTTCTTGAAATTGATACTCTGAATGCCATAATGGCTCAGAATAAAATATTGACTCAGCAAGTCAATATGATTTCTCAGAGTCTGAATGGAATGCAAGCTGCATCCAACAGTACTCAAGAGGCATCTTCTGAGGAAGAAGCTTATGATCCTGAGAACCCTGCAATAGTAGAGGTGAATTACATGGGTGAACCCTATGGAAACACCTATAATCTCTCATGGAGAAATCACCCAAATCTCTCATGGAAGGATCAACAAAAGCCTCAACAAGGCTTTAATAATGGTGGAAGAAACAGGTTTAGCATTAGCAAGCCTTTTCCATCATCCACTCAGCAAAAGACAGAGAGTTCTGAGCAGAATCCATCTAGCTTGGGAAATATAGTCTCTGATCTATCTAAGGCCACTCTAAGTTTCATGAATAGGACAAGGTCCTCCATTAGAAATTTGGAGGCACAAGTGGGCCAGCTGAGTAAAAAGATCACTGAAATTCCTCCTAGTACTCTCCAAAGCAATACAGAAGAAAATCCAAAAGGAGAGTGCAAAGCCATTGAATTGACCACCATGGCCGAACCCACAAGAGAGGAGGAGGACGTGAATCCCAGTGAGGAAGACCTTCTGGGACGTCCAATGATCAATAAGGAGTTCCCCTCTGAGGAACCAAAAGAATCTGAGGCTCATCTAGAGACCATAGAGATTCCATTGAACCTCCTTATGCTATTCATGAGCTCTGATGAGTATTCTTCTTCTGAAGAGAATGAAGATGTTACTGAAGAGCAAGTTGCCAAGTACCTTGGTGCAATCATGAAGCTGAATGCCAAATTATTTGGTAATGAGACTTGGGAAGATGAACCTCCCTTGCTCACCAATGAACTGAATGATCTGGATCAACTGAGATTGCCTCTCCATATCTTCTTCTTCTTCTACTATTCTTTTTTCTTTTGCTCGAGGGCGAGCAACATTCTAAGTTTGGTGTGGTAAAAGCATAGCTTTTTTGTTTTTCCATAACCATTGATGGAACCTAAGGCCAGAGAAACCTCTAGAAAGAGGAAAGGGAAGACAAAAGCTTCCAGCTTTGAGTCATAGGAGATGGAGAGATTCATCTCAAGGGTCTATAGCTCAGTGGTAGAACATTTGACTGCAAATCAAGAGATCCCTAAGATACCTCAGGGGATACATTTTCCTCCACACAATTATTGGGAACACTAAGAGTGGAACATCAAGAGCACTCCATCATCCTCCATGAAATTAGAGAAGATCAAAAAGCAATGAGGGAGGAGCAACAAAGACAAGGAAGAGACATAGAAGAGCTCAAGGACATCATTGGTTCCTCAAGAAGAAAACGCCACAATCACTAAGGTGGCCTCATTCCTTGTTCTTAAATTTTCTGTTTTTCGTTTTCTTATGTTAAATGTTTATCTATGTTTGTGTCTTTATTACATGATCATTAGTATCTAGGTGTCTATACCTTAAAGTAGTGAATATGAATCCATCACCTCTCTTAAATGAAAAATGTTTTAATTACAAAAGAATAAGAAGTACATGGTTTCAAATTCATCCTTGAAACTAGTTTAATTGTTTTGATGTGGTGACAATACTTTTTGTTTTCTGAATGAATGCTTGAATAGTGCATATGTCTTTTGAAGTTGTTGTTTAAGAATGTTAAATATGTTGGCTCTTGAAAGAATGATGATAAGGAGAAATGTTATTTGATAATCTGAAAAATCATAAAAATGATTCTTGAAGCAAGAAAAAGCAGTGAATACAAAGCTTGCAGAAAAAAAATAGCGAAAAAAAAGAAAGAAAATGAAAAAGCAAGCAGAAAAAGCCAAAAGCTCTTAAAACCAAAAGGCAAGAGCAAAAAGCCAATAACCCTTAAAACCAAAAGGCAAGGGTAAATAAAAAGGATCCCAAGGCTTTGAGCATCAGTGGATAAGAGGGTCTAAAGGAATAAAATCCTGGCCTAAGCGGCTAAATTTTCTGTGATTTCAGGTATTTTCTGGCTGAAATTGAGGGACCTGAGCAAAAATCAGATTCAGAGGTTGAAGAAGGACTGCAGATGCTGTTGGATTCTGACCTCCCTGCGCTTCTAGTTGCGTTGGAAAGTAGACAT
This sequence comes from Arachis ipaensis, assembly GCF_000816755.2. NCBI lineage: Eukaryota > Viridiplantae > Streptophyta > Magnoliopsida > Fabales > Fabaceae > Arachis > Arachis ipaensis. The sequence goes on along the minus strand of NC_029790.2, from coordinate 98,880,649 downwards.
CCAGGGCTTTCCAGCAATATATAATAGTCCATACTTTGAATAAGGATTGACGATGTAAACTGGCGTTCAACGCCAGTTCTATGCTGCATTCTGGAGTTCGACGCCAGAAAGACGTTACAAACTGGCGTTCAACTCCAAGAATGACCTCTCTACGTGTAAACTTCAAGCTCAGCCCAAGCACACACCAAGTGGGCCCCGGAAATAGATTTCTGCATCAATTACTTATTTCTGTAAACGCTAGTAGCTAGTCTAGTATATATAGGACATTTTACTATTATATTAGACATCTTAGGACGTTTAGTTCTTATATCATAGGGGCTGGCCATTCGGCCATGCCTGAACCTTTAACTTATGTATTTTTCAACGGTAGAGTTTCTACACACCATAGATTAAGGTGTGGAGCTCTGCTGTCCCTCAAGGATTGATGCAAAGTACTACTGTTTTTCTATTCAATTCAACTTATTCTGATTCTAAGATATTCATTCGCACTTCAACATGAATGTAATGATTGTGACAAAGTCATCATCATTCCCCTATGAACGCGTGCCTGACAACCACTTCTGTTCTACCTTAGATTGAATGGATCTCTCTTGGTTATCTAATACAGGGGACCGAGTCCAAGATATTAGTGTCTTCGTGGTATAAGTTAGAACCCATGGATGGCCATTCTTGAGATCCGGAAAGTCTAAACCTTGTCTGTGGTATTTCGAGTAGGATCTGGGAAGGGATGGCTGTGACGAGCTCCAAACTCGCGAGTGCTGGGCGTAGTGACAGATGCAAAAGGATAGTAAATCCTATTCCAGTATGATCAAGAACCGACAGATGATTAGCCATGCAGTGACAGCGCATTGGACCATTTTCACAGGAGGATGGGATGTAGCCATTGACAACGGTGATGCCCTATATAAAGCTTGCCATGGAAAGGAGTAGGATTGATTGGATGAATACAGCAGGAAAGCAGAGATCAGAGGAACGAAAGCATCTCTATACGCTTATCTGAAATTCTCACCAATGAATTACATAAGTACCGCTATCCTATTTTATATTTTATTTAATTTTCATCCACTATAATTTCTTAAAACAATTTAATCCGCCTGACTGAGATTTACAAGGTGACCATAGCTTGCTTCAAGCCGACAATCTCCGTGGGATCGACCCTTACTCACGTAAGGTTTATTACTTGGACGACCCAGTGCACTTGCTGGTTAGTTGTACGAAGTTGTAAAACAGATATAAGATCATGAACGTGCGTATTGAGTTTTTAGCACCGTTACCAAGGAATGGAATGATCACGATTTCGCACACCAGCTACCGTTCCCACATTTGATCTTCCGCCTTTGTGAGGTTGCTAGGGTGCGGATTGACCAGGACTCTCTCATCCCCATTGAGTGGACCATCTCCAAGAAGACTATGGAGTACGCTCGGCAGTATGCTAGAGCCCTGAGAGAGGAGCCGGCTTCCGCACCTCATCCTCAGCAGCCTGAGATGCCTCAAGGATACTATTTTCCTCCGTAGGATTATTGGGATCAGTTGACATCATCCATTGGGCATCTGGCTTCATCTGTTGATCAGCTGAGGATGGACCATGAGGGTCACTCTACGCTCCTTCAGCAGCTAGTGGAGGATCACCAGAGCCAGAGACGGGAGATGGAGTTGCTGAGGCCTAACTTTGGAGCTCAGCAAGGATTTCCAGGAGGAGGCAGCCAACATGACAATTGAGGTGGTCTAGTCCCTTTTATGTTATTTTCCTATTTTAGTTCTTCTATTATTTATCTTCTATTTTCTAGTGCTTTATAGTGTCTTTTGCATGATCCTATTTAAAAATTGAGTTTATATATTCTGAATTGTCCTATTTATCTTAATGTGGCGGCATTATCTGTGGCTCTGAATGTATAGAAAGAATAGTGCATAATTGACACAAGGATTTATACCGGTTCAGAATTTCACAAAATAATTCTGTTGTTAGTATAGTCCAAACCAATAGTCATTCCTCGAATCAAATTAAATTTGGTTTTGTCACAAGTAACAAACCCCTATAAAAATTAACCGAAGTATTTAAACTCTGGGTCGTCTCACAAGGAATTGCAATGAAGTGCTCAATTATTGGCTATGAAGAATAAAGGGGGTTTGATTGATAAGGGGCAAGAAAGTAAAGGGGCAAGAATTAAATGACAAGAAGAATAAATCAAGCAAGTAACTAAAGAAAACAATTAATAAAGAGAGACATTCATGGCAAGGTTTGAGATCATAGGCTTACTATCCTAGTCATTAATCATAACAATACTTAACAAGAATTTATCTTATTTCATCATCTCCAATGTTGGAAGAAGGTGTAAGTTATCTTCCATTAGAGAAAGTGAAACAAGACTAGTTAATCTCAAATCAAAAATCCTAATCAACTCACTAATTGAATTAGCAAGAGATTAGAGTCATTGAAAATGATATTAACTAACAACTCTAGATCACCAATCTAAATTGGGTATTAATGACTCAAGATTGCCCAATTACTCTTCCCAAGCCAAGAATGCTCAAAATCTACTTTAAAGCCCAACCAAGTATTTTGTCAAACACTTGGAAGGCATAAAAGGAAAGCATAGTAAAAATGCAAGAATAATAAATCTACCAACTATCAATTGCAAGAAAAGTAAATTCACAACTCAATTCAACAATTAAAAGAACATCAAACATTAAATTTTATTCAATGTAAACAAAATCCAGCATGAGCATTCATAAACATAAAAGAGACATAAAAGTAAATTGACAAGAGAACTAAGAAGAATAGAGTAGTAGAAACAAGAATTATGAAGGAAACAAGATGAGAACATGAAAATTGACCTAGATCTAAGATGGAAATATCCTAAGAACCCCAATTCTAGAGAGAAGAGAGAGCTTCTCTCTCTAGAAACTAACCTACATGATGCTATACTACAAACAATTGCTCCCCCTTTGCTTGGACTTCAATTCTGCATGAAATACACTCAGAAACAAGTTGGACTTGGGCCTGGGCAGCTCAGAAATCGCCCCAGCATTTTGCCTTTAAGTGGGTCACGTGTGAGTATCGGCGTGTACGCGCCATGTGCGCGTGCGCGTTGATTGGCTATTTCTTCATCTGCGCGGATGCGTAATGTACGCGTGCGCGTCTCTATGCAAAGTCACTTTTTGCGCTTGCGCGCCTTGTACGCTTGCGCGCCCATCGATGCATTTCCAATTCTTGTTTCCTCATGCATTTTCCACTTTGTATGCTTTTCTCCTTATTTCTTCCATCCAATACTTGCCTCATGAACCTGAAATCACTCAACAAACACATCAAGGCATTAAATGAAATTAAAGTGAGTTAAAATCACCAATTTAAGGGCCTAAAAAGCATATTTTTACACTTAAGTACAATTCAAGGGAGAATTACAAAACCATGCTATTTCATTGAAAAAATGTGGGAAAAGGTGATAAAATCCCCTAAAATAAGCACAAGATAAACCATGATATTGGGGTTTATCAAATTTTCCCATACTTAAACCAAGCATGTCCTCATGCTAAGAATAAAGAAGGACAAGAAAAGAGCTATGAACATTTATTCAATGCAAATAAACTATATGCACCTATCTATATGAATGTAACTAAATGCAAAATGATTATACTTATTTGGTTAAAAGTAAATCAATCCCCAAGAACACATATGCACATCTAGGGCCAAGTAGTATGATGATTTATGAATCCTACCAATTTAAATATCAAAATAAAGTACAAATAGACTTGCAAGAAGAAAAGCTCATGAAAGCCGGGAACAAGGAATTGAGCTTCGAACCCTCACCGGAAGTGTATCCGCTTTAGTCGCTCAAGTGTATAGGGTTGATCACTCAATTCTCTTCTAATCATGCTTTCCATGATTTATTTTTCATCTAACAATCAACAATTATTCAATGCACGCATACATTCATCATGAGGACTTATTCATAGGTTTTAATGGGGCTAGGGTAAAGGTAAGGATGCATATGGTCAAGTGAGCTTGAAATTTGTATCTTTGATTAGCCTAAGCTCTCACCTAACACATGTAACAACCTATACAATTCTAATACA